>NC_033794.1:20441746-20479022 GCF_001876935.1 Asparagus officinalis
TGCCGTGGACTACAAGAAGCTGAGGAAGCTCATACTTGGGAAAAAGCTCGCGCCTTGCTTCGATGTCGTTGAGGATTCTGAGATCGCCGGCAATCTCGAAGAGTGCCCCATTTGCTTCCTCGTAAGAGAAGAAATTTACAGTTCTTTTCCCCTAGTTTTCTTCAGTTGGCTCAGTTTCGCTTAATCTCCAATTTTCCATAGTTGACCGTGTGATTCTTTAGATATCAGATATGCCTAATTTGTTGTTTGTTTGTGTTTTAATTACGTTTCTAGCTTTGTTTTTTTAAACAATTTTTTTTGCAGAAACCTTCATATTTTCTATTTCATTCTGATTTTTCATATTATTATAGCCTTTGTTTGAAATGAGAATTTGCTGTATCTGTAATCTCGCTAATTCAGAAGGGTATCGAATCATTTCCTCTACTTTTCTTCAAATTCTTCTATTATTTTGTAATTTACTCATTTTTCTCTGTTGGTGGTGCTGTGTGATTGGAATTTGTTAATACTCAAGCCGAGCAGACCAAGTCACTGTGTTTCTTCTTAATTTCCCAATATATTAATAAAATCCATACTAATATATGTCGTCATTCTTCTTTATCTCTAATTTTCTTCTTTTCCTTAAGTATTAGTATTATCCAAGCTGAACAGATTGAACTACATCCACTGGGTTGAAGACCTCCTGTCCTCTGAGCTCATCCTGCTAAGCGAGGGCTCTGATGGCAAAGTGAGGGATTTGATATCGGGAATGTGGCCAATTGCATCTACCCGCTCTTGGGCGCGTCCCTGTTAGGATGGAGCTTCGTTGGCTCAGATGGAACTCTCCATTCTTTCCTAGGGTTTATATTCTTGATTAAGCATTGACAGATACACGATGTATCAACTTGTTGTAGGAGTATTTGATATTGTTTGTTGTACATGTGGGTGGACCGCTTCTTACAACAATACTTTTGTTAGAGAAATATAGGTCGTTCAGAACTTTATAGTACATTGTGGAAGACTTTTGTAATATGTGAAGCTGTAAGACTAATCATATTATGTATTCAAACAATATTAGCTGTAAGAATGTAAAAAATTTTATGTAATATACTTGTTTAGCTGAGGTATACTTTTTTTGCTTCCCGATAAATATCTTGGTACTATAAAAACTTTTAATTGAATAATTTTGAGCTAATATTTTATTTGATTGTGTTAACTTTCAAAAGAAAATGTTGGCTTTCAACTGTACACGTTAACGTTCAGATTCTTTAGCGAACTTTTAAGTGAAGATATTAACTTTTAGCTGAGCATATTAATGTTTGATTAAAAAAGTTAACTACAAGTTGTACATGCTAACTTTTAGATGTATATGTTAACTTTTAGACAAACATGTTGCCTTTAACATGAATATGTTAACTTCCACTTGAAAACGTTAACTCTCAACTGAACATGTTAATCTTCTGCTGTGTATGTTAACGTTTAGCCGAACATGTTAATTCAACTTGAACATGTTAACTTTTACTTGAACATGTTAACTCTCAGTTGAATATGTTAACTTTCTGCTATATATGTTAACTTTCATTCTAAGATGTTGACTTTAACATGAACATGTTAACTTTCCATTCTAAGATGTAAGAAAATAATAATATGCTGCTACGAAAATAATAGTATGCTGCTACAAAAATGCTATTGTGCACTCAAGCAATATCAGCTGTAAGAATGTACGAATTTTTGTGTAATGTAATTGTTTAATTGGGATTTTCTATTTGTATTTCCTATAAAATATCTTGGTGCTAAAACTACTTTTCAACTGGATAACTTTCAGCTAAACATGTTAACTTTGATTTGACTACGTTAACTTTAAGATGAACATGTTGTCTTTCAACTATACACGTTGACTTTCAAATTATGTAGACTTTCAAGTGAAGATGTTAACTTTCAGCTGAATAAATTAAATTTAAGCTGAAAATGTTGGCTTTAACCTGAACATGTTAACTTTCACGTGAGCATGTTAACTCTCATCTGTATATGTTAACTTTTAAGTGTATACGTTAACGTTTAGGTTTTTATGCTAACGTTCACGTGAACATGTTAACTATCAGTTGTATATGTTAACTTTCATCTGCATATGTTAACTTTCTTATGATTATGTTAACTTTCAACATAATATGTTAACTTTTACTATTACATGTCTGCCTTCTTTATAACATGATAACATGCAACTGAATATGTTAACTTGTCAGATGTACATGTTAAGTATTGACTTTTCCTGTTGACATTCAAGTAAACATGTAGCTTTTCATTTGAACCTGTTAAATATATATTGTATCAAAACAAAACATAAACATATGGTGGAAAAAATACCAAAAAATACAATAAGAACAATAAACGTCAAGCTTGCTGCATTGTTTGTCATCCACAACAACTATTTACACAACTAAACTAATATACACAATACAGACATGCACACAAGTTTTGGTTCAACCAATCATTTTTTAGAACAACTTTCTCCCATTCTTATCAAATGTCTCTGCTTGATTCTTCTGTTGTCATTCTTCTATTAGAAGTTCAGCTACTAGCCTGACACAGATGACATCAGACTCAACATCGGGAGTAGTTACTTGATTCGTATCAACCCCATGGATTATAGCCTTCATATATAAGGGAACGAAAATTCCACAATCAAAACTGCATGATATAAAGTATCAAGCTAGTTAGATATATGATGCTATATAAAATAAAAAATATTAAATTTGTGAAATACTAACATTCTAGTCCTGTTGCTCGCAAGGGACGGCTTCATATCTGAACTTTCTCGTTAACATTCTGGGGATCAAATCCAGACTTCATATGATACAAGACCTGAAATTTAACAGTAACATACAAACATTAACAATTGCTAATAAACATGCACATGCAACAGTGAAAGGTAACATGTACAAGCAAACGTTAACATAAATGTCCATAAGTTAACATATAAAGGGAAATATTGACATTTATAAACAAACATTAACATGATTGAATAAAAGATGACAAATAACATGCAACCAAACATGAATGAGAGTTACTAGACTTACTGATAGAATTTCTGATTATAAAAATTTGAGACCTATCTGTTCTCATCTGGTGTGAGCTTTGCCGCTACATGATGAGGTACTCTAAAGTTGTGAATGAAGGTTCCTTCACTATCAACCAAGCGTATGCCAAAATCAAAAATATTAGGAATACCAACATGTTAACAACTTTAGAAGAGCCTCCTTCTTCTTGATTTTCTTGATCCACAAAATAGACCCCAAGACATGCACAAGGGGGATTTCTTAAATGTTCAACGCATGGTCCAAGAACTTTCAGCACGAATATGTTCTTTGATTAGAGAACCAATTTGATGCTCAAGTACATGATGATAAAAAAATTAACTCTTTTTAGTTGAATAGTGCGCTTGTCTTTTAAAATAATCAAGAAAGAAGTATGGCATCCCAGAAAGGAAATAAAGGAAAAAAACAAAAAATTAAGAAAAGAAGTCATCTCTTCTTCCGAAATCATCAAGTCTTGGATATTAAAGATAAGAACGAGAAAACACCAAGAATTGAAAAAAGGGTCCGAAACCCTAGCAACACAAAACTAATTAGGGCAATCAAAAGGAACAAAAACTTCTCCCAAAAACCCTAACTTTTTAGGAAGCTCACAAACCTGCAGTCCAATGTGCTGGAATTTCTCATGGTTATTGATGAAATTAAAAGAACGGCAGGGTTTCAAGCAGATCTCCCGCCTTCGAATATTGTTAACGCTGTTGACGAAAGAATTGACCCTCACCCGCTTTCTCGTCGAGATTCGCCGACCCGAGCACGGCCTCGGGCTCGCCAAGATCCACCGGCAAGTCACCATCTTGGCCCAAAAAATGGATCTAATGGACTAGAAATTAGGGTTTTGAATTTGAGTTTTCAAGATGACCAAGCTTTGAGCTTGAGAAGAGAGGTGAGAGAGAGAGGGCAGTTTTTGGTTTTCAAAATAAGTTGCTCTTTGTGCTGTCTAGGAAATGAAAAAGGGACTGAAACATCATTACTTTATGTATTGAGGGCTTTGGTACAAAAAAAAATACGGGGGCCTGCTCATATCCTCTTTATTTTTTGGGGGGGCTAGATACATTTTTCCCTTCTTGTTTACTTTTCATGCTTAGTTTTTCTTGCTTAATTTAGGAGAAATTTTAATTTCATGCTTGGATAGTTAGTTTATTTTCTTCCTTTTTTTCTTGTCTGGTATTTTTATTCATGCTTTCTTTATTTGCTCATAATTTAGTATTTAATAAAATGTGTGGCTAATATACTTAGAATAATTAGGATAAGAAGAAACTAGTATAATTTATTTATTAAAATTAGATATGATCTCTTTTATGTTCTAATTATTTATGTATAGATTAATCAATCAAAATAATAGTTGATAGAATATTCTAATTTGCTTGGTTATACTTTCCTTTAGTGGTTTGATAATTTGAGCTTACTAGTATTCTAGAATTATTATTTTCAATTGATTGTCGATACATGAATTTCATTTTATTTTTAGAATCTATCTTGATAATCTATGCTTTCTTTAATTAGATTGATAGGTTATGTTTGTTAACTATAAAAAAATTAAAAAGAAAGTAATTTCTAAATCTAATAAATAGTTATCTAATGGAATCTATTTTAATTTCCTAGTTTAATTCTCTTGATCTCTCTTTTATATTTCTTCTTTCTTAGTTTTTTTAGTTGGTATCTTTTCCTTTATTTTCTATTTCTTTTGATTTTTTACATTTTATTTCCCGTTCTTTTTTACCTCTATTTTTTTTGTTGAATATAGCTTGCATTGAAATAATGCTAATTTAATTAAGATCGAAAGTTTGATTTTGACCGGGAAGATAAATTATAATTAGAATTAAATTCTAATGGGAAGGAACTAGACTTCGAATAATTCTAGAAAGCATCGAGACAATGGAATTCTAAGAGAGTAAGATTTACAGAAGGCATCATGCGAAAGAATTCTATAAAGATTAGAATTGGTTAAAGAAAGGAATCATATATGAACTCAAAATAAGAGAAAGAGAAATTTATAAATGCCCTTGGGAGACTCATTATAGAGGCAGCAAGCCAAAGAGAGGGAAAAAAAAGAAAGAAGGATCTTTAGCAGCGAATTCCCATACAGATAGAGGCACCTATCAAAATGATACTCCAGAATACAAAGTTTATTTTCTTTTGAACCCCAAGTATACAATACAAAGTGCATGGCTAGAAACAATAAAGTATCCAGCTCTACATCCACTCAATACTAGAGCCAAAACTTTATCCTAATGGTTTATCATTATTGTGTTTGGGATCTATATGGGATAATTTTACAATTTTATACTTCAGCAAAGTCATGCCTAAATTCTAGTAATGTCATAAATAGTAAATACAAGTAAAAGTAAATAAAAGTACATATGTAGCTCTGTCATTATGTAACCCCGCCGCTACTTATAGTATGTAACTATACATTCTATAGTGTATAGCTTTATGTCCTATATGTACATTCAATTTATAGTATTAGATACTACTGATTGTGTGCAGCTAGACACTTTATACTCTATATTTGGGTTTAAAGATAAATAAATTTTGTACTTTTGCGTATATGTGAACAGGTAACCATGTGGGTCTTTAAGTAAGTAGGCGTAAAACTTTGGGTTTATAATAACACTCCCTATTGTTTATTGCTCAAGTTCTTGCAAAATCGGAAAGCCTGTTACACGTAACGATGTCTACGTCATGGGTCCAACTAGTCAACACTAAAATTTGTGAAGCTACAAAAAAGGTGTATGTTAAAAGGGGCTGTCTGGTTCATCAAAACTTTTGGTATTTGGGGTGGATTATAAAGAAGGAATTTTTACTGTAGACTCATTCTCATATTTAATCCCTAAAACCAATCTGCTTTAAAGTTATTTATGAGAATCGGCCCACTTTGAATTAATTGCGATACTAATTAGTAGGGGTTGTCAACCCCAACTAATTAGTAGCCTAATTAGCAGCCGCAAACCTTCCCTGCTCCCTGACCCCGCTTGTAATTAGACTACTAATTAGTCGGGGTTGGCAATCCCGACTAATTAGTATCGTAATTAACTCAAAGTGGATCGATTTTCATAAATAAATTTAAAATGGGTCGGTTTTAGGGATTAAATCTGGGATTGAGTCTACAGTGAAAATTTCTTCGGCTTATAAATTCTAGGTGTCATAAGTGTCATTTTTTAGTTTTTTTAGATTATACTTGTTCTTTGTTTCAGTAAAAATTTTGAAATGTTAAATCCCTTTAAATGCAAAAAAACTAAGTTTTTTTTTTCAGAATTTGCCAAATCTCATGAATTGGAGAGGATTTATCAAATTCTATTAATTGGTATGGTTACCCCAATTACTAAATCATTGTATCGTTCTCGTGTGGGGAGGTAAGTTCACTAAGGAAAGCATACCCACCTCTCCTTTTTTTTACAATTGAAACAAGCAATAGATTATAAAATTTAAAATTTGTTATCCTACAATTTTGGGTTTGAATCAAACAAGAGATTATAAAATTTAGGATTTATTTTCTTATAATATTATTGAACCAAACAAGGTATGCAAAAATCCCAAAGCATGTATAAAACCCTATAGATTTGAAATTTCCAATAAGATTATAAATTCTAAAATTTTAGGATTTGAATAAAACAGCCCCAAAGGCTATTTTATATAATTACCGCTTCGTGTCACGTGTGTTTGTTGGACCCTCCAGGCTTGCTGAAGCAAACAGCTCTGAGGAAAACATGCGGGTCTCTAGGCCTTTCTTGTAAAGAAAGGCGAGGAGAACTACTGAGGAAGGCGTGTGAGTTGTCCGTGTCTGCTCCATTAAATTGTTGTACATTAAATTTTTTTGTTAAGTTGTTTCATATAGATTCCTCTACTTGCTAATTCTACTCTTGATTTGAAGGACTAATATCGAAGTAACTTAAGGGTCGAGAGACCAAATAGCAATTCCAATAATTTGAGAGACTAATTTTAAAAGACCTAACAGCAATTTTAGTGATTTGATGGGACTAATTTCAAAATATGAAAATATTTAAGGGACTATTATAGAAAAAATACCTACCTGGTTATGGTTACTTGGTGGATTATTTACACTTTGGTACCCAAAAGTTTCCGCACATTTTACCTTGATGGCTCAAAATATTTTTCTAACACTCCGGTACCCTTAAATTCCAATCCAGTTTCACTTTCATATATTAAAGTATTTTTTAACACTTTGATCCCCCAAAGTTTCAGTCACATTTCTCTATTATACGTCGTTCAAATTCTTTTAGATTTTCATTAAATTTAAATGACACCCGGTATCATGCGATGCATTTGGATCAGCTTTATCTAGTCATGTAATAAAAATTACGTGCCTCGGATTTTCTATTCATCAATGTATCTTTATGAGTTATAATAGAGGCTGTTGCGCTTATAATCTACTTCTTATTAACTAAAAGAGAACACTCAAAAAACACTTATGAACAGTAAATCTGATCTGCACCAATCAGATTATTCATAACATAAAAATAAGCATAATCCACGTACTCAAAATAAGCATAGATAAAACTTCCACGCCCACGTTCTAATGTTCCGTCTTCTTTTAACCGTTAACTTATTTGAACCGAAACTTCCCACCCACGATTTTTCAACTCCATTTCCCCCCTTCCTACCCTCTCTGCCCTCTCCCCGAACACACGAGGTCTCTGTCCTCATCTCCTCCTCCCCCTCCTCCACCCATTCCCCCGCCACCTCCTTCAAAGACCGCCTCTCTTTGCAGAATCCAACCGAGCTTGAATCCCTCTCTTACACACATCTTCTATCATGTCCAGACCCCCCTCTCTCTCCGGTGCCCACTTTTCACAACCGACGATCCTAAATTTCTCTTTCGTTTCCTTATAAATACGCTAGGATCTAGGGTTCTTTACTCCATTATTACGCGGGTTTGAAAGTATGGGGCTTTTGGTTTTAGTCTCTCTCAATTTCAATTTCCAATTTTCGAATTCTAGGGTTTCGGATAATCGCGATCTCGAGATGGTTACTCGGGCGGTGAAGAGGGGAGCGAAGGCGAGGGCGACGAAAGGAGCGAAGGCCGCCGCAGCCGCTACCTCGACGGAGGTTGAGAAGACGGCGAAGATGGAAGAGGAGACGGTGAAGGTCGAAGAAGAGACAGTGACTGAGACAAAGGAAGAGATGAAGGTCGAAGAGGTCGGGATCGAGGAGGAGAAACCCTCGGTTGAAGAATCAGAGGCCGAGAGCTCTGTAAATGCGGAAGGTAAAGTTTTTTTTTGTTGATAGATGTAAAATTAGTAGGGCTTTGCTTTGTTTTTAGTGAAATTTGTTTTTTTTCGTAGTGTTGCATTTTGCTTAATTACTTACTTGATTGTTGCTAATTGTTTGCTGATATTTGTTTTAGATACGTAGTGTTGCATTTTGCTTAATTACTTACTTGATTGTTGCTAATTGTTTGCTGATATTTGTTTTAGATATGTTTTTCTCATTTCAAATTGTCCACTTACTTGATTGTTGCTAATTGTTTGCTGATATTTGTTTTAGATATGTTTTTCTCATTTCAAATTGTCCTGCCTAAGATAAATGTTTCTCCTTTGCATGCTTCTTTTTTACTTTAGGGTTTTACCTTACATTAGACCCTAAATTCTTTAAGCTTCATATTTATAACTTGCACTCAAGATATAGGAAATTGTTAGAAATAACACCTTTTAAACGTAGAGTTTGGCCGTAACATCTTTCTTAATTTTATATAAGGCCCTCATCTTTATATTTCTAAAGAATACCTCAAATCTATTAATTACATGTATTAACCATACTATGGTAATGATTATGGATGAAATAAGGCTCTAATATGGTCAAAAAAACAGTTTTTAACTTTCTTATTTTTCTCTTTACTATCTCACAACTTTTGGGTTGACATTGTTTCTCTTTAATTCTTATGTTTTCATCAAGGATTATATTTTCACTGTACTCCCTTATGTGTGCAAATTCAAGCAATAAATATTCCCTGGATGAAGTGACATCACAGACCTTCTTGGTGTTTGAAGTTAACTAAATGTTTTTAGTAAATGTGAGGATGATTGTTTAAACCGAGCTCAATATGGCTGCTTTTTCAATATTTTGGTGTGTTGAATTCCACGCTTCTAATATATAGTTGATTGCCAAAGGGATTTATGTGTTTTTGCCTGGATATTTTTCCCTTCTACGTGATCTACAAGTTATGAATCTTTTCTTTATTAATAAAAGTCATTTGTTTAATACTATTACATGGAACAATTAATTTGAGTCAAAACATATTGGATAAAATCATAAAGAGCCATTGGTTAATATCAATGGCTACAACCAAGTTGCGAATTTTTTTTAGAAACCGTGCTTTGCACAGGTCTAAATACTAGTATCTTATAATAGTGGATGATTCTTGAAAATTTATTTATAGGTACTACGATAATGCCCTGTTTGGATGGAGGGTAGAGAGGGGGAGGGGAAGAGAAATGCGGCTTTCACCTTGTTTGGGAGTTTTTTTAATGAGGGTAGAGAGGAGGAAGGAAGGGGAACGGAGGGTAAAATTGCTTGGTTTTCTTTCCCCCCGATTTGGGCGGTAGAGGAGGGTAAAGGAGGGTAAAAGGGTGTAATGACATTCTTACCCCCATCAAAACAAATAAAAGGGCTGATGTGTTATTAGTATAAAGTCATTTATGTAAATTTACATATATTTACTTCCTTTCACCTTCATTCACCTTACTCAACTCCCAAACAACATATTATAATTCTCTTACCTTCCCTTCCCGTTGTTTACCTTTCCTTCCCTTCCCGTTGTTTACCTTTCCTTCCCTTCCTTTCCCTTCACTCAGTTTCCCTTAACTTCCCTTCACCCCCTACAAATCCAAACAGGCCCTAAGGGTCTGTTTGGATTTGTAGGGGGTGAAGGGAAGTTAAGGGAAATTGAGAGAAGGGAAGGGAAGGGAGTTCCCTTCCCCTTGGTTACACCCCAATTTGGGGGTAACAAATTTTATGCTATTAGGGGGTGAACCAAGGGGAACTAGGGTGAATTAACTTCACCTCCTAAATGTTCCCAAACAAGATGAATGGAAGTGAATGGTTCCCCTAACTTCTCTTCACCCTCATTCCCCTCAATCCAAACAAGCCCTTGTGCCTGTTTGGATTTGTAGGGGGTGAAGGGAAGTTAAGGGAAACTGAGTGAAGGGAAGGGAAGGGAAGGAAGTTCTCTTCCCCTTGGTTACACCCCAATTTGGGGGGTAACAATTTTTATACTATTAGGGGGTGAACCAAGGGGAACTAGGGTGAATTAACTTCACCTCCTAAGTATTCCCAAACAAGGTGAATGGAGGTGAATGATTCCCCTAACTTCCATTCACCTTCATTCCCCTCAATCCAAACAAGCCCTTAGGGCCTGTTTGGATTTGTAGGGGGTGAAGGGAAGTTAAGGGAAACTGAGAGAAGGGAAGGGAAGGGAGTTCCCTTCCCCTTGGTTACACCCCAATTTGGGGGGTAACAAATTTTATACTATTAGGGGGTGAACCAAGGAAAACTAGGGTGAATTAACTTCACCTCCTAAGTGATCCCAAACAAGATGAATGGAGGTGAATGGTTCCCCTAACTTCCCTTCACCCTCATTCTCCTCAATCCAAACAAGCCCTTAGTAAACTCCCAAACACACCCTAAGTAAAACTGTTCCGGCGTGGGAAAATTCGCAAAGCTCTCTGCCGCTTCTCTCCATCAAAATGGCGACGGCGGCTACTTCCCATCTTCCCCAAATCTCCCCGCCCTTCAACAAAAATTGCAAAAGCGCCACCCATTTCACCTTCTCCAGCATAAAATGCTCCGCCTCCAAAACCCTAACCCCTACACCAAGACCGTAGGCCATAGATCCTCCCCGTCGTCGAAACGCCTAACCGCCTTCGCTCGCCGCCACCGTCGCCAACACTCGCCCCGGTTCGATTTCCTCGGGTGCGCCGTAACACCCTCGCGACACCGTCACCATCTCCGTGGACCCGGGGTCGAGCCTGGAACGATCTCGATCTCATCCATCACCGGCGCTCCGAAGCTCACCAAAACCCTAATTTCAACTGCGCGGGATCGCCGCCATCGCTGCGATGAGGATGCTTAAGGTTAGATCTGTCGCCTCTCGCTCTCTCTTCACAAAGGGCTACCCTGTGTCCGGCCTCGCGCTCCTCCGCCGCCTCGGCTGCCGCTGCTGTAGCCGCGGTCAATGCTATTTTTGGCAACCCTCTCGATCCTTTGGATCTTATTCTCGCTGGGTTGGAATCAGAGAAGAGAGTTAGTGGATATCATGCGGACAACATTGCTCCGGCGATCCTTGGAGGTTTTGTGCTGGTTCGAAATTATAATCCGTTTGAGATCATGCCGTTGGTGTTTCCCGGTGATAAAGATCTGTTCTTTGTGCTTGTAAGCCCCGAATTCGAGGCGCCAACTAAAAAGATGAGGGAGGTTCTACCGGGTGAGATTGGGATGAAAGACCACATTTTTAATTCGAGCCAGGCTGCAGCACTGTGGCGGCTTGTGGTGGGAGGAGATGTTAGGGTATGGGGAGTCAATGGTGAGTGATAGGCATAGTGGAGCCGCGACGGGCTGGGCTTATACCGGGGATGGAGATGGTGAAGAGGGCGCGTTGAGGCGGGGGCATATGGGTGGCACGATCAGCGGGCGGGGCCCACGGCGGTGGGGTGATTGATGAGGAGGAGAAGGGGAGGGAGATTGGGAACAGGATGGTGGAGGCTTTCTTGGAGGGGGAGGGTTGAAGGCGAGGGCAACAGTTGCGAGGTTGGATCGAGTTGGGGCGAGGGTTGTTAGTGACGATTGAGAAGGTAAATATCATCATGTTTATACTTTTGATCATCTTAAGGATTTATTTTTTCAGATTCTAGAATATATGCTTAATTTTTGAACGAAGGGAAATGTTTGGGTGTTGAAGACATGCAATTGTGTATAAAGCTTGAGTCTAACTTTCACCAGGAAACACATATTTATTAATAGATAGACAGACATAAACACACTATTTCTCATGTATTAGTCATACTTCACCCATCAATAGAAGTTTAAAGCAGTTGTTTACATCCATTTTTGGATGAGCCACATATTAGATACAGTCAGTCATCTATAAATTCTTAGTCAGCCATGCAACTTATATCTATCAATTGCTGTATGTGAGCTCTTGAGCGCCATCTTGCTTATTTTTAGCCTCAAAAAGATAAATAAATACTAATAATAAATTAATTATAATACATTAAAATGAAATTATTACAACAATAACATTCTTATAAGCAATGTTACAGAAGGTCTTAGGCAGACTAGGCGTTTGAGCCAGTGCCTAGCACCTAGATGTATGCCTAGGCGGCACCCAGACGTTTGGCTATTTTTTAAATTATTTAATTATAATAATTGATAAAAGTATGTATTACATTCATATAAATTTGCAAAAAAAAAAAGCAATCTTAGATCCACAATAACCCATGCCTATTAAATGCTAAATAGCTAAAGTAATAACTAGCAAGGTTATAGAAAGTGCTAGGAGACCTAGTCATTGGACCCGTCGTCTAGAGTCTTGGAGGTTTTTTTATTATAATAATTGATAGTAAATATTAATGTTATAGAAAGCTTAGGTGCCGACATTGTATCTTAGCGGATTTATTTCTTCATTTAAGTGGTGGCCGAAGAGGCTTTGCTAAAGGTCGGAGGAGGTAGTGGAGGTGTTCATATTTAGAGGTTAAAGGAGTTTGTAGGAGGTTGGAGGACGTGGAAGCTGCAACACAGAAAATCATGATCAATGCGTAAAGGGTGTAGTCCACGTAAGCAGACAATGCTCCTCTAAACATTCTCAAAATCTAGGTGGGTAGCCTAGATACCGCTTGGGCGCTAGGTGCTCGTTAGGCGGCGTAGGTACTGCTTATGCCTAGGCTACGCTTAGGCGGACTAGGCGGAGGCTTTATAAAACAGTGCTTGCAAGTTTCTGTAGTAGAAGTGCTGAAAAATCCTTGTATTAGTTTCATTTCCATTCCATGAGAAAATTTAATGCATTTTTTCCTCTACAAAAACATCTTGTCAGAGTGAACTTGGTACTTGATACAAAATCATTGAGCATAATAGTCGATGTGCATAAAATATAACCTTATAGCTAAGAATATGCATGCAGTCAAGGTATACCACTTGGAGTAAGGCTTTGTTTTGAAAGGAGCATGCTTTTCTCTGCACGTTTATTTGATGGCTACAGTTTTCTCAGCTATTGTGTTTTACTGATTGCGGGTGTTTCTCATGAGTTTTTATCTAATCTCATAAATCCTTCTTTTATAGAAAAAGCGATGATGTTGATAATCTTAATCCCTGTCTAAAGTTAAAAACTTAAAACAGACACAACATCAAGTAGTTTACTTGACATCCATGCTAAAATTCACGGTTTAATTTTCTGAACCATCAGTGATCTGTCTATTGCAAGTCTCGGTTATGTTTAGCCTTTTTAAAAAAAAAACAGAAACCAAAACAAAACCAGAAACAAAAACAAAAAACAAAAGCAATTTTTTTTAAATAATCACTACAATCTCATTCTTCCATGTTTCTGTGTTAGGAGTCCAGCAAAATCCTTGCATTAATGTCATTTCTATTGCATGAAACATTTTAATGCATTTTTTCTCTTCAAAAATGTCTTGTTAGAGTGAACTTGGTACTTGATATGAAATCATTGACCATAATAGTCGATGCTCGTACACTATAACCTTATAGATAAGAATACATGGCCAGTCAAGGAAGACCACTTAGAGCTGAGACTTTGTAAAGGAACATGCTTTTCTCTACACGTTTATTTGATGGCTAAGTTTACTCAGCTTTTGTGTGTTACTAATTGAGGGTGTTTGTCATGAACTTCTATACAATCTCATAAATCCTCCTTTTATAGGAAAGGCGATGATGTTGATTAATCTTTATCCCTGTCTAACCCGTCTAATGTTAAAAACTTAAAATAGGCACAGCATTGAGTAGTTTAATTTCCTGAACCGAGTTTTCTGTTCATTGCAGGTGTCAAGTAATGTGTCTGCAATCTCCAAGTAGATGGATGTGAATCGTGATTGTTGTGATTAGACAAGAAGCTGTATTATCATTATATGGTTGAGAACCACTCTCACGATCTCGTGCAGTGTACTTCTTTTCTGCATACAAGCGGCTTGGAGATGCTAAATGGTGCAGGTTGTGGCTTGGAGATGCTAAATGGTGCAGGTTGTTGCTGAACTTCCATTGCTGTTGCAGAAAAATAAGCGTGTAGGAATTTTGCATGTGTATCTGTTGTAGCGAGAATGTTCCTTTGGTTCACCATCGGGTTTGTATCTCAATTATTTTTTTCCGGAATAATTTTAAGTTAAGTTGGATTTCTTTAGTTGTTCTATATCATCAATTATTACCATACTCTATTTTGATGTCAAACTCATGTTCGAGACGAATTAATAAATGTTCAAGGAATCCTGATTGAATACTGAATATGAGTTTGCAGACAAGTTTGTTTAAATTATTTGACTGATTGCATGTTTTCACGAAATTTCATTATAATGTCTATCTAGGCTAATGGGAGCATTAACGAAATCAAGGGTGGGAAGCCAGGATCTCTTGAAATTCTTTGATATTTTAAATGCATGTTGTTGTATTTTAGCTATTTTTGAAGGAAACCATAAATATGTAATATATACTGAAATAAGATTTTTTTAATCATATTAGAATCAAGTTGTGATATTACCGAACTTTTAGTATATTTTTTGCCCAAGCTATAATTAATCTATTGATATCTACTGCACACTATTTGATGGGCAAGAAAGTTTCGAGTACTTTTAAATGTTTCATTTTACCTAATGCAACAATTAGAAAATGTTTGGGACCAACATCAAAGACTCGATTCCAAAGCCATCAATGAATCTAGTCGCTCTCATCTGCAACCCCATGATCAACTATACCGGAGAATACTCGGAGGACTTATAGTGATGCAAAGAGGGGGAGAAAATAGGGGAGCAAAAATACTAGTCCCCTCAACTTAAATAAAGGTCGCATGAACACAAACCATCCAACATGTGCTCTGTGTCAAGTTCGTAAGGATTATATAACACTTAAATGCCCTATAGTTTCACCAACATTGCACTTAAGTGACCCATTATTTAAAACCGAGCAAATAAATACCCCAAAGTTAAAACAATCCAGATATTGTTAACAATTCTCTATGTATGCAAGAATATCATATAACATGGGGTACTAAAGTGTAACTTTTAGAAACTTTTAAGGGTATTAAAGTAAGGCTATTTACGAACTGATGTTGTTTATATGCAATATTGGCCAACAAGGGGACAACAGCGTGCGATATTAAGTAAGTAAGAGGGCATCAAAGTGCAATATTTTAAACTTTGAGGCATTTATCTGCAACATTTAAATACGATGGGGCACTTATTCGCCCGGTTTTAAAATAGAGGTCAATTGAGCGCAGAGTTAGTGAAACTATATGGCATTTAAATGCAATTTAGCCGGTTAGAAAGTGTACATATCGACATGAGTTTTGAATTTTACTGCATTATATCTATTTGTGTCTAACTGTATAATTAATTTCTCTATTTATCGCATTCCCCAAGGACCCAAAATATGAGACCAACAGGGAGGACATGTGAGGTGCTCCCCTCCTATTGCATAATGAGCTGACCATCATTAATGATGATCATCTCATTATACAATAGGAGGGGGACACCTCACCTGTCCCTCCAATTGGTTCCATATTTTGGGTCCCTGTAGCAAAGCTCTTATCGCTGGGTCATTTGTTTGTGTTTAGCTGTTTCATTCATTAGTCTATTTACTTGCAAGGGCCAGACAAGCAGCTCAACCATATCTGCCCTCAACTTAAATGCCTAACAACCCCTTTTACAGCACACCAACCCCAGCACCACCACCCCCTACAGAAGACTTCGGTTACCTTCTTCACAAATTTTCATTCTGCAACTACTCTATATCCTTAACTTAATACACAGCCAACCGCTTCACAAGTACCCCCAAGTGAGCAAGTAAAAAAGAGTCTTCACCTTATCAAGGCAAGTTGACAAGGGAAATATTTGCTTCAACATGACAGAGTTAAGAGAGGCCGCTCAACAAATGCAACAAGACTGGATTCGAAAGTTGAAGGATATCAATATTCATTGCACCGTCACATTCTATAACAAATTGGATAATGGCTTTGCTGCTGCTGTTGTTGTCGTCGTCGTCATCCTCGTCGTCACATTCTATAACAGATGTTGGCAACCCTTACAGAGCAGAAATTTCAAAAGTACAAACAGTGATGACAAATATCTATAAGTTCACTATGAAAATCTCTAACAATATACTTGCTTCTGTAAAAACATTAGTTCAACAAATAAAGTTCCAAAACTTATTTTCAACAAAAGAGAGCTCAAGTTGCAGCTTCAACTTCATCAGATGCTACTGCTGCACCATTCGGATCATCCTCAGCTCTAAGCTGAGACGAGACATCATCGATGGCAGAGTTGAGTTGTGCGATTTTCTCCGTCAGTATCTTGCGGGTTCTCTGTTTTATTTCCCAATTAGATCATCAGTGATTGTTAGTCAAAGTTTAGACATGAAGCAGCTAAAGTACATGTGAAACTAGCAAAAAATTGTCTAGAGATAATATGTGGTTCCGTACCATGAGAAACACTTTTCCATTATTGAAAAGATTCAGTAAAACCAATAGGAAAAAGGCACCTGAGATCTTTATTCAAAATGTCTTTCTTTTGTGTCTTTTGCTCCTTTTACTGAATGCAAAATCCTAAGGCTATACTTGCATTACCCATTGCTGAATAGGAATATATGACAATTACTAAGGCAGTATACTTTATGATTGAGAGTTTACTTCGTGCATTTAGTTTAGATGAGGAGTTGACTATTTATCGTGATAGTCAAAGCTGCTACCGAGTTAAACAAAAAACCAGAAATATTATGAGAGAACGAACGTTGTTGAAAGACGTAACTCTATTCTTGTGAAGAAGGTTGCTACTGCAAATACTCCAGCTGATGTGTTGACAAAGCCTCTTCTAGTCATCAAGTTCAAGCATTGCTTGGACTTGATCAGCACGTTCCACGCTTGATGCCCTTCAGGGCATTTGGAGGATGTGGATTTTTTTTTTAAATGAGGCATTTTCTATGTATTGGACTCAAGGTACAGATTAATTGTTGGATGACTCATATAGACCAGAAATCCATTAACCCAAACACAGAAGTTATTTTTTGGTTTGACAAGGATTTGGCATAATATGCAACAGCAGATCTGTGTGGGGTTATTTGAATTGGTATTAAATTTGTTAATGAGTGCAGAGTCTTATTCTGAATAGGATCCAAAATCTGAATCCAATAAACTTTGGCACCACCATATACTTTTCACTCGATGCTAATAAACGTTCCGTCTCTTTGGTGTGTTCTTGATGTTGGCTAAAAGTGAATCCACTATCCCACTTTTGCCTCTAATTTTGGATTATCAAATATCCTATATATGATTTGGATAGCTAGAGTGAGAAAAGGTGTAGAAAGGTGTACATGATCATAATGGAAAGAGCAACACACGAAAGAAAGTATATCCACACAGTATGTGCCTAGGAAAACAAGTGTATATCTTATACAGCATAACTGAAGATATTTCTTATCTAATCTACAGAAACCCCAACTCGCTATTTTTAATATTCAAATTTATATAGTCTTCAATCAAGTAAATCAATTCTCGGTCTACTTTGGGGCATCACAAAGCATGAGCTTTCAGCAAATGTCACATTCACATTTTCTCTTCTTGCATAAATAACTCCGCAACATGAGTAACATGAAACTAACAAATTCTTTTTTTCTTTTTCTTAATGATCTGGTTATAAAAGGGAACTGTAGAAGTGCTTGAAAATAAGTACACTAGCCCCTCTAGTTTTGGAAGCAAAGGTTTTTCTCAAACTCAATATGGGCGAGTGATGAATATGCATAACAGACCTGACCAAATTTTTTTCCATTTCTTTTTCGCCAAATGCCAAGCCTTATGATTACATATGACGGATGGGGGGGTATTATGATATGAAAAAACTATGCTACAGTCTCCTATTTTTACTGAACGGAACCAATCATGTATTTAAACAGAATGGTGTAATCATCAAAAAACTTATGTTCAAAGATAATAACATTATAGTCACTGACATGGTGAAAGGCTCACCTCCAAAGCTTTTTCCTCATCATATATAAATTTCGGCAGCTTCCTCATCAAATCCTTCTTATCAGTCCCAGCCAATGCTCTAGTGATCTGAAAAGAGAGAACAAATTTCAAACAGAAGGTGATAAGTACTTGTATCATGAAGCCGTACCCGTGCCCGACACGTACCTGACATTTAACCCATACCCAAACTTCATGGACACTCCTTAGATATGTGCAAGTACTCAATTTTACGATATATGTTTTAATTTAAAATACTTTTCATACACTTGGATGCATATCCTACACTTCATGTCATATCTTGAAACTCGTTAGACATGGGGCCAGTTGTTTTAGCCTATATCCAAGTTAAAAACTATGATTTAAAAGGATGGTTTAAGCGTCCAGTTAAAAAACAAGCAGTTTCCAATTTATAATAATCAACATAATAAAAAAACTTAAAAATATGATGAAATTTAAATTCAAATAGCACAACGACAACATCAAAATATTTATCCCAAATGTTTAGGGTCGGCTGCATGAATCCTATTCTTTCATTCCATTCTATTATGGGACATCTCCTTTGTTAAGTTAAACATAATCATATTCTTCTTAATTGCTTCCAACCAAGTTCTTTTATGTCTACCTCTAGATCTCGTAGCCCCATTAACTATAATACTATCATTTTTCCTAACCGGTGCTCTAAGAGGTCTCCTTTGTACATGACCAAACTATCTTAGTCGATTGTCTCTCATTTTATTCTCAATAGGAGCAACATCTAATTTACTACGGATGCACTCATTTATTATCCTATCTTTTAGTGTATACCCACAAGACCATGGCAATATTCTCATTTCTTCTACAGTCATTTTTCATACATGTTATTTTTAAATTGCCCAACATTGACCCAAAAAGCATTGTTGGGCTTACAACCGTCCTACAGAATCTTCCCTTTAGTTTCATTAGTACTCTATGATCATATAAGACTCCCGAAGCACTCCTCCTTTTCAACCAACACAAATGATTCGGTGGACATCATTCTCAATCTCACCATCATGCCGAATGATTGATCCTAAATAGTAAAAATAATTAATTTTAGATATTTCTTAACCATCAATATTCAGTATAGGCTCTTTTTTTCTTAGTTTTACTAAAAATGCTCTCCATATATTCGTTTTTGTTCTACTAAATTCAAATAGCACATGAATTGAAAAATAATAATGACCTCATGTAAATTACTAATTTTCGATATATATATGTATATGTGTGTGTGTGTATGTGTGTGTAGCTGTGTCCTCATACCCTACATTTCACAGATTTGCCGTGTCCAATGCCCGTACCCACACTAGTATCCATACCCGTTTCCATGCAACTTTGTGCACCACAGTACATTCTCAAATGAATGTGGGACAGTATAACTTCCACCATCGAATGTGTCTGCTTTTAGAGAGAATTTACCAACCAACTCATTTAGATAGCATCAATAGGGCAGGTGGGTGGAGGTGGTAAGGGAGATTTAAAAAAGAAACCCCCTCTACCAAAAGGCAAACACATTTTAGCACATTCAATAAGAATACTCCTGTATCAGATGCAAATAGCTAATTCTAGTGCACAAGCTTGTGTTAACAGATCAAAAATATTCAGAAGCAAATGTTAGTTTCAAATGGACATAACCTATAAAATTATTACCTGAGGTGCATAAAGCCAACCAAGTGCCCCCACTATTAATCCTCCCAAGACGACTCCCCCAATGAAGATATTGGTGTTGTTTGGCCTTCTGCCATCACTGCAAAAGTTCCAAATCTTATTTGTCTGTCTGATATTAGGGTGAAATTACATGACGTACCAAAACATGAAATTGGATGCAAATAAAGAAAAAAGGGTCACAAAGAAATAAACAGAGGCAGTGTGGAACCATAGAAATGTGCTGTAATGAAAAGTTTTAATGCGCCCCTTGAGGAGATCTGCAATTAGGACGCATAACTCATTCCAAGGCATGTTTGAAATGAAATAGGAGTGCAGTCTAAAGTTTGATAGTCTTCAGTTGTGTAAAACAAAGGATGTTCCATTAACTGGAAACTAAGTACTCACATAAACATATTGTTTAGCCAATCAAAGATCCAAGCTTCATATGTTTTACAGTGTTCTTTGTTTCTTTCTACTCTTCTCACTTTATCAATTTGAGCAGAGGATGAATGAGATCCAAAGATTGAATGCGTTATGCGCACAGATATGCACAAACTTATGCCTGCATTGATGTGGATGCATAACCCTCTTTCTGAACTTGCCCACATCACAAGGCACACCCTATTCCAATATGTCAAACTATTTGCTTCTAAGATGAAAATCCTTTAACATTTTAATTTTTTTCCTATTGAAATATCAAGCTAAAAGGTCAACTCCTCTAATAGTTTTACAGCTAATGCTTCATGAATTGATTTAGAATGAAATAACTTAAATAGCAACACTATCAGGTGATGTCCGTAAATCATCTAATATATCTGATTGAGCATTGAAATTGTAGAAATAAATATTATAACTGAAGGAAGAAAATGTCGAGAAAAAAAATCAAGAACCTGAAGCTAGCTCGAACTGAAAGCCCTCTCTTGTGGTTCTCAGTGAATCTTTTCGGGTGAATTATTCGCAGCGATGACAAGTTACTTGAGCCGATAGTTACAAGAGCCTGCTGTTTTAATGGCTTCAAGGGGCAACCTTAGCCAATAAATAAAAGAAAAAAAAAAAGAAAAGACCATAAGAAGACGCAAACAAATCTCCAGAGGAAAACACCAATTATAGATGAAAATGAAAAAACTGTGGTCGAAAGAAGTTAAAATCTAGAGTAAGGAATTACAATTCACTCTATCTATCTACATATCTACAACATACTAAACTAATAAAACATCAGTCAGTGGTTGCAGAATTTGTAACAAGTGACTATTAATTAAAGATGTGGCTTATCACTTTTCTTATTAGTAATTATTATATTTCTTTACTTATGTCTCATTTCTTTTTTCCCGTGACTTCTAAAATAAATCTGCTAAATTACTAGATTGGTTTTTTTTTTTTTTTGTACATCCTCTTGTTTCGCACTAATAGAATCACGAGAGATTTCGCAGCTTTTTTCGCCAGCAGCGAAGTTCTGGGGCTAATTGCATATTTGGCCAAGGAAAAAAAAATACCAAAACCTCGCCGAAGCAAGAAAAAAAAAATACCAAACTCAAAACGGTAAGAGGGGTGTACAAAAAATACCGAAGCCAAAGTAAATCTAGAACCTTCCAACAACCAGAAATGCAAATTCGTCTCGTATAATCATCTCTTCCTTAAAAAATTCCGTTTATTGGAAATTGCTAGGTCAACAAGCAGAAGCCAAGCTAGAGCAATGAACATTTGTTGATAAATTTGATGCAGTGGGTAAAATTGAGAGAGAGATAAGTACCATAAATGGGCCGGAGCTGGAGATCGGCAGCAGAGATTAAGGAATTCGAGAGAACCACCGCCATGATGATGATTCTTCGCCCTTATTCTTTGATAATTTGAGAAATTTTCGAAGAGAAAAGGGGGGAATTTGAAGGAAAGAGGAATAGACGGGAATTTTTGTAGTTTCTGAGAGATCAACGGAAGCAGGAGCTACTACTCTTCGATAATATCGGAGGAGCTCCTTTCACTCGCTTATGGAGACCAAGAGCGGGTGTACACCCAGTGATTCTTTGAATCCTATGTGGGCCCGGAATTTATATACGAAGAATTAAAAAAAAAAGACCATTTTCAAAAAAATAATTAGTAAAAACGATCTTTTTACTAAATAATTAGTAAAATCAATCTTTTTTTTGCCTGCTCACCGATGCTGGCTAAAAAGTGACCGATTTTACAAAAATTGGTATTGAAAACGCACGGGACTACTAGTCATGTACATTTAACATTCGTTAATTACTTCCTAAGCACAACCCAGAAAACACACGGGACTAATAGTCCTGTGTATTAAACAGAAACAAGCAAGAAACTCATGCTTCTTCACGCCCTTCGAAAGCACGAAAAAATGCCGACAACCCAAAACATCACCCTTCATAGTGCAATGCAGATAACAACACCCCCAGCACCTACAAGAACTAAGTAATTCCTCTTTCAAAATGGCTCATCGTGCAGCCCTAAAGCCTCTCTGTCCCGCAAAAGCCCCGATTTGATATTTGAAAGAGGATCCTTGCCTATTAATTCCCCAAACCCAGCATTGAATTTCCCACATTGAAGGTTCTAATTGAAACTAGCCGCCTTGAATTGGAAGACTAAGATGGGGAAAGGTTTTTGGGTTGAAAAGTGTGATTTTGGGAGAGGATTCAAGAAAAGATGCTATTTTGAGAGATGGGTTTTGGGGGAATTCAGTGGAGTAAGATCTCCTATAGAGAGGGCTTAGATAAGGGATTGGGGAATTGGGTTTTGATGGGATTAGGTGGAGATAAAGCCTTTGGAAACCTGATGCAATTTGCTTTGAGGATTTGGCCATGAGAGAGCGAGTGAGGTGGTTGTTTTAACTAAGAGAATGCTTGGAACTATGTATTCTCAAGGGGAGAGGTAACACACAAGACTACTAGTTATTTAGCAAAAAGGACGTTGTTGATGTTAGTTTTCAAACAACTAATTAAGAGGGGGGTTTAGTTGTCAAGAGTCCTCTAACTCCTCCAAATGTTCAGTTCCGGAGCAAGTTGTCCTTCCCTACGCATGTAAGAACTCGTAAGAGGGCGGAGTTAGATCCTCCGGTTGTTTCTCTGACGATCAAGTGAGTATATTGCTTGAGTGGAGAAGAAAATAAACTGTAGAAGTTCTAGAGCTCATGGAGCAGGGAATTGCTTACCTTGGTGCTGAGAATAGTCCCCCTATTTATAGTAATAGTAGAGGTGCGGTTTGGTAACTTCGGCCGAGTATGGGCTAGCAGCTGAGGTAGTACTTGCTTTACAGGTGTCAGCTGCCTAGTGACGGGAGTCACTTTGATGTTTAACGTGAAGTGACAGGAGGCACGTGGTGCTGACATGGTATAATGTGTTATAAAGATCTTTAAGGACGGAGAAATGATCATTTTGACCATGCATTTAATGTGATGGCGAACAACTGTCAGCAAGGGGGCTCGAGATATGTCATTGCATTTCTACTCGCCAGGTAGAGGGCCGAGAAGTATCGCCTTTCTAGTCAACCCCAAGAGATGTCTTCCGAACAAGCGGTTGCGTAGGTCGCCTGTGGAGTCGACCTGAGGAGATCGACACGCATCACCTTTTGAGCCAGCTATGTGAGATATTGACCCTTAGAGTCGTCCGAGATGGGGACTTTTGGTTATTTCAAAGTGGTGAAATGATTTAATTAGGCAGTTAATGTGAGACACTTGTCTACTACTGAATAAAGATTATTATTCAATAATTGAAGCACTAACAATAATTTTGCTAATTATTTTTTAAAAAAGGGTCTTTTTTAAAAAATTCTCCTTTATATACACTCGTGCACCAGATTTTTTTGTGACGGGGAAAACCTTGGTCAAGTAGGGCTGGAGCAGGAGCTGGTTAATTGGCCTAAGTTTGAATGACTACTCTCTTGAGTATTAAGGCAACTTGGGCCCAGTCTTTCAGTGGCAGGGCACCTGCTCATAGACTGTTCCATCAGCAAGGACCTCCAACAGACTAAGTAAAAACTTGATTCCCCACTAAGCACCATGCTCACTAATAGAGGACAGTTGAGTGCATGAATGGGGTTTCGAACTCGGGATATTTAGCAAAAAATTTCCTACCTTTCCACCCGAGCACCCCCACTGGGGGTAAATAACTTTTACATCCAAATTCACTCTAAACAGTAGTAGCAGATTGAATAAAAAGAATCCCCATAAGATTTTAGGTGAAGTGAAGTAGCACTCTCACTCTGTAGATCTTCTCTCTCCTCTCTCTTTAATGGCAGTGTCTTTGAATTGCTTGGATTGACAAAGAGGCGGTGACTGTGACTACCTGAGTTGTTGGTGTCTCGATTTAAGAGGAAGGAATCGAGTTGAGGAGAAACCCTAGGGAACGTAATGCTATAGGTTTTGAGGTTTGCTCTTTCTCTTTTGATCTTGTTTAGGTTTCGGTTGAGAGATCTTGAATCATTTTGCTTCCGTGTTTTGATTGATTGATAGGATAGCATTTGATTGAGATTTATGTTTTGTATGTATGATTTATGATCTAGGTGATCGATCTTGAATTTCTTTGAATTTGTATTGGAAATGTTGAGTTCTTCTTGAGAAGATGTGTTGTACGTCACTAATTTTGTTATTGTTTGGTCAGGGATGCACTGACAATTGAGTTCATTGCATTCATTTACATCTTGTTTGCATGGAGATTAATGGATGGAAGTTAAAGTGAAATTTCAATTGCACCTTGCTTGGGAGTTTTTTTGAGGGGTTAGAGGATGGAATGAAATGTTAAATTTCTTTCTATTTTCCTCCCCTCCAATTTGGAGGGTAGAGGACGGAATAAAAATCAATGTAAAGTTTTACAATGTGATAAGACAATTATACCCTTATGACATTAAAATCAATGACTAATGTATACTCACATCCAATATGTAATGGTATTTATGTAATTTTTTACATATTCACTTCACTTCCCTCCTCTTTATTATAACTCTCAAACAAGGTAAAACAAATTTACTTTTGTTCACCTTACTAAACTTCAAAACAATATTTTATCTTTTCACTTTCATTCCCTACATTTTCTTTCCATTCTTTAACTTTCTGTTCCTTTCCTTAGTAAACTCCCAACCAAAGCATTAGAGCTTTTTGAGACTAGATGATTTGGGACTAGTTTAGAGAAGGGGATTTGACGAACGATAATTTCTGTCTTGAGAATTATTTGTGTTAATTCCCATATCAACTAAAGCGAGCGTTAATTCCCATTTATTTCTTATTGGAGGAGTTTCAATGGCTTTTTATAGCCTCCAAAATGAAAAGAGTCATTAGAATGAACTGGTTCACTGTGATCGGTTTGGGTTCGTTAACGGGTTATGGGTTTGGGTTTTAGAACTAAGTGTATAGCTGTCCATTCCTAATAAAGTTACACATATCGGAATATTCCATGGTATTTATAACCTCAATTTAATTTATGGACCAATATCGACATATTTGAGCAATTTAGAGGACTAATATAAACATACACAGATTTAGGAGACTAATACCAAATTACTAATGATATAAGGGGCTGGTATAAAAAATCCTTTTTTATTTTAGTATCTTGAAGTTTACATTTGTTCCAATGACATGTGAAGCCTTTAAGGGGTTGTTTGGTTCTCTTAAAAAGCCCAAAGAAATTCGTTTTTGCGCCTGACACTACCTCCACGTCGTAATTGTAGTTTTCGCTCATTTCTTTTCGTCGCTTTGGTTTGCTCGGGTTGAAGAGGGAAAACTTCGCTGAAAACGCCACCACCTCAGATTTTTTTCTTCCCCGATTTCCTTCCCCAACCGAGAGAAATCGAGGAAAACCCTAGCCGCTCTGACAACTGCCCTCTTGATTCTCTCGGTGATTTTTTCTGGGAAGCTAGGGTTACCTCCTCGCTTTTCTCCTTCCGCCAGAAATCTTCTGTGATTTCTTCGTTGCTGTCTTCGTCGTCTTCGTCTTTCACCTGGATTTCTGTCGTGGGCTTCTTCGTTACTGAAATATTATCATACAACATTTGTGGGTATTTGTTGGGGTTCATGCCTATATGCTCAGGTTTGTGAGCCTGGTTGTGTTTAGGTTCTGACCTGTTCTGTTTTGTGTAGCCTGGTTGTGTTCAGGTTCTGTCCTGTTCTATTTTGTGGATGCTGTATTGTTCAAGTTCTGCCCTGTTCTGTTTTGTGGTTCTGTTCAGGCTAACAATGATGATATTGAACAAGTTCTGAGCCCACAACCATAATTCACATATACATGTGGCTGATTTATTTGACATGGTGTCAAGACATATTTTCAAATGATTTTTTGCACATAAAGTTCATCAACATGCATAAATTATCAAGTTTGATGCGATTTGCTATGTTATATATATATTTATGGCTAATCAGGTTGTTTATATGTTTTTCATAGGTTTCATGAGAATTTTTGGCTAATTCAGGTACGTATTTCATAAATTTATGAATAATCAGATTATTATATGTCTCATTTATTTTTTTCCTTGGAAAACATGTTTCATGTGATTTTTTTCATCTCAAACAGGTATATTTCAAGTCAAATCAGGTACGCAGTTCATAGCAACTGATTTATGTTATTTCAGGTTTTGTATGATTTCATTAATACAAACAGAAATTTATAATGAATTCAGGATATTATTATTTGTTTATGTTACATTCGCATCACGCTTTTATATGATTAAGATTACCTCCCATAACAAGCACAAATAAATTTATCTATAGTGGGGGGGGGGGGGAAACTATTCTCTACCCACTTCAACACCAACCAAACACAAGAAAAATGTGAAATGTCAAATCAACAAAAATTTTCCCTTTTTTCCATGCAAACCAAAAAAAAAAAAAAAAAAAAAAATACATTGGTTTCGCACCATATTTTACGTGCGAACCAAACCAAAACAATCTATTTTTTTGAAAAAGTTTGGAAAACTCAAAACTTGAGTTTCTTTACATGGAATTGCATTTCCTTGTATCTAGGAAACTAACCAAACAGCCCCTTAGAGACAAGTTGTTGACCTAAGAGCCGCCGTTGAGTATTTAGAATCCTAGGCCGCTTCCCGTTCGAAAAAGTTTGTCCAAAAGCTGATGTAGCATGAAAAGAGGTCTAAAACGGCCACTGAACTCAAAACTGTCCAAAGGTAGCCACCAAAAGCTTTTCCCTTGATAATTTACATTCAGTCATTAACTTGTTTACTATTTTACGCACATAGTTCTACATGTTAGTTTATCAAAGTACGTGCTAATAATAACGAGCAAACTTCCTCTCCCCCGCCCCCCACTCCATGTCGCAGCATAGTGTGAAAAAATAAAATAAAATTGGTTTACATCCTATACATTATCAACTTAGAACAAAAATATATAGCAAATAACAACAAAATGCAATTACTTGGACACTATGCTAAATTGTTATAATAAACTGAGTAAAAAAAATTTGGTTGGGTTGGAAGTGAATGAGCTTAAAATAAGTGAGAGCAAAACTTTGAGTTAATAGGCCAAAAAAACATTTTCGGAGGCGGGGCTTGTTTAAGAGTAAGTGGGGATAAACTTTAGATTTTATACCAAACAAATGGTTTAGGCATTTGATTCAAAATTATTGTGTATTAAACAACTTAGATAAATATAGAAAGTTACAGCTAATAGAGTAACTTACACCATATACTAAACTACTAACATACAAAGTATGTTTTACATTAGTCAGGAGGAGTAATATAAAATTGAGAGTAGCATTGGAAGTGTGTGGGTCTAAAATAAATGGAGGCAATACTTTGGGTTTATAGTTCAAAAGCCTTTATCAAATTGAGTGGATTTGATTATAGACGCAATAAAAAAATAGACGCAATAAAAAAATAGCTTGCAATTTACAATGCATATGAAACCGATAAATTGTAAAATAGGTTTAAAACTAATTCATTATAGTGTTTTGGATCTAATACTGATTTTGAAAGTGAATAAATTTTAAAATGAATGGAGGAAAATCTTTAGGTTTATACCGAAACAAACCTTAATATTATACATTATATTATTATTATATTATGTTAGTGTTATGCTCGTGTCCTCAGAGCGAGTCTGCTTTTCTTTTTCTTTTTTTTGACTAAAATCAAAGTGAGAGCTAAAGTTGAGGGAATAAAATAATTTGGGGGATTAATTTATAATTATTACGATCTGGGGAAATTTTAAAAATTGTACAATTCAAGGGCTATATATTAAAAAAACCCAAAGTTAAAATATGGGTAAATGTTGTTAAGCTCCCAATAAGTTTAGATGTTTGGAACTAAATATCCAATATCTTTAAAATTCTAACTAAACCCCCTAATAACTTGACAGAAAACCCTCAAAATTAACACCATTAGTTCATGTGTAATCAAATAACTGAATTGTTAGAATATTCAAATATTTAGTTAAAAAGATGCATTGTATATGTAAGCACTTGGTTGGAAGTTGTTATAAAAAATCACACATAATATATTATGAATTGTTAGAATACAAATTAACTAGATTTAAAAATAAATTTAGTTATTTTTTTTGAAAGTTTTTCCACAACTCCCTCTTTTAAAGGGAGTATGATTTGTTTTAAGGGGCTGTTTGGTTCGTTTCCTAGATATAGGGAAATGTAATTCCATGTAAAGAAACACAAGTTTTTAGTTTTCCAAACTTTTCCAAGAAACAGATTGTTTTGGTTTGGTTCGCATAAAAAAATGATGGGAAACCAATGTATTTACTTTTCTTGTGTTTGGTTTGCATGAGAAAAAAAGGGAAAAGTTGGTTTTGAAGTGTGTATGGAAAAGTGTTTAGAGTCACCAAGGTAAGATTACCCCACACTATAGACAAAAATTATTTGTGCTAGTTATGGGATGTAATCTTAATCATATAAAAGTACGAATATATCATAAATAAATAATAATATCCCGAATGAATTATAAATTTCTGTTTGTATTAATGAAATCATACGAAACCTGAAATCATATGAACACAAACATTGAACAATCATCATAGCCTAAATTGAACACCCACAAACAGTTATCATTGAACACAAACATTGAAAAATTGACAATCATCATAGCCTAAATTGAACACCCACAAATAGTATCATAATCAACAAATGGTGCAGAAAATCTGAACACACATAGAACTCCAAGTGACTGAACACAAACATAGCACAAACTAGAGCATTGGTAAAACTGGTCATGAACAAACATGAGCTCAAATAGAAGTTGAACAACAGAGCATCCACAAAACATGAGCTCAAATAGAACTTGAGCAAAAGAGAAGATGTCATGTGTGCACAAAACATAGCACAAACAAGTGCTCACAAAACTGGTGTGCACAAACATGAGCTCAAAGAGAAGTTGAACAACAGAACATGTAACCAGGAAACACCCACCAACCTGAACAAATAGAAGTTGTCACAAACCTGAACACAACAACCACCAACAATCCCGAGCACACATTGTGTTTAGCTTAGGGCTCAGAACTTGGTCAATATCATCATTGTTAGCCATCCAATGCAATATCAATAGATATTGCAGGTTGCTAATCTTAGAAAAATTGACAATCATCATAGCCTAAAAATAAAAAAGTCACCAACGAAAACCAAATACCTAAATACCCCAGAGTCAATGTAGAACTAGATCGGGAACTGCCATTGATCACTGCATTTGGATTTCTAATGACAGGACCTCCTAGAAGTAATGCACCTGGTTGTAGCACTGCAGACAAGTTATATGGTTTGCCCAAAGAGCCAGCAGTCTGACAAAAAGGGTTGAGCTTCAACAGTTGTTGCTGGAAATGTATTAGACGAGCAATGTAGCAATGTGTGGCACAGTGATTTGGTAGCATGACAAGAGGTGCCTGTAAAACACAGAGAAGACTAGCTAAAGTAGAGTAATGATTAATGAAATTTATGAGCAATACATAAAACAAGTTTCAAATCTGGGTTTGAAAAGTTTTCAAGAGCACGACTTTAATAATTATTGCAGAGATGTAGACATGTTCAAGCAACGTGTCAATAAAATATCCCAGAAGTTCAAGTGTCCATAGTACACTTTTATTCAATGCGCACTTCCTAATATCAGTCTAAATGGATTTTAAGATCTAAGTAACCCAATAAAATCATATGTTTCACAGTTCATTGACTCAGAAAGGTAAAGAAACTTTTAGGAAATATGGACAGTTATCCTAACGCATTATTTTTGCATTTTCCCGTAGATGTGATTTTCCCAGTGGTTTGTCGACAATGGAAGTGTTCACTAAAAATAGTTGTGCTACTTCGTAGCTGTTCATTATATTGAGATTCACTGCTTATGTATGAAAATAGGAGAACTATATGTATATATTTTTTCTGCTATTCATAAATATAAAGAATTGGGAAGCATGCTATTATCTTAAAAGTGAATTCATCTCTAAACCTTAATCCACATGGGTATAGGGGCCAATAAAAGTTTTCAAATGTACAATATAAGCAAGTATTAATGGGTTACTGGAGAGTCTAGTGTAACTAGCTCCAAGTTTTTGAGCAAACAAGGAGTACATAATCAAGCCAATGGCGCCTCTGATACATAATATTCAAATCTTTTTGTCTATGGGAACACAATATGTCTTAAAGAATATTTAAAAATAAAGTATTTCTGTAAAGACAGTCAAACAAAATGCAGGTGAATATAAAACGTTTAACCTAAGTTTATAGTTATATTGACAATGATGAACCATCACCTGACTGAATAGGCTTAAATGTTTGTCAGGCTAAGCTGCAATAACCGCCAAACTCAAAATCTATCCATCTTTCTTAAAACAATGAATTGTCAGTAAAATAAATTCAGGGCAGTTTCAAACATTTTCTCAAGGAGTTTGTTTTCAAATTAATTACAAATTTTGTTCATACCCATATGGTCGAATAGCATCAAGCGAACATGGAAGTGGTATTGAGAATGGGGTAGATATTGCAGCGATGTTGTTGTTTATTAAACCTAAAAGATTGTGTGTGAATGTCAAAAGCTCCTGTTCAAACTCATGAAAATAGATGATACTAAATATCAATCGCCTCTCCTTACCAGCTCTTCCTGATGGAAGTAAAATATCTTTCACTTATTTTTGAGAGTGTTTCTTTGCACCCATTTTGGCATTGTCGTGATCTTGACATGATCCACTTTTCCCTTTAATCAGGGGTTGGTTTTCCATGCCTTCCTTAGTCACTTCTTGATCTTGACATGATCCACTTTTCCCTTTAATCAGGGGTTGGTTTTCCATGCCTTCCTTAGTCACTTCTTTCTAATGAAATTCATGTAGCACACATGTATTCTGATTTGATTTTGAATCCTCTATCTCTAGCTCACAAGAAAGCCTAGAAGCGCCTCTTTACAAATATTTTCACCATTGCTAGAGCCCTGTCAAATAAATTGCAGAAAATAAAAATCTTACTTAATGAACTAAGGTTAATTTGCTTTAGTGGTTCCCAGCAGTAACATACCATCCTATAGAACTTCATATTTACACAAAACTTCGGCTTGTATAATACAATTTCCCAGTTTTGCTCATATAAGAAAATTCATACACGTATTTGTGTGGAACTTTAAAAGTCTTATTCTTCCTTCTGGAGTATATTTTAACGTGTTTCAAGTAGTCATACTTAGAGAACTCAAACTGATAAGAGTGACAAACAGAGCATTAACTGGCCTTCTAGTGGCAAAGAGATAAAACAACACATGTACATGTAGAAACACAGGGACAGAGCGCTTACCTGATTGATATATGACACTTGAGGTTCGCATTCATTTGTCGCATCAACTTCATCATCATCTGGATAGGGAAAAGCTTGGTTATTCCCCTCTTTGCGAGTTCACCAACAATACTCTGATCAATCCCAAGCTTAAAAATCTCAAGCCCCTCATCATCTCCCCCTTTCTTCGAACTCACCACCTTCTCCTCCTCAAAATACCTCTCCTCCATCGCGAATCCAGCTCGAGCGGCATCCGAAGCCCTAAAGCCCAAGCTCCTCGTACCCAAATGAAACCCTCTGCCCCTGATCTCAAAGATTCCGCCTTTCTTTGATCCATGGAGGTGGTCGAGGCTGGAGATCGAGGAGGGGGTGGAGGTGAAGGATTCGGAGGGGACCAAGCGTAGGAGGGCGACTAGGGTTCGTGAGGGGTAGAGTCGGAGATTTCTGGCGGTGGATTTCTGGTCGCGGGAGATTTCTAGCGGCATTAGAGCAAGGAGGTAATTCTAGCGTCCCCGAAGAAATCAACGAGGAGAGAAAAATCTGAGGTGGCTAGTGTTTTCGTCGATTTCTCTCGGTTGGGGAAGGAAATCGGGGAGAGAAAAAAATCCGAGTTGGAGGCTTTTTCAGTCGTGTTTTCCATCTTAAACCTTAGCGAACCAAAGCGATGAAAAGAAACGGGCGGAAGCAAAAAAATCCAACGTGGAGGTGGTGTCAGAGGCAGAAATAGATTTCCTTGGGCTCTTAAAGTGAACCAAACAGCCCCTAAGGGTAATGTGTAGCATCCATCATCCATGTTTCCAAGCTACAATACCAACTAGGGGTGCATTCGGTCCGGATACGGCTCAGATACGATGCTTATCATATCCATATCCGCTTACCCATCTCAGATACGGATACGGATACGGATATACCTCAGTAAGAAAAATTTATAATCATATCCGCTAAAATCGGATATGGTTACGGATATACATGCGGATATATAAGCGGATATGCATGCAGATACAAAACAGATATGAGAAAACTAGATAGTATTGAGAAAAACATAGTTCATATGATACAAAAGAGTTTGTTAATATGTCATTATAATTGAAAAGTTAAGATTAGACATATTGATCATCAAAATTAACCACAAATCCATAATCTAAGAATCGAAACTATCGTAAGAGTATGACTAATATGTATTCGGATATTTCGGATACGGATACAGATATTTCACTACAAAATCATATCCGTAACCATATCCTATCGGTTATAGATTTGAGTAACCATATTCGTATCCTAACGGATACAGTTACGGATATTTTCTCGGATACGGATACGGTTTAGCACACCTAATACCAACACATTGTACATTTTGTTGTTAATGTAGATTATTGAAATAGGTAGGCTTAAATGTAGCATTAGTTATAACCATGGGTATATAGACGAAAGCCCTTTTATTAATTATTTCTTTTAACTATAGGCTAACGAGGGGTACTATAGAATGAACAGCGCCAAACTACGATACCAAACTCGGTAACTTCAGTATATAGATGAATGAATAATTTATCATGTTAAAATTTAACCCAGTTTTCTTTTACCTCATACCAAACAAGCCCTTATTTTACAAATTCATCTTTTAAGGCAAATTTCAAAATAAAGATGATGTGAATGAACAACATGAGCAAAAACCAACTCTATGATTTGAAGGTTACATATGAGAAGGAATTAATTAGGGACAGATCCGTGTATTATCACCTAATTGCGGATGAACCCCATATGTCTATTCTTCCGGAATCCAGCGAGATCTCTGACTAATTTTAAAAAAAAAATTCATTCACCTCTAGAGGTCTATTTATCAAATAATAATAATAATAATAATAATAATAATAAAATAAAATAGAGCTACCCACTATCGAGCTGCGACACTAAAACTAGTAGGGACCTAGCTGCAATTGCGCTATAGGACGTGGGCCTGTGAGCAATTAACCCCAATTAGAAACCCACTTTCGTATGCAATTCGAAGGGCGGGAGTGGATAGGGTTTTTTTTTCTTTCTCCGCGTTTTTCTCGTTGAACTGGCTAGGGTTTCTCGCCGTCCGTTCTCTCTCTTCGAAGATCAGAACGAAGAAGAAGAGGAAGAGATGGATACTTCCTTTAGATACAGCTCCGATTCCAAATCTCTAAGGATCCGCGCGAAGCAAAAGCTCTCCGTTGACCCCAAAACCCTAATTCAGGTTCCCCCCAATTCTCATTCTCTTTCCACTCCCAACGCGTTTTAATTTTTCTCTATATTATTGGATGTTGTCTATGTTCACCCTGTTGGAATCTTGATAATTAATCTGCTGATAAAACATTTAATTACATCTTTGTTTTTGAGCAAGATTGTATCTCGAAGAAAATGTAGATAACTATTAGAACAACAGTTAATTATTTATGTATAGATTCACAACGTTCGTCCTTCTATCAAAGATCACACTTTTAAAGTATGGATGTAGCTTCAACGGGTGATAGTTGCAGACTAAGGATCGGAATCTCGCGATAGATTCCAGCCAACCAAGTGTTTTGGACTATGATTTCAGAAATCAACCGCAACTAGAAAACCCCAGACTCAATTATGTCACAGAAATATCAGGCTTCCAAACAAAAGTAGCTTGAAACATATAAAAACCTCATCCGAATCAGGATCTAGAACTTAAAGTTCAGATATTTGTCCACGGAAAAATCCCAAGAAGAAATCAGAATCTGTTATTCTGTTCATCTCAATTAAAAATAAAAATAAAGTACCATTCATTGTACTCAATAGTCTCCACGTTATAGCTTGAAAAAGATATGACAGAACCCTAGAAAAGAAATGAGAGCTGATCGACGCTAGCAAGTGATTTCGGTGAAGAGAAAATGGAAGAACCTTCTTTATATTTGATTTGGGCTTGGGTTTATTCCGTCGGACTCTTGTTCTAGTCTTCAATTAAGGCTGTTTGATCTTGATTAGGTTCTTGTTTTATTTTCCTCGGTCTGGTTTTACTCCACTGTCAATTCTGCGTCATTGATTGGAGTTGACAGTGGATCAATACGCTGAAATAGCTACCAGGACCGAACTTATCTATCAATTACGCTCAAATAGCTACCAGGACCGACTATGATGCATGTTAGTGAATATTTATTATTCGCTAAATTGGCATTTTGAATGTGTAAGGCTGGGCTCCAAAATTTAATGAATAATCTGTTTCCCAACACGACTGATAATAAAATTTAATGGCATAAAGAGGTCCACAGCTGCTGTCTGTGATATGATCATCAGCTCTTTTCCGCTGGAAATTATCATGGTCCTTTTCAACAGCACAAGCAAAATGCCTGTTTGTTTCCTTCTCATCAATCCAGACCCTTGTTATACTGCATGTATATTTGAGAAAGTGTTGAGTTGTGATGTCAATTTAGTCTCTTCAACATTATTTTATTTTAGGCTCATGGAGAATTAGATACCAGGACAGGGGCTCCAAGCTATCTTGCTCTGATCATTCGCCGCTTCTATCCGGACGTAAGTCATGCATTTTCCCCCTCTTTTGAATGTGCATGTGTAACACATGATGTATGATAAAAAAATGTGATATATTTTGCTGTTCCTTATTATTGTAGCTATCAGCTAGCGTGGGGGTAGGGGTTCAGACCAGTAAGGCGCTTCAGACTGCTAAACGTGACAAGTTCGGTTACTATATTAGAGGAAAGAAGGCAATTTCACTCACATCTAATGGTTTTGTGGGAATCAACATCAAAGGAAGGTGTGATACAGATAAAGAATTTAAAGAGGTTAGTATTACTGGTGGAAGCTAACTCAACCTCGATGAAGTACCTGTGATTTTAAATATCTATAATTCATTAGGAAAAAATTAATAATTTCCTTGACGGTAAGCCTAGTTGGCCTTTTCATTTATTTTAAACTTCATATAACCTACTTGTATTATTTTCTGGGAACTAATGCATTAGCTGAATTGTAGTTGTTTGAGACATGTGATGTTCAATTGAGTATTTAACCTTTGGAAGTAATTTATATGTTCATTACCCTCTTGGATTTTCACATTGGAAAAGGTTGCATCATGCTTGTTTTTTTATACATTTAACATAATTAACTCTACAAATTACAAAGTGCTTCCTGTAGTTTTAAGTATAGTAAAGCTCATAAGAATTTTAGACATTGAGTTATATTGCACATATATCACTGGTATCATAAGTTGTTTCCCAAGCTTGTCGAGAATTTGCATCTTTCAAGTTCTTTTTTCCTTATCATGCTTCAACTATTTATGATATGTCAGTGTCAGATGGAGAAAGTATGAAGGAGAATTAAGGAAAACGTCATAAAAGGTTTACATTTTTATTGATAGTTTCCTCTTGGTTTCAATTTCTCGAACTTAATGCCAGACGAACTAAGCTACTTCAACTCAAATGTAAAGACGTGAAGAAAGCTCATCCTAAAATAACATTTATAGGTAAAGAATAAGAGATCCCCAAGTCCGTAAGATTGCAATTTTATTGACAAGACTTTATATTCTGTTTTCAGCTTCAACCAAAGTTTTTACACTTACCCTTTGACACCCTTGAGAGTCCAAGGATCTTTGAGTATACTTTGTACTAAAGTATTATAGTGGAAAGATCTTTGAGATTAGGGCTCATGCGTCCACTTGACACTGGGAACTCGAGTTAGAGTTTGTAAGTCTGTTCTCCACCGGCAGTTATGTAAAATTGATTTGTCCAAAATGATTAATGTTTAGTTTATAAGGCCCAATATGATTTGGAAGGCAATTGATTTCCGTGCTGAATAGCATGTTTGCTAAGTTCTCATTCTCAAATCTCACGCTGACCTCAATTCTAGCCTTTTCTCTGTTGTCTTATTTCTGAACTTGTCTCTTTCTCTTTCTCTTAGTTCATTCTATTTTCTATGGCATGCTTATCCCAATTCTAGCTATTTCTTCTCTCGTTAACATTATAACCATCATCATCAAAGCTATTTTTCTGTCAAAACGGAGCGCTAAGTTCCATTGAAAAATTGCCAAAATTTTTATTACTTGCTTGAATGAAACTTATAGTAAGGAAGAGATAGCTGATGATGTGCCTGCAACCATCATATTCATCAAGCTGTTGTATGTTTCTTATGTTCCCATATGTATTGATGTTTTAATTTGATTATAACTTTTCTGTCTTGTTGGAAACACTGTGCAGAGGAAGGCAAGAGGAGCACTTGAGTTTGTTTGGAGCATACTTGACTTCCAAAAGGACCAAGATGTGAGAATTAAAGTTGGATATGAAATATCTCAGCAGGTACGATCTCTCTATTAGCTAAATTCTTTCCAGGTGGTATGCCTTTTCAGTACTGACTTTATCACTTTCTCTTCTTTGTAAAAGTTTAACTTTTAGATATAATCCATTGGCTCTTTATGTTGATCATTATGCATTGTTAAGAAAGCCAATTATATCCAACCAGTCTGATGATGTTTGCGTTATATCTTGTACTAAAATTTTACCGCCGCTTAACCATTGTGTGTTTTGTTTTGTTTTTTCCCCCACATAAAACACACAAATATCTGAAACTACCATATTGGCATCAAAAAGTTTTGTATACATTAGATCAAGTGTAGAGTAGCAAATGAAGAAGAAATTCTTGAAGAAAACAAGACTATTGAGGTATAAATA
>NC_033794.1:20479062-20480370 GCF_001876935.1 Asparagus officinalis
CATTTTTTTAAGGTGTTTATTTCTTTTAATAAAGGAATCATGTATTTCTTTAATATTTCAGTCAAGACATTTAGGTTAGCCCCTAGAAATTGACCCAAAAAGATTCACGGCAGCATTGCACCCACTGACACTGAAATTGTATTATGTGATGTTGCTTAAACAAAATTGTGATTTCGATTGTAGGTGCCATACTTCCAGCTTAGGGAAAACAATTGGACCCTCAATGCAGATGCTAATGGTAAATGGAATGTAAGGTTTGATTTGTAATCCTGCTCATTTCTGTGTTTTCCATGCCCACAGAAGAGACAATAATTTATGGTCATTCCTTGCGACGTTCATTTTTTGGAACTTTAATGTACGGTCATGGCATTTTAATGTTAGTCCAAGTGTTCTTTATTTATTTCTCTCTCCCGTCGTGTTTATGTTGAGTTTTGTTGGAGTAGGTGAGATCGCGTAATTTAAAGGTGGGTCAGTCTATAGTATTTTATTATCAGATAAACTGCAGCAGCAATGGAATGGAAATAAACATTTATACATTGTTTGTAAGAATAACATGATTTGTTTCATGAATAAATGCGCTTAAAAAAAGTAGGTAATCACTAGGATTCTAAAGGCCTATGCAGACAGGTCTTCAGTTTCTTCAGGGTGAATTCAATGATAGGGCATATCTTTTGTCTCGTGCCTCTTGTTGAGAGTACTTTCTATGTAAATGATTGGGAACCCTAAGGAATGCGGAGTATCGTTGTAGTTCTACGCTTCATTGATTCTACTTATTAACTGAATTAATTGATTCTTTCAAAGTTAGAGGAAGTGGGTAATAAAATGTGACCCTATTGACTTGATATTACGTCTTTCTACTCCGCATTGATCCAAAGATAAAACACTTGTCAACTCTTCTTTATCGCCACGTCATCAAACCTGTACCTTATCCAAGTATTTTCGGGTCGGATTGATCGACAGGATTAGGGAGTGAAAATTTGGAAGCTCCAGGTGACCGATGATGTTTTAAGTGCGGCCCCCTTTAAGTCAATTATTATTGTAGCTGCGGTGTCTCAGGGTGACAAGAATATCACCACTACTTTTTCGAGCTTCTTCGTCCTACTCGTCATTTGAAAAGTGTGGTACTGCTGTTCTTGCCAGGTGTTATGTTAGCCGCGCTTCTTGTCCTCCATCGTGGTTGCCTTTTGTTCGTGCCTTGTAGGTGATATTTCATATATCTTGTAGTTAATTGCGGACAGACCCCTTGTTCATCTATTATTGCATATAGGTCCCCTGAGCGTAAAAGTCTCATAAGGGGGGGGGGGGGGG
>NC_033794.1:20480861-20482445 GCF_001876935.1 Asparagus officinalis
AATGTTCTTGCCTTAGGATCTTTTAAGTATGTTTTAATTTTTGGAGTAAGAGGGACTGATGCATGAAGGAAACTGCAGTTTTCCTTTTTTTTTTTACCTCCTCTCTTTTTTAAGATTTGGTTTAGTTTGTTAATTAGTGTGGATAACGATTAAGAAGAGTGTTGTTTACTCTCGTCTTCTGACTGAGATTAGTGACTTAATTTAGCGCCTAACAACAACAACGAGGATGTTACTGTAGAAAGAAAGGAAAAAAGTGCGGTGATCGGGGTAATGAAGAAGAGTGTTGGAGGCTGTACTCACGAGAGAGAGAGAGCGGAGATCTTGAAAGAGGCCGTGACAGAGGCTGAGCCTACTAACAACTGCAAGAGCACTGGAGCCAGAATTAACCTCCAAAATGATGATGCAATTAGCTGCCCGCTCCTTTAAAGTCCAAATAAAAATTTCTAACGATGTGAAGTGCGGATATAGATTTTTTTTTAAAACTCTCGTCCTTAGAGAAGCGACAATTTTTTTTTTGACAAATGAGCCTCTAAGGGTAAAAGAGTCAAAAAAAAAAAAAAAAAATCGTATTGCTTTTCATCTGTATTTCTTGCGTTGAGTCCCAGCCATCGAACGAGAAAATTAAGGTGTTGAACCACCCCGTGCTTGCTGAGATTCAGGCGGCAAGTGTAGTAAACACGGACATCACTCAGTGAGTTGAGGTTACACATGAGAATGAGAGAACCCGGAGAATAGGCTAAATTAAGATCTCTGCCCTTGTTATAATGCAAGATAAAAGGCCAAATTGCGCTTGAATGTCCTATAGTTTCACTAACCTTGCGGTTCGGTGTTCCTCATTTTAAAACTGCGTACTAAAATGCCCCCAGAATATTTAAGTGTTGCACATAAATGTTGCACTTTGGTCCCCTTGTTTACCCACTGTACCATATAAATACCCTCAGTTTGTAAATAACCTCACTTGAATACCCTAAAACTTCTAAAAGTTTCACTTTAGCACCTTCTGTTATGTTTAGTACCTTGCGTTATGTGCTATTCTTGGATACGTAGTGACAAGTTACGTCGTTTGGGTTTTAACTATGGGGCATTCATCTGCAATAATGAAATACTTCCGAGGCTTTTTTCCCCTGCTTAGTTTTAAAGGAGGAGTCACTTAAATGCAAGATTAGTGAAACTTTTGGGCATTTAAATGCATTTAGACAAGATAAAAAAAAAATGTGATTCTTCGTCCAGGGTCTGTAGGCAGTTGATAGTTTCACATCAATAACAATTTTCCTCATGGCAAGTAGAGTGAAAAGGAAGCACGCCCCTTGTTGTTCCCTGTGCTTCTGTAAGGGGCTGTTTGTTTGGGGTGAAACGAGCAGAAAAGCCCACAAACGAAAACCGACAATGGTTAAATTGTCAGTTTTTATGGTTTCTAGGTGTTTGGTTCGTTTTAAATGACCAAAAAATGTAGGACATAAATTGTGAGACACGTGTGATTTGGGGGAAAGTGTGTTTCCATCCCCAAAAGGCCGACTTCACTGGAAAGTGAATAAAAACGCAGTTGGCTTTTTTCCCTCTCCTTTCACCCTAGGTTTACGATCA
>NC_033794.1:20482949-20500460 GCF_001876935.1 Asparagus officinalis
AATGTTCTTGCCTTAGGATCTTTTAAGTATGTTTTAATTTTTGGAGTAAGAGGGACTGATGCATGAAGGAAACTGCAGTTTTCCTTTTTTTTTTTACCTCCTCTCTTTTTTAAGATTTGGTTTAGTTTGTTAATTAGTGTGGATAACGATTAAGAAGAGTGTTGTTTACTCTCGTCTTCTGACTGAGATTAGTGACTTAATTTAGCGCCTAACAACAACAACGAGGATGTTACTGTAGAAAGAAAGGAAAAAAGTGCGGTGATCGGGGTAATGAAGAAGAGTGTTGGAGGCTGTACTCACGAGAGAGAGAGAGCGGAGATCTTGAAAGAGGCCGTGACAGAGGCTGAGCCTACTAACAACTGCAAGAGCACTGGAGCCAGAATTAACCTCCAAAATGATGATGCAATTAGCTGCCCGCTCCTTTAAAGTCCAAATAAAAATTTCTAACGATGTGAAGTGCGGATATAGATTTTTTTTTAAAACTCTCGTCCTTAGAGAAGCGACAATTTTTTTTTTGACAAATGAGCCTCTAAGGGTAAAAGAGTCAAAAAAAAAAAAAAAAAATCGTATTGCTTTTCATCTGTATTTCTTGCGTTGAGTCCCAGCCATCGAACGAGAAAATTAAGGTGTTGAACCACCCCGTGCTTGCTGAGATTCAGGCGGCAAGTGTAGTAAACACGGACATCACTCAGTGAGTTGAGGTTACACATGAGAATGAGAGAACCCGGAGAATAGGCTAAATTAAGATCTCTGCCCTTGTTATAATGCAAGATAAAAGGCCAAATTGCGCTTGAATGTCCTATAGTTTCACTAACCTTGCGGTTCGGTGTTCCTCATTTTAAAACTGCGTACTAAAATGCCCCCAGAATATTTAAGTGTTGCACATAAATGTTGCACTTTGGTCCCCTTGTTTACCCACTGTACCATATAAATACCCTCAGTTTGTAAATAACCTCACTTGAATACCCTAAAACTTCTAAAAGTTTCACTTTAGCACCTTCTGTTATGTTTAGTACCTTGCGTTATGTGCTATTCTTGGATACGTAGTGACAAGTTACGTCGTTTGGGTTTTAACTATGGGGCATTCATCTGCAATAATGAAATACTTCCGAGGCTTTTTTCCCCTGCTTAGTTTTAAAGGAGGAGTCACTTAAATGCAAGATTAGTGAAACTTTTGGGCATTTAAATGCATTTAGACAAGATAAAAAAAAAATGTGATTCTTCGTCCAGGGTCTGTAGGCAGTTGATAGTTTCACATCAATAACAATTTTCCTCATGGCAAGTAGAGTGAAAAGGAAGCACGCCCCTTGTTGTTCCCTGTGCTTCTGTAAGGGGCTGTTTGTTTGGGGTGAAACGAGCAGAAAAGCCCACAAACGAAAACCGACAATGGTTAAATTGTCAGTTTTTATGGTTTCTAGGTGTTTGGTTCGTTTTAAATGACCAAAAAATGTAGGACATAAATTGTGAGACACGTGTGATTTGGGGGAAAGTGTGTTTCCATCCCCAAAAGGCCGACTTCACTGGAAAGTGAATAAAAACGCAGTTGGCTTTTTTCCCTCTCCTTTCACCATAGACGCTTTACGCATCACCCGCCCGTTTCCGCCTCTCATTTCACTCTTTCCTCAATTCTCCCGCCATTTTCGACTCCGGCATTGATCTTGGTTTTTGGTTTTTGGATCGGCACTGTTCTGTCTATTCTTCCACTCCGGCCCTCTCTCTCCACCAAGGTACAATCCCTAACTATCAATCCGATATGCTCTTTTTTTTAAATTTTTTGGCAAATTGTCAGGTATAAACATAGTTTTATAGGTATCTGTTCTATTTTTCTTGGGAATTATTGATGGAATTTTGTTTATCTTGATCTATAAGATTGAATTTTTGATTGATTATTAGCAAATAATTTTATTGGTGAGAGGATTCTCTATTTCATGGTACTTTTTTAGATATATATGTGGTATTTTTGATCTATAAGAATGAATTTTCGATCTAGAGGTCTCGGTTGCATTCTCACTATTTGATGTCTAACCTTTTAAGCCCTCAGTTTTCCTCTTCATAGACTTCATTCATACCCTCTCTTGCTGTATTTCTTCTTGTTGCTACTTTCCTATCATTGAGCCGAATGGCCAATTAATATCCTGACCACATGCTGAAGAAGGTTATTTGCATTGCCAATAGTGAAAAAAACATGCTTCAGTATGAATTGAAGGCTAAATCAACAAAAACAATAGTTGTTTGAAATATGTCAAAAATAGAAAAGCACAGAATTAAAGGCTTAGCAGCAAAAAATGAAAATGATTTAGTTGATATATACAAATTTAAATGGTGCATATACTCATGTATAAATTACGAAATAATCACATATAAACTATGTTACAATCTCTAAATGCCCTCTGCCTCTGGTAGCTCATACTTGCGGGTCAAAAGGCAACGTAGCAATATCTCAAGACACCTAAAATTCTCGCTGGGGGGATAGGGTATATGCTAATCTAATCTGATTTAATGCCAATTTAAATCTCTACTATCACAACCGGTTTTCAACGTTCACCAAAAATGTTCACAAGACCCACAATCGATTTTCTAGCTTACTGAAAACTCTTACAACTCACACACTTGTAACTTCACAATACACCCTCTAAGTGTTGGTCTGACACATGTTAACTTTCTCAAGTGCTTGGATTTACCACCTCTCCATAGGCTTTACTACCAACGCTACTCCTCTTGGAATTGACCACTTCTCTCACCACACACTCATCTCGGTGTCCTTGTGTATTACAATGTGATCTCACAATAAAGCTCAAGTACAAAGTTTTGTTCTCTATAATGGATGAGAACTCAATGAAGCCCACTCTTAATATTACAACCCCCACGACTCAAATATACAATATATAAAAATACCAAAAGCTCAAGTGAGTTGTGTGTGTAAGCAGTGAGTATAATAAAATACAAACTCGATATAAAATCTAGCTTAATAAAAAATATAATCAACAAATAATATAAATATAAAGCTAGAATTGAGTTTTGCAAAACTTCTTTAAAAATCAAGAGTGAGAGAGATTGAGATTGAAGTCCAAACACGAAAGAAATGATCTCCTCCTCTTGTGAAAACTTCTTCACATAAACACTTGTAAAACAAACTTAAGAAACACCCTTAAAACCTTTATAAACTTGTTCAAAACTTTTCTTCAGTAGTTGAGAAGTTATGAGGCAAGGGGTATATATAGGATCACAAGACAAACCCCAAAAATCAAGAAAACCAAGCAAAAAGACAAAAATCTCGAAAATTCAGCATTTTGGAAAATTAGCCGTTACAGTGTTATAAGTCGACTTGTACTGTTCATGAGTCAACTTATAAACTAACCGTTATAGGCTGAAAAAACATCTACTAAGTCGATTTATACTGTTCACAGTCGACTTAAAACATGCATGACAGATTTTGAAATTTTGCGTATCTGATTTTGTAAAATTAATTAAAAATAGTAAACTAACTCAAAAAACGTGAAATTTTGTGGGAAGTTTCTAAACATGTAGATAAAAATGTTAATAATTTATGAAATATCACCTCCCATTTGTGATATATTATTGTTTTAAGACAGATATTCTAGATTCTAAAAACTGTTAAAACACTCGATTTTGTAAAATCAATTTGACATAGTAAATCAACTCCAAAAATGATAAAATTTTATAAAATTGTTTTAAATATGTAATAGAACATGTTAGAAAAATAATTTCTTAAATTACATTTCCTATTTATGAAAACTCATCTGTTTTACTAAAACATGCACGGACATGAACTTATTAAAACTTGATTTTAATAAAATCATTTCAAGTACATATAAACATGAAATAAATATGTATGTGTATAACTATATCTATTTGTTTCATATTTATGAGACTAAACTTGAAAACAATAAAACGAAAAGTATGTGTGTGTGTAATATTTGAGCTTAGAGTATAAAATATACACAAAGTATAAACCTAAAACACTATACCCAAGTAATTGATCTTTAATTTCCTTGTCTTGATTTGCGGGGATGAAGCGATATGAATCTTGACTTGACTTGCGATGGCTTCAATCCATGTTCCTTCCATCCTCCAATGGATATGATCGTGTAAGCGCAAGTCCAACCAACCTCCAACGGAGGATCCTTGTGTAGAATACCTAACAATCAAATATAAATATTCGACAATTATTGTTAGGAATTATTTGTTAATCATCAAAACTAGATTAGATAGTAGGCTCATAAACATGAGACCTAACAATCTACCACTTTTTAATGATGATAAACAATCTATACAAAGAGTATATAGAATATGCATGATACTAAATGAATATAAAAAGTATAAGTTTCATGCATAAAAACCAAGGCAAGATATACTCACAATATACTTGTTTCTCCCCCTTTGATTTAACATCAAAATAGGGAAAACAATAAGAATGAAGAGAGCTAAAGCTCCCCTACAAATAAGCATAGGTGAGTATAATACAAATATTAGAGAAGAATGCTCCCCCTATCAAAATGCCTTAATGCATATATAAAAAAATATAAGACATAAAAAATGTGAGTATAAAAATCATGAAAGACTCGCATTCAAAAGGTCATAAGAACACATATTGATATGTCATTATGAAAATAGTATCTCAATGCAAGTGATATCTATAGATTTATGAAATCAAAAGAGTGAAAAAAACATGAGAATCATGAAAAATATTTTCATTTGAAAACAAATGATGAGAGCCATGAGAATCATGACAATCATGAAATTTCAAATGAAAATCAAATCAATCAAATGATATCATAAATAAAAATCTAAACTATAATAACATAAAATCATGCTTAACCTACAAATCATTATTTTTGAAGAACAAGTGATTAATCAACTAATAATGTCAAAACATTTATATATTTTATCCACAAAGGATTAAAAAGTGGTATGCTTTGGATAAAGCAAACGAATATCAATAATATCATTTTGACAATAAAAACTAGATAAACAATCATACCAAGCGCTTAGAGCTTGTTTCAATCCATATTTGCATCACAAAAAATGTAAGCATGATAATTATGTGAGCAAACATAAAACACTAATCACATAAAGGTACATTATAAAACACAAATGATGATCCATAAGCTCAAACACATAAATATCATCATAAAAGTGTTTTACAATGATCTCATAAGTACAAACTAAATTATACCAAAAAATATCATCATAAAAGTGTTTTACAATGATCTCATAAGTACAAACTAAATTATACCAAAAACTACATAGTCCAAACCAAGATTACAAACCAAAAACTACATAGTCCAAACCAAGATTACAAACCAATGATCTCATAAGTACAAACTAAATTATACCAAAAACTACATAGTCCAAACCAAGATTACAAACCATACAAGAATCATGAACTACGGTTTTAAAAATCCAAAAATAAATCATTTTAAAATTTTCAACAATGTAAATGTATATATATATTTGGAAATGCTTTCTTTTAAAGAGAAAATATGAGTGGGTTTTAAATTCTTATCAATTTACATTGTTATAAAAATATAAAACCTGAAAATCTAAAAATACAAAATAAACATAATCAATTTTGTTTTGGTACCTAAATATTTTTGGTGCCGGTAAGTTTAGGGACATGACCCTATCATTAAAGCTCAAGGCCCTTGTGTTATGATCCAATTTGGACGCATTTTACGCACGGACACGGTCATAACAATATTCATGCAAATGACCCTTTCGATTGCAATATGTGCAACGAAAGAGGCGCATTTGCAAACATAGATGGTCTTTTAAATATATTTTGCAAATGAGAAACTATTTTCAAATTAAAACAAAATTTGGCCAAATGATCAAATCTACCACAAAAATCACATTTAAACACATTATCATGCTTATGATGAGCAATGAGTGCATGTGTGTGTGAATGTGATGAAGAAAATTTATGAGATGCACATGAAGTAATATTATTGATATTAGAGTGTTTATGTGCATCATAGCAAAATATAGCTAAATGGCCTTTTCGGTCGCAAATAGAACACTTATAAATTTTTCTATATATGTGTGCATAATGAGTGGATCATTTTGACTTATTTGCACTTGACTTAGCACACATATTCACAAGCTTCTTATGATTGTTAATGCATATAGATAAAGTTGAATTCAAAGATTTTTTTTTTATTTCTCACTTCATTCAACTCGTTATTTTGGCACACTTGCATTACCAATAGAAGTAGAACAAACATGATAATTTTTAAATGAATTAAATTTATTTTTAGTTGTTTTTACTTCTACCATGACATCATTATTAGCATGAGTTAAGCTAGCTATTTTAGAGGTCAAATTTACATTTTCCAAATTCAATTTATCATTATTTTCTTTTAGTATTATATTCTCTTTAGCAATGATATCAAATTTGGAAGCTAACGACTCATGATTGGATTTTAACACAACATGCTTGCTTTTTAAATCAATAAAAATTTTATGCAACTTTGTGTAGGCATGCGTTAATTTATCATATGCACATGCGAATTCATTAATAGATAATTAACTTTCGGATTCTGAATCGCATATCACACTAGGGCTATCGCCTAATAGCCGAGTGCATGATGATAATGCTCCCTCCTTACTTGAAGTTGATTCTGCCAAAGCGCGTCGAATCTCCTCTAAGTTTTCTTGATGTGTTTCTATAAATTTCCATAATGTGCACTATCAAAAGAATCAAGCTTGTTAGATATGGATGAGTCAAAAGCATTAAGCAAAAATTCTAACAATAGCTTGTTCATTGTAAATATTTTCTTATCATGTTTGGTCCACTTGGATTTCTTCAACGTGGGCACAATATAAACACAATCGATAATTTTTCATAAATCGAAGTGTCTAGATCTAACAAAGAGTTTAAATCTAACACACCATTGAGCATAGGGGAAACCATCTAATCTAGGAACAAAATTAATGTCATAACCTAAACTAGGTGCACCATGCACATCCACGATATATAAATACAAGCAAGCTATAATGAAAATCAAAGCTAGATTAGCAAAATCAAAGTGAGGATCTTTGACTCAAGGCGGTTAAGCCACAAATCAAGGAGCACCATGCTCTGATACCAAATGAAATTACCCTAGGGGGGAATAGGGTATATGCTAATCTAATCCGATTTAATGCCAATTTAAAACCTTATTAACAACTATTCTAGAAATTATGATATACAACAAATTTATATGCAAGGATATATAATTAAACTAAGGACGATATAAACATGAGACAATGGTGATATAGAAAGCAATAAGCAATGAGCACAAATAATACGCCAAGATAAACTCAAACACACAATATGATCATGGAGTTCGGTCACCCTCGATCTACGTCTCCGCTCCTCATTCACGAGGAGAATCTCCACTATCACAAACGGTTTTTCAACGTTCATCGAAAACATTTACAAGACTCATAATCAGTTTTCTAGCTTACTGAAAACTCTTACAACTCTCACACTTGTAACTACATAATACATCCTCTAAGTGTTGGCCTAGTACGTGTCAACTTCCTCAAGTGCTTGGATTTACCACATCTCCCTAGGCTTTACTACCAACGCCACTCCTCTTAGAATTGACCCCGTCTCTCATCACATTCTCCTCTCGGTGTCCTTGTGTATTACAATGCGATCTCACAATAAAGTTTAAGTACAAGTTTTGTTCTCTATAATAGATGACAACTCAATGAAGCTCACTCTTAATGTTACAACCCCCATAACTCAAATATACATTATGTAAAAATACCAAAAGCTCAAGTGAGTTGTGTGTGTAAGCAATGAGTATAATAAAATACAAACTCAATATAAATTCTAGCTTAATGAAAATGATAATCAACAAATAATATAAATATAAAGCTAGAATTGAGTTTAGCAAAACTTCTCTGAAAATCAAGAGTGAGAGAGATTGAGATTGAGGCCCAAACACGAAAGAAATGATCTCCTCCTCTTGTGAAAACTTCTTCACATAAACACTTATAAAATAAACTCAAAAAACACCCTTAAAACCTTTGTAAACTTGTTTAAAACTTTTCTTTAGTAGTTGAGAAGTTATGAGACAAGGTGTATATATAGGATCACAAGACAAACCCCAAAAACCAAGAAAACCAAGCAAAAAGATAAAAATCCCAAAAATTTAGCATTCTGAAAAACTAGTCGTTACAGTCTTATAAGTCAACTTATACTGTTCATGAGTCGATTTATAAACTAGCCGTTACAGGTTGAAAAAATATTTGCTAAGTTGACTTATACTGTTCATAGTCAACTTATACTGTTCATAGTTGACTTAAAACATGCACAACAGATTCTAAAATTTTACGTATCTGATTTTGTAAAATTAATTAAAAATAGTAAATCAACTCCAAAAATTGTGAAATTTTTAGGAAAGTTTTTAAATATGAAGATAAACATGTTAGAGGAAATAATTTATGAAATATCACTTCCTATTTGTTAGATATTACTGTTTTAAGACAGATATTCCATATTCTAAAAACTATTAAAACACTTGATTTTGTAAAATTAATTTGACATAGTAAATCAACTCCAAAAATAATAAAATTTTGGTAAATGGTTATAAACATGTAATAGAACATGTTAGAAAAAGAATTTATCAAATTGAATTTTCTATTTGTAAAAACTCATCTGTTTTGTAAAAACATGCACAAACATGAATTTATTAAAACTTGATTTTTAATGAAATCATTTCAAGAACATATCAACATGAAACAAATATGTGTGTATATAACTATATACATTTGTTTCAGATTTATGTGGCTAAACGTAAAAGCAATAAAACAAAAACTATGTGTGTGTGTAATATTTGAGCTTAGAGTATAAAACACAAAGTATAAACCTAAAACAATATACCCAAATAATTAATCTTCAATTTGCTTGTCTTGGTTTGCGGGGATGAAGCGATATGAATCTTTACTTGAATTGTGACGGATTCAATCCATGTTCCTTCCATCGTCCAATGGATATGATCGTGTAAGCGCAAATCCAACCAACCTCCGACAGAGGATCCTTGTGTAGAATACCTAACAATCAAATATAAACACTCGACAATCATTATTAAGAATTATTTATTTATCATCAAAACTAGATTAGATAGTAGGCTCATAAACATGAGACTTAATAACACCAACTAGTAAAACCTTTAGTTTGTTGAAAGGGTTATTATGATATGGGTTATATGATGTTGTGCTTAGTTATATGTTACTTGTGTTTTAGATGGATGGTGATCTCGATGAAGAGACAGTAGTTAATATGTGCTTGGGTGCTACACTCTCTGTTTTATTTATGGTTATGACATTCATGAGGAGAATGCAAAGTAGACGTAGATCTATACATGCAGGTTCTAATGAAGAGAAAATAAAGCAATATCAAAATAGAAAATAACAAATGAACCGGATATATAATGGATTTAGTGATAGCTGTGTCAACTATGTAAGAATGCACAGTGGTGCTTTTATGAAGCTTGCAAAGATCATGAGGAGGAATGATTTATTACGAGACTCAAGACATGTTACAATGGAGGAGCAACTTGCTATGACTTTAAATATTTTGAGGCATAAAACTAAAAATTGGACTATTAGGTCACATTTAATTAGATCTGGCGAGACTGTGAGTATGTATTTCAACAAAGTGATAGGAGCAATTTGCCATATACGTCCATGCTTTTTGTGACAAGTACGGAATGAAGTTCCATAGGAGATCCTTAGCAACCCTCTATACTATCCTTATTTCAAGGTATTCTCTCTTTAATTTGTGATTAAAAACATGATCATTTGCTTTAATTAAAAATATTCAGTAGTATTTTTTTGTTCTCTAGGATTGTATTGGTATGATAGATGAGACACATGTTAATGCTATGCTACATGCTAGTCTTGTTCCACGATTCCGTGGTCGAAAAGTTATTACGCAAAATGTTTTAGTGGCTTGTACTCTAAACAAGTTGTTCACTTACGTATTAGCTGGGTGGGAAGGTTATGCAAATGATTATAAAGTCCTTCAGGATGCATTATCTAGGCCACAACCTCATGGCTTGAAAGTATATGATGGTAATTTTATCAAATCTTCAATTTTAAGTAATTACTTCAATAAATAAATGATATTCAATGAAATGATAAAAATTCTAATAAACACTTTCACATCATGCAAATTGTAGACATTACTTGTGTGATGCGGGATACACGACTATGCCGGGTTTTATCTCCCCGTATCATGGCATTTGTTATCATTTGAAGGAACAAATAGGAAGAACACCTAGAAATAGAAGGGAATTATTCAATCTTAGACATTCTTATTTAAGGTCTAAGATTGAAGCTACATTTGGTTGTTTGAAGAATCGTTTCAAAATTCTCACCGCAAAGCCTCATTACCCTTTTCGCGCGCAAGTGGATATTGTATTAGCTTGCACGGTTCTTCACAGTTATATTGCAATGGTTGACCCAGATGATGATATATTCAATGAGGCCGTTGATATCGAAGATGATGAAGGTGATGTTGCTAATAAAGATAAGAATAATATTGTTGATTTCTCTCAATCCCAAACTCAAAGGGAGCAAACACAATCAAAAAACATGTGGAAGGATCGTAGAGATCAAATAGTTTAGGAAATGTGGGTTGATTATTGTGAAAAATATAAGGGAGGGAATACTAATGAAGTAGGCATGTGATGCAATGTATTAGAGATGTTGTCTTATGTTATGCAATTTTCTATTTTCATGTACTTTATTTTATGATGGCGTGATGCAAAACTATATAAGGTTAATTGAGAAATATTTGTATGTTACTATTATGTGTTGTATGGACTTTTCTCTTAGGACACATTTTTTTACTCAACTTACGTTTATTTTTCGTATTTCTCTATAATTATTTTCTAGGTATGGTTGACAGCTTCAATTGTGAGGAACTTGATAAGGTCAAAGGCGAGAGTGCGGCATCAAATTCATCTCCTAGAACCCCAAGGAATTCATCAATCCCTTGTGGGTTCAACCCAGGATTTATGCCTTATCATTCTTCACGAGTTGGCCAAGGTCCTAATATTTGGAATAATTTTTAAATGCAAGATGCTATTGGGGAATTGGCCAACAACCACCAATTTTATTTATGAACATGCTAAATGTTCCTCCAACTTTACAACGTCAAAGTTATAGCATGGGTGAAACTCCGTCACCTAATCAACACTGTCAAAGCAACAAGAGAAATGCTATTGATATTGATGGTGATGAAAGTTCATCCCCTAACCCAAAGAGGAACAAGAAAGCAATTGCTCACAAATCTAAAAAGAAAGAGGCTTGCAAGGGGAGAGTTAATAAATTATCAAAGAGTAAACATGATGATTTGCTAATTCCTTTCCTTACAAAGTGTGCTAAAGATGGAATGAATGCAGATAAGAAGTTCAAAAAACCGCTTATCGTGATGCCGCATTTCATATCAATGAACAATTAGGTTCAACATTCACAGCCGAGAACGTGGAAAGTAGTATGAAAACTATCTGTAATAGATTTTTGGACATGCAAAAATATCGTAACTTGAGTGGTGCCGGTTGGGATGATGCGAAGAAGATGGTAATTATGGATGATGCTTGCTTTGATAGATGGCTAGAGGTATTTACCAGTTTGTCATGTTTGTTTTTGATCAAATATTTACCATTTTTGTTCCTTGTCTTTCACATATAGATTTGATATATGCCTAAACTATGCAGGATAAGAGTATCAATAGTTCTAAGCTAAGGGAATACATCAATAAGCCCATGAAACATTATGAAGACCTCACAATTATTATTAGAGATGATGTTGCTATAGGAGATTATGCGGTAGATGTGGTGGACAAATTTGGTGGTAGTGCACATTATAATATTGGTGATGATGATGATGATATTAGTATGCTAAAGGAGAACAAGCCTAGCTATGTCTCTTTAGATGAAGATGATATTCCACCACCGAAGGTCCCAACTATGCCCTCAAAATCCAATCCAACTTCTAGTGTGAAGAAAGCTAAAAATGACATGTAAAAGATGCGTAAAGGAGGAGGGGGGGGGGTCTAGTGAGGACACGGTGCTTGTGCGTGAGATAGTAAATGAGGCAAAACAATTCACATCATCGATGCGCTTGGTGAGTATGCATTGGACCGAGAAGTTGGCAAAAGCTATATTTGCAAATGATGATGAATTTAACATAGAAATTCTTGGTAAGTTTTATCAAGAATTACATGAGAATGAATCACAAGATAGGTTGTTTATGGGGATACCAACTATTATGCAAAAGAAGGTGTTAACTGAGTTCATGAAGAGTCAACCTATTGATTAGAGTGGTGGAAGGTTAGATTGGATGCTTTTGGGATATTTTTGTGAAACTAGCTAATTATATCAATGCTTGTATAATTATTTTTGTATGTAAATGAGATAGATGATTGCTCATTCTTGTGCCTAACAACTATGGTAGATGTATTAAACTTTCTTTTGTGCAAAACTAATACTACTATCTCTATCTTCGTGCATCTCAGTAGTGACTTTACAAGCTTAGTATTCAGATTATAGACTATGATATATACATTTTACATGTTATATTGGATATTAGATTGCTAATGCAAACTTGTTTGACATATTTACAAGTGGGTTAAGGTGAATGATTTCACCTTGATGGATTGAGAGTAACCTACATATTTCTAGTGTCACGGAATTAAAGTTCAAGATGTATGCATATTTTGTGTTATGATGATGGGCTATTCTTAAGATATGCAGCCGAAGTTTATAGCAGTAATATATTGGAGAGACAATCCATGATGACAATGCTTATTATGTAGGGTCATTATGATAATTGCAGCCAACATTGCTACTATAAACTTCATGGCGAGGTAGATAATGAAGAAAATGGCCTTTTCTGAGCACATTTTCTCAGCCTTGTACTTCCATTAATAAATGATATTCAATTATTGATTTTAGTTGTGTTGGTTATGATCTTGGTTTCAGCCAGTGTTTGGTTATATATGTGTGGTTGGCCTTTGGTTTCAGTTGGGTGCAAACTGAACTGAATTGGTTTCAGCCTTGCATGGTTATATATGAGGACTCTTTCTGCAGTTTTTGTTGTGTGCATGGTTTCAGCCTTGCATGGTTTCAGTTGTGCTCTCGGCATTGGTTATATATGGGGGCTCTTTCTAAACTGAATGCTCTTATGAGCAAGTGTGAACTCTTGGCCTTGGATGCAGTTTTTGTTGGGTGCAAATTGTATTATGTTTCTGCCTTGGTTTCAGTTGTGTTGGATATTTATTTTCAATAGGTTAAAATGGTTTGGTTTCAGCCTTGGATAGTTGTCTCAGCCTTTGGTTTAGATATAGGTTTCAATCTTGGATATTTTCAAACTCAGTTGTGTGCTTGCCTTTGATTTTCTAGCCAATGTTGGACTCAGCCTTGGTCACAGCCATGGTTTGGTTTTAGTTGTGTCAGATATATGTGTTGGGTATTTGTGTTGGATATTTGTGCTGGATATTTGTCAGCCTTGGCTTTTGTGTTGAATATTTGTGCTTTTGGTTTGGCCTGAGTTGTGTGCTTACCTTTGCATGGTTTCATCCTTGCATGGTTATATATGGGGGCTATTTCTGCAGTTTTTGTTGTGTGCATGGTTTTAGCCTTGCTCTCGGCATTGGTTTCAGCTCAGTTTATGTTCAGTTGTGTGCTTGGCCTTTGGTTTCAATTGTGTGCTTGTCCTTTGGTCTTTGGTTTCAGTTGGGTGCAAATTGAACTGAATTGGTTTCAGCCTTGCATGGTTATATATGGGGGCTCTTTCTGCAGTTTTTTTTGTGTGCATAGTTTCATCCTTGCATGGTCTCAGTTGTGTTCTCAGCATTGGTTATATATGGGGGCTCTTTCTGAACTAAATGCTCTTATGAGCAAATGTGAACTCTTGGCTTTGGATGCAGTTTTTGTTGGGTGCAAATTGTATTAAGTTTTAGCCTTGGTTTCCGTTGTCTCGGCCTTGGTTTCAGAAATAGGTTTCAGCCTTGGATATTTTCAAACTCAGTTGTGTGCTTACCTTTGATTTTCTAGCCAATGTTGGTCTTGGCCTTGGTCACAGCCATGGTTTGGTTTCAGTTGTGTTAGATATATGTGCTGGGTATTTGTGTTGGATATTTGTGCTTTTGGTTTGGCCTAAGTTGTGTGCTTGCCTTTGAATTTCCAGCCAGGTAAATGTCTCGGCTTGGGTCACGACCATGGTTTGGTTTCAGTTGTGTTAGATATTTATCAGTTGCTAATCATTTTTGTTGTCATTGCTGCCATCCTCATTGTTCATGATAGATTGTCAGGCTTTATACCTTTGGTTAGCCTTTGGCCTTTGGTTAGCCTTTGGTTTCAGTTGTTGCCTGGCCTTTGGTTTCAGTTATGAATTTCCAACAAACAACTGGGTTTCATCTAATTTGTTTTTAATTGGTTGAAATGATTATTATGTCATTGGTAATGTGATATTATGTTATGATGATGGCCAGATATGTAATGTATGCAACCAAAGTTTATACTAGTAATCAATTGGCGAGACAATAAATGCAGCCAACATTGCTATTATAAACTTCATGGCGAGGCAGATAATAAAGAAAATGGCCTTTTCTGAGCACATTTTCTATAAATTGTGTTAAATTTTGGTTTGATTTCAATCTTGGGTTGTTCGAGTCTTGGTTTCTCTCGAGTTGGTTTTAGCCTTGGTTCAGTCTTGGATATTTTCATACTTGGTTTGACCAAAATTGGTTTGGTTTCAATCGAGTTGGTTTCAGACGAGTTGTGTTCTTGCCTACTGAATTTTTAGGCTTGCCTACTGAATTTTCAGGCAATGTGTGTTTGCCTTCTGAATTTGCAGTCAATTGAGTGCATTGCATTATATTTTGTGTGCCTTAATTTTTGTTGTTAATATTTTGTCTTACATGGGTGGTAATCACACCATGGTGACCACAATCAAGTTTTCTTGATTTTTTAGTTTGAACCAAACACTAGAAAATAAGGGAATCTATTCACACATCAAATTGTTTTCTTCTTTTTTCAAGTTGAATCAAACTAAAAAAAGTGGTGGAAAGTACTTTCATCCCATATTTTTTGGCGAAACAAACACAAGAAACACTTTCCATGAAAGTGAAGGAAACACAAAAAAGTGAAGAAAAATTATTTTTGGAAAATGAGGGAAACGAACCAAACAGGCCCTAACAATCAAACTTACTATCTAAACTTGTAGAGGAAAATTTTTAGAGGAGAGTGGGGGCTAACTTGGTATTAATGGAGCTTATAAGAAAGTTGTTTGTATAATAAGCTTATAAAAACAACTTATATAAGCTACTCAAAATAGTTTTCTAATAATCATATATTGTAAACTATTTCAAAAATAGTTAAATTTTTTTGATAAAATTGTGCTTAAATCATTATAAGTGAAAAATGATCAAAATAGATGTAGTCACCAAAATAGATAATAATTTTAAGACACATAAAGTAATATTGTCAAAGTACTAAAGGATATGTATAATATAAAAAGAGGCTACTTTTAAAAATATCATCTAGTTGTTTCTAAAAATTGACTACCATTTGACATCAATCTAACAAAAGCAATACCAAACTAACCCTAGACTACCTTTCATTATAAAGAAATTTGGATGTTGTGAATGTTCTTATTCAATAACCTTGCTACATCTCCGTGACAATCTAAAGTATTTGATAATAGACAACACTCATGATTCAACAACACAGTTTAGAATGTGTTTGATTAGAGTGTGTTAGTACTATAAATATAGTTACAACATCATGAATGTATTTGGATTGATGTAGTTGAAGTATTGTATAGTTTTAACTATATTTATGGGTGTTTATTTGGATACAGTTGCAACACGAAAATGTCCTCGCAACACCCAAATATGCTATAATTGAGGGTATTGCATCCCCGCTTAAATTTTAAAGTGTTGCAACAACATTTAAGTTACCTCTGGATGTTAGCTCATTTCGATATACAGGTGCTATTCTGTTAAGCTCTCTCGTTAAACACCAACTTGCCTTCTGAGATCTCAGGAAACACCACATAAAGATCGATATCTGCAAAAGCAACATCATACATCTCCCACAAACAAAAAGCAAAAGAATTTAATACTTCCTAAAAGTGAAAAAAGGAAAACGGGGAAAAAACAGAAAAAACAAAACAAAAGATTATTCTTTAAGATCCCTGTTTCTCAATCTATCCAATTTCAAGCTAAATACACCAACCACAATCCTGCTCCGAGTCTCCAAAACCTCATTAAATCTTCAAACCACGCATCAAGGCGCGAGGAAATGTTAATCACAAGTGGCGAACACGGGCCAACGCGCTAATTGCTGGCTGCTTGCTTCGCTCCAATGGCAAAGAACTCAGTGATGACCTCAAGAGGCATGCCCTTTGTTTCCGGAACTTTCAAGAAAACAAACACCAAAGAAATAACACACACAGCTGCATATATGCCAAAAACACCAGCGAGCCCGATAGAGCTCAACATCAAGGGAAGAGTGTAGGTGACAATAATGTCTCCGACCCAAGAACTGAACGCACATATAGCGATGCAATTACCACGAACACGAGTAGGGAAAATCTCAGCGCAGAAGATATTGGGTATTGGGCCGAAGCCCATGACAAAGAAACAGAAGTAGATAATGATGCTAATGGTTGAGAGAACCGCGTGAGCAACGGTACCTAAGTTTACTAGATTGGCGATAACCAAGACGATGAGAGTTATTATGAGAACCGGTATAGTGGCCAGTAGAAGACTCCTGCATAAAGAAATCAAAGAAGTTATATACTAAATAAAGACGGAGATTAAGTAGTGAAACTACGAGTTGAGCTAGGCTACCACCAATAGTATTAAAAATGCCTTCGGCCTCAATTCTCTCTCATCTCTCTCTATATATAATATAATATATATATATATATATATATATATAGAGAGAGAGAGAGAGAGAGAGAGAGAAATATAGAGAAACTTGGTACCAAGCATAAGTTTTTGTGCTTGGTAGCAAGGTGGTTCATTCTCTTCCACTCATTCAAATGAAGGATCACATTCAAATGGTTGAGAATGAGATACATCATTGCCAAACACAAAATTTGTGCTTAGTACCAAGTTCCTACATTTTTGAGAAAAATAGGTATGCTTGGTACCAAACACAAAAAATTGTGCTTGGTAGTGAGGTGGCACAATCCCCTCCACTCATTCAAATTGTTATATATCCTCATACACTCCTCAACCCATGTGAATGTGGTCCCCCATTTGAATGAGTGAAGGGGATTGTGCCACCTCAACTAATCAAGTACAAATTTGTGCTTGGTACCACAAGCATTCATATATATATATATATATATAATATAGAGAGAGAGAGAGAGAGAGAGAAATATGGGTATACTTGGTACCAAGCATAAATTTTTATGCTTGGTAGTGATTTTGTCACATCCACATCCACTTATTACCCAATATAGCAATGAGGTCCC
>NC_033794.1:20501563-20634723 GCF_001876935.1 Asparagus officinalis
TATATATATATATATTATATGGTATTGAAAATACAAATACTTTCAGAACCAAACTACAAAATGAGAAACTATTTGATTTTATGAAAATTATGAAATGCTAAACTTTACAACATAAGATACATGGTTAAAAGACATCGAAATCACCTTTAGGTCCAACAATACAGGTTTCAATTTAGAGGATCAAAATTAAAATTTGAATCTATAATATCTGCATATTGAATTCTATCAGTAATAGCCTAAGCTGACTCCAACACCAGAATTGTTGTGCATTTTTTTGATAAAAGATACTATGCAAGAGGAAAGAGTTGATAAATGACCTTCTGCCTGATATATCCATTAGCCTCATGGCAACACCAATAGCTGGGAGCATTAACAAGGTTGTGAGAGCACTTGTAAGAATAGATGCTGAATCTGCACTTATGCCAATGTTTGAAAGAAGAACGTCAACTCCTGCTTGCTCTAGAATCTGAGGGGTGTAGTAGAGCACACCGTTTATACCAGCAAACTGCAAAAAGATGAGAAAAATTGAATGACATTGATCTGCTTAAAGGAAAGCATAAACTATGACAGTTATCCGTGATCTTCAAGGAAAACTAACCTATGAGTAAATAATGAAAGACGAGAAAATTTCACTAGTATGAAAGTTATTAGATTTCAAAAATTCCAAGAGAATTTCAAGGAACAGTTCATTTAACATCCATCATTACTTGTATCCATTCAATTGAGTCAACAATACAGATATCATTTAGACTTTCTCCAACATGGGAATCAAGTACATTTCTTTAGAAACGACAAAAGTGTTGTGTTTGCCCTACTATATCTCATGAAAGGAATATGATCAGTTTAAGATGAAAGAGCATGAGGAAACTCAGAATAATTAAATGTATGCTAATTTTTCTAATTTTGATTTTCTAACAGAAAGCATGGTCTCCATAAACCAATTAAAGAATCATTCCATATGCTTAATCTGATAATAGGACTAACCTCATAAATGATTGTTTAGTTCAATTTTTTTTACCTTGTGATTCTCTGATGAACAGAATATTGTCCCAAGCCATGACACAATTGAGGAGCTCTACTATCAAATTTCATTGGAGAAGTTTGAAAGGGCCAAACCTATACGCGCTTTGGAATTGACTTCTACATTTAGTCAACATTTCACAGTTTTTACCCTAAAAGCGAGGGATTAATCTTGAGATGGCCAGTTCATATAGGTGATTTCTTTGTCTTGCACCCCTGGTGAAATTTCACCTTTGCATTATAAACAAAACAACTTAGCTATAAGCAGGGCAGAAATTTCCCAGCTTTCTTAGCTGAACCCAAATTTCACTTTTATTCACAATAACAGGAGCTCTACTGGGTATGCATCGCATCTGGTTAAAAGAAAAGAAATTAAAATTCAGTCATCATAAAAAAGAGTGGGAATATGAGTGTTTAAATCTTAATATGGGATTGCAATATAAATCTCAATGAGTTAACTTTTAAGCTTAAAATGGTTTCAGTCTATTATTAAAGCCCTATGGTTAAATCTCCTACAAACAAACTGGTATTACCACCTCTAGGATGACAAGCTCCTACTACCAACACAATTTGGTATAACAGCCCTTGTATAACAGCCCTTGATAATGGTTCATCATGCAGCTCCATGTCTTAGCTTTATCACTTTGGTGGAACACTCGAGGGTCATCCAGGTTAAGGTTTGGCCCACTCGGAAATAATGGGAATGACTTAAGGTCTAATTATCTTTCATATAAAATGCAACATGCAAGTATATTTTGTGTCCGAGTCAGCTGTAATTTGTGTTTAAGGAAAAAGGTAATAGGGAAGTGCTCATGACAGATAATGACATAAAATCTAGCCTCTCATTTATTCACACAATACAAATGCCATGCTACACAATAAAGACAATTATACCTGTTGAAGAATTTGGATCCCAACTCCAACAAGCAGTGCATGCTTGACTCCAGCATTGAAAAGTTCTCCCAACCTTGGCCCTTTAGAAATTGCCTCTGCCGGATGAACCATAGCTGGTCCAACTGGATGTTGATCCATCAGCTCTTTTGAAAAAAGCACAGGTTGACTCACCAATGCTGCTGCTTGAACAACCTCAGGTCCTTGGAAGTCACCTCCAGGAAGAGAAACAATAGAAGCTTTCTGTGACCCAGGAACACCCTCTGGACGCAAATAAATTCTCTTGAATCCCCCCTCTTTAAGCCCATCTGCTCCTTCTCTTTCCGCCCATTTCCAAGCCAGTTGCCATCCACCCCCAATACCCATGCTACTGACTGCATCCCCAGTTTGCAAAAGACTGCTCTGTCTCATGCTTAAAGTAGTTCCATGAGAAGCTTGATGAGGGACAATGTCCTTGCCCTCCATGCTCGTTGTTTGACGAGAAAGCAGAGGAGTCTGTAAATTTTCATCCATATCACTCCTTTCAGCATCAGATGGATAATCCTCACCTTCAACCTCAACCTCAACCTCACCCTCACCCTCACCCTCACCCTCCCTTTGGCCAATCTCTTCATCCCACTGCTCCGTTCTGGGTTGCTGACCAACCACACTGAACATGCTACCGAAATTGGGAAATAACGTACTTCGCATACTTCCTCCCAATTCAGGCGTCTTTTCATGGACGCTTCCGAAAAGAATGACGACAGGGTCCATAAGAGGGATCTTCGAGTTTGCCAGGCTCCCTTGGCGGAAGACACTACCTAGAGAACTTCTGAGGACACTTTCTCCCTTAACGGGGCGAGCTACCCAAGACTGGCCTGCTTCAGGCCCATGTAACATAATCTTTTCTTTTTCAGCTGCTGGGTCCTCGTCAATAAGCTCATCAGCAGGTCCAATTATATATTCTTCAATTGAAATATCCCCACCAACTGCCAAGCCTTCAACAAGAAGAGCCAATTCTCCTGTGGACAAAAAATACCAGCAAAATATTTTCATTTAAATCCTTTCTCGCGTAAATGGTTATATGTACAGGAAGAATATGATTTTAAAGTTAGTGAACTGGTCATATCTTCTCAGCAAGCTAATAGCAGATAGATATGATATGAGAGTTCGTTCAAAGGCTATTGAGACTCAACAAAAATTATAGCCTTTCAATAAATATTTTCTCTCTAGCAGAGAAGAACACTTTGACAAAAATTATCGATGCAGACAGAGCAAGGAAACATGACAGGAAGGTGAGGTCAATGAATGAGCTGCAGATATATTATCCTGAACAATTTTTTTTTTACCCTGGCTTCTCAACCTTTCCTTGTAACCACTTTTTCTATCGAGGCCTTCCTACGTGGCCTAAAGTCATATGCAAGGTGTTGTTCGATATTAAATATTTAAAATGACTTGATCTATGTAGTAAACCAGGACTAAGGGTTAAAAAAAAGAAGTCTGAATCTATGTTTTATTCATTTTCTATCAAGCAATGGTCTTCAATATCTGTCAACCTATGTTACCCGAGTACTTCTATAACGAAGTCGTACCTGTACCGGACACGTACCTGACACTTTCCCGTACCCAAACTTCATGGACACTTCTTGAATATATGCATGCATTTATTATAACATGTACTCAATTATACGATATATGTGTTAATTTAAACCACTTGTCAAGCACTTCTTGGATGTATAGCTTACCCTTCACATCTATGTTGCCTAGATACGGGTACATGTGCGGGTACGGGTATGGGGACACGGCAAATTTGTAAAAAATAGGGTACAGGGACACGACTGTATATATAAAATAATTAACTTTAGATCAATATTGAATTAAATACATATTACATTTGCAAATATACCCCAAAATATGACAAACATCGCTCAAAATATTACAATATATTGTTTAAAGTTACAATATATCTCCAAAAGTTAGTACTATATCCCAAAAACTTACAACTAACTAGCATATTCCAAAATTAAAACTATATTCCTTGCATAAGAAATAGAAAACTATTTTTATTTTAATTAAAAATTTTGAACTAATATTATTACTTATATAAACCCAAACCCAAACCCCTCCCCATATAAAACCCAAACCCAAACCCAAACCCCCCTTCTAAATAAAACCCAAACCAAAACCAAAACCCCTCCCCATATAAAAAACAAACGGGCGAAGAAAAAAACCCAAACCCCTCCCCATATAAAACCTCAACCTCCCCCCTCTAGGGTTTCCGCCGCCTCCAATTTCTCCTCCGTCTTCGTCGCCTCCTCCCATTTCTTCTCGCCAATCTCTAGGGTTTTCGTCGTCGTCGAAGAACACGATTCGTCGTCGAGGAGTTGTTTCGTCATCGAGGCGCTGAAATTGCTTCGTCGAGGCTCCTGATTTCGTCGTTGAGGAGCAGGATTTGTCGTCGAGGAGCAGGATTCGTCGCTTCCGTTGATGGGGTCGTCGCTTCAATCGATGGGTTTGAAGATAGTGAAGGCAGAATCGCTTCAGAGCACTCGGTATTTCAAGGTGGCGAAGACAAAATTTCAGGTTTGTTTTTTTTTCTCCCTCGCGAGTGAAGTAGCGGTATTTCAAGGTGGCGAAGACAAAATTTCAGGTTTGTTTTTTTTTCTCCCTCGCGAGTGAAGTAGCCGTGTCCCTGTCGTTTGGGTGCGGATCCGCACCCAATACGTACCCGTCTACCCGACACGGGTACGGGACCAAAAATTTCGTGTCAGGGTAACATAGCTTCACATCCTTTTCTTAAAACCAATTAGATATGGGTCGGATTCGTTTCAGTCCATACCCAAGTTCTAAACTATATAATTAAAGGGTTGTTTGGATGTCTAATGAAAAAAATGAGTAGTTCAATTTATGATCATCAATATGATTAAAGAAACTTAAAAATGTGATTGTAATTTTAATTCTAATGACGCATGAAGCGGAAAAAATGATTTCATGTATATTATTAATTCTATATATATATATATATATATATATATATCTAGTATATATATATATATAATTGAGAATACTATGTCAACTGTAGGACATCACCAAACTTTCTATTCATTGATATACCTAGGGCCCATGCAAGAATGAAGAAACTTTACATATATATATATATATATATTATGATTGGCTAGAAGTTTAGTGGACAAATCCTCTTGCTCCACTTAATTGAGGGGATAAGTCACCTCATATAATATAGTGTTTATATATATATATATGGAAAATAGTAACATTGGTACCAAGTAGCTACATGAACTTGTAGTGATTGTGACTGATTGACCCTACATTACTACTGAAATAGATCATCACCACTTTTCACTCTACTCATGCTGGAGAATGTAGGACAAGAAGTCCACGTCAAACCAAGTTCATGGCATTAACTGGTACCAATTCTCGCTCTTCCTCGTCTTCTATATTTATATTATATATAATAATATATATATTATATATATATATATATATATAATATATATATAAATGCGCTATGCTTAGTACCAAGCACGATTTTGTGCTTGTCAGTGATGGTGTCACAATCTCATCCACTCACTACCCATGTAAATATCCCAATTTGGGATGAGAGTGAAGGGAGATGTGACATCTCATACCAACACAATTTTGTCTGTACAAGCAACCCATATTCCATATATATATATATATATATATATATATTCGAGTATAACTTGTGTCAACTTATGTAATAGGAAGTGTGTCCACCAAACTTTATAATCCACTTATTTAACATATAAAAAGTCACTCATACATCAAGGACCCTAGGAAACATCTAAGTTAAAAAAGTTTATGGATGTCCACTTAAGTGACAAGTTTTTGCTCTATATATATAATATAATATATATATATATATATATATATCAGTGTTTTAAATGTCGACCGATATGTCATAATTAGGGTTCGAACGACACAAATCAGGCAATTTTATGTTGCATGTCGTTTTTCAGGAGGAAATCGGATATGTCGGAGATATATCAGGCATATCGGCCGACTTTTCAGCTTCGAAAAATCAGTCGATATGTTCCATTATCGGTTTAAAACGTTTTTTTCCTTATTGAGTTTGGGTTTGAAAACCCAACCCCATATGACCTGTTCTGATGTTAAGGGTCTGTTTTTGAAGCCGATAGACAGAAACGAACCCGTTCAAAAGAAAAAACGAAAAAAACCTAGGGCTACGACTGGCAACCCATCAGCCGCCTTCGTCTTCTTTGTCTTGTGTTCGTTCTCCTCACATCGCTGGCTTCTCCTCTCTTTCCTCCCTGCGACATCAAAGTCCATCATCTCCAGCGTCGCCTTCTCCTCTCTTTCTTCCCTGCGCGAAGTCGAAGTTGCAGCTTTCCTTAGCTTATTTAGCCGTCAGGTATGAGTCCCTTTCTCATCGTCTGTCTGTTTCTCTCTCTCTCTCTCTCTTCTTCTTCAAAACCTTTACATTTAGAAGATTTTCACATCATCTGGGTTTTAGTGTTGATTTCATCTTGTTTATCTTATTCAATGTCTTAATTTACTGTTTCCCCTTGTTTTTACTATTTTTTGTTACATTACATTATATTATTATATATTATTATTCAAATAGCTCCATGCTTTTTGTTGCTGTAAATTATTCATTTGTAGAATATTCAATGTTTGGCAACATGTTTTAGGCAGCACGTTGGGAAAACAAGACATCTGGCTGATTTCTCGTAATGATCCTTGTTTATCATTTAATAATAATCCCTGGTTTCTCGTAATAATCCCTGTTTATCATCTAATGATATAAACATGTAATACTCAAAGAGTTTCTGCGTTTCTTCTTTATGTGACAGTCTGGTAGCAATTCTGTGGATAATCAAAGAGGGGAGAAAATTCTAGTCTTATCTATTCGGGGGTGATGAGTCTTTACTTTTTATAGAATTTATAAAGTATGCTGAGTAAGAGGACTTTGCAAATTCAGTTTTTTTATATGTTTAGTCTATAAAATTTATAAAGTATGCTTATATTGAATTTAGGAATGCTTAGATTACATTTAGGACATGAAATTATACATATGTGCACCACCCGATATGACAATCTGATATTTAGTCCATCTCTCCCGATATATCCCCGATTTTCGCTATCCGACATGGATTTTAGCCGTCTGACATGAACTCGATATCCGATATTTAAAACCTTGATATATATATAGCCGTGTCCCCATACCCTATATTTTACAGTTTTGCCGTGTCCCGTACCCGTACCCTAACCATACCAATACTCGTACCCCTTTCCATGCAACTTAGAGTGTCAACTTAAAACATGGATATGCATCAGGTTGAAGCAGAGCATTCAAAATAAATGTCTGAATTGTTACTGTATAAATATATATATTTAGGTACATCTAATACGAAAATGATGTAATCTCTTGATTAAACCTAGTAGAATTGTTTACGTTTCAGTAAGAAAAGACTAAGGAGACTACTCCAGTTTTCTCTACAACCTTTTGTCCTATTTATTAACATACGAGTATTATCAGACTAATCTCAGTATTTCACAATATCTAAATTTGTAAAAATTATAAATATTTACTTTCGTTGGGAAATGGGAACAACAACTATATTCACAAAGGGAAAGATATGCAGATGTAGTAGTAATCATGTCCTCCCTGTACAACCTTCCCACAACCCTTCAACTTAAGGTTTTAAAAAAATGGTTATTTAGGATCCCTGAAAAGAACCATTATAAGTTGGACCCCAAATTTGAAGAAGGGCTTACTTAAAATATAAACTTTTCAGGGGCTAATATCAAATTAAGCTACCTACGACTTGTATTGAAGCAGGATGTATTAGCAGATTTAGATATGGAAGGTGTCACCTGATCATTATAAAGTTTACAGGGGCTAATATCAATTTTTACTACCCACGACTTGTATTGAAGCAGGATGTATTAGCAGATTTAGTTATGAGAGGTGTCATCCAAGGTTTTAAATATCGGTTATCAGGGATTTATTGGATGACCAAAATCCTTATCGGATAGCGAAAATCGGGGATATATCGGGGATAAGTAGTATTTATCGGAGCAATATACTGGATGATGTATATATATAATATAACTACTAAAAAATGTAATCTAACCATGCTTAATGAAATATAAACATACCAAAACAGAAAAGTAAAGTATGTACAGTTTATTCACTAATTTCTTATATAAGTCTATGTTACAGGAAAAACAAAAAAGCAAAGTATGATAAAAGAATAGTTATAGAAATGATATTACTCAAAAGAGAAAGTGAGTGCGTGAAGGTATTACAAGAGAAGGAAAGCTCACAGCATGTGTATATAGCCATGTTTCCGGACAAAAAAAACATGGTTGACAAAGGGTAAGCGAGCGACGAAGTTCAAGGTTGAAATTCACGAAGGCGAGTGACGAAGAGGCGCAAAGAACATGAGATGGAGATAACGGAGGAAGCGCCCAACGAGAAAAGGAGCAGCCGCTAGAGACGAAGTTAGGGTTTGAAGGTCGAGTTCACAAAGTTTCGGATTTTAAGTTTCATATTATTAACAAAACAGATCGGGTCGGGTTTTAAAAACTCAACAACTCAACTCAAAATGTCTGGCCGATAATCCCGATAATACCGATAATTTAGCCTTACTTATCGGCCGATAAGTGCCGATAATGCCGATAACTCGCCGATAATCTCTCCAAAACGATAACCGATTACAAAACCAACTTATCCTAACGGAGAGCTCAAAAATCCGATAACTCGGCCGATAATATCGATTATCGGCCGATATTTAAAACAATGGTGTCATCTGATCAGTACTGTTGATTCATGAGAACCACCTCACACTCCAGCTTTTGAATCCAATTCTATCCTTTAGTAGCATTATTAGCCGACCCCAAAATTTTGTGATAAAGGCATTGCTGTTGTAAGTTAAATAGTTCATAAGCATTATCTTTTGATTACGATCATATCTTACATTTTTACTATTTACTGGAATTTGACTTGAATGGGTTAGTTAAGATTAGTTTAATTTTAGTTAGAATTGCATACAAAAACCAAACAAATGATGAAATCAGAAATTAGATTTTAAAAAATGAATGAATTGAATATTATATTTCAATTCTGGCCAACTAGTTCTCTCTTTTCCTTTTCTCTTTCCTGGTCACCTCAACTAAAATTTCCTCTCCCGCACTAAATCCCTTTTTCCATGAAATTTGGTGGTTTATTATGTACCCTAAAACCCTAATAGGAATTGGATGTCAACTAGACTAACAGCGTTATCCTACTTCCTTTACTGCTTAATAAAGAATATAATATACTTTCCATCCTTAGAAATTGATTTGTTACAAATTTCCTACTTTTTAAAATTTATTTAACGAGATCTTTGTGGTTATATACTTTTGATTAGTTCCCCAAAGATCGGCTACCTTGAAACATCCTGCCCTCCCATTCACATAACTGGAAACTTTCACAAACTAGAGGCTCTCAAATATAGAATTCTAAAACAAGGTCTAAGATACCAGTATGGTTGTGGTTTTTGATTCGCCTTTATTAACATCCTTATCAAGAGTTTGATCGTTTTGGTAGATCGAGATCAAAGTTATTGATATATGGAATAAGTTAGAGCTTAATCAAAAGTTTTTATTCATGGCTTTCTTTATTAATTTTACCCATATAACACGATCAAATCAAACTTTCAAATTTTAGTCGTCATTAGCCAATAGCAACATTCTAGCCAATATTTGCCAATATAACTATATTGTCAGTTTCAGCCGGATCAGATTAGCTACTTAAAATTTAATATAATTCATGTATTGGTCTAGACCCTATACTTCAGCCATGGCCTAATATAGACTTTAGTTTGAGTATCCTCCATAAATTTTGGTTTGGCATTTTGTACAGTTTCACTTTCAATCTATTACCAAATAATGCCAACAGAGAGAAATTCTCAAGGTGCTACATAATGATAGCTACTTGTTGAAGATGTTTAGGTTAAACAGGGCATCTTTTCAAACCCGTAATCTTTTACTATCTTAAAAATGTATCGCCATTCGAGTTAGATGATTTTCTTGTTCAAACATTGAAGTCAATTTCCGTTTTATACCTTACTTTGTTTTCCATCTACCCAAAACATAAGACGATGTATTGGTAGCAGCTTATGCTGAAACAATAAACTCTAGCAACACCAACAAAAAGAAGAAGTGCTTGGGTTTTGATGTTACGGTGGTGGCTTTGGAGCTAAGCCCACCAATCTCTGACACCAATAAAGACAAAATTTCAATTTAAAACCAAAATTAATTTAGACCAGACAGATCAGGATCTTTTGACAGTGACACTATCAGCTGGGGAAAAAAAGTTGATAAGGACCAAATAGTCAAAAACTAACACTAAGCTTGTTAAGTGTACATTAATGATGGATGAATACAAATATGTGAATTTACGACAATATATGAATGCAACCAAACTCCAAGTTTAGCAAAATTAAGATAGTAGGAAATGCTCGCTTTTAATTTACATTACCTACATATGTGGATATGTACATTTCACATAAACATGAAACTCAAATATTACGAGATAAAATCCCAAGTAACACAATTCAAAATATAAAATAAAAATCACATGTGATCATCCTTCATGAGCAAAGTAAGAAAATTGCATATCTGCATCTACAATTCAATTAGATAATGAATAAAAATTTTAACTTGTTAGTGTGTATATAACATTATTGAAACACTGTTAGGATATGTCCAAAAGTTGATCCCTGCACATACTTGGCGATGACTTGAACGATTCATGTTGTATACTATATCCACTCCAACTGACTTTCCATGACTTGCATCATATCAGGTCATCTTATACACAAGATTGTTCAGCAGTTACGGAGTTACCTAATGCCTTAGATGAGATGCTTGAAAATGTAACTGCCTGGATTGTTTTTTTCAGATAGCATCACCAGAACTTGTGCTTCCATTTGTGTGGCGTGGGGTTGGTGTACAGAGAGGGATTGGACAGGTCATACAAAAAAAAAGCTGAAACTTTTTGGACAATGACTCTTACAGCCAAAATATCCAATATATATGAAATGGTGTGCTCTTGAATCATGGTAGTTTCACGTAGAACTTCATAAGCTAGGACCAAGACAAAACATCTTCGATATCAATAACATAAAGACTGTTTGATAAAAGACATTGCCTTAGCAATGTTCTTATTAAAAAGAATTGATCAACTGTTCAAACAATATTATATTGTTAGCAGCTAAAGTTTCACTTCAATTATGCAGTCTACAAATGCATACTCAATTATGCAATATGTTAATAACTACTAACAATTAAGACTTCTTTCCAACTTTCCAATAAATCTCTTTTCATGTTTCATTCCATTTACCAGCAAATAAAGCCTCAAAAGCTGATGGAAATTTCTACTATATATAGCTAGCCTGTAAAACTGTAAATTATAAACACTGTGACTAATGCAGCATAAGCTATTATGGATGCATTAGCAATAGGTAAAATTTTAAAAAGAACACCTTTGGTAAAAATCATACATGCGATAAATTCATAAATGGAGACATATGAAATAAAAGATGTAATAATGAAGTAAATCCCGTCATGACCCAATAAATGCTAAGAGATTATATGGAAAGAATATTACACACGAAAATTCATAACATACTAACCTGAGACATCTTCTCTTCCCCGTAACCTTTGCAAAACATGCTTTGCCTCAAGCATGCGCCCTTTACTAACAAGCCACCTTGGCGACTCAGGCAGATAAAGCACTGTCAATGCAAAATACAATAAAGAAGGAACCGAGAGAACCCCAAGCATAAGTCTCCAATTAGGTTTCGCCATTAACGACATTCCAAAAACCATACAATATGATATAAACATCCCACTTGATCCAGTGAACTGTGGAAGGGTATTCAACAACCCCCTTATGTCTGAAGGGGCTGTCTCAGAAATATATAGAGGGACAAGGGTTACACATATACCGATCCCAAAGCCATCTATAAGTCTTGCAACGAGAAGGACAGTGACATTCGGAGCCCACAACATAACGACACCGCTGACAAAATAGAGTACTGAAGAAAGGATTAGCATTGGACGGCGACCAATAGAGTCAGATATGCCTCCCGAGACAATAGTGATGAGAGTGGCTCCAATCAAAGACATAGCTATAATTAAACCCTCTATAAGTGGTTCACTGTCCAAGTTAAATTCCCTCTTTATGTAAAGAACAGCCCCTGGAGTAAAATAATACCATTAAGAAAATCATTAAATACCAAAAAAATTACTATTCATGTGTTAACTTAAACACCATAGATAGTTCACCCTTCTTCAAACTTCATGTTTCACATTCAAACTTTTACCATTAAGATATTGATATCATACTGATTAAGAAAATCAAAATAAAAACATTTAGAAATTCATACCATTAAGAACATCGCCAAGAACAAAATTTTATCATTTACACGTGTTTATTACTGTAAAAATAGTTAACACCGTCAAAATTAAAAATTAAAGCTTGCCAACTGTACTTTCCAGTGCACCAAAACTCTCCGAAGTTGGAGTGAGGGTTGAAACTTATATTTTTATACTCTAACAAGTTAAATACCCAAACTTTTGGCATTGAAACCTTGAAAATTCACACATAAATGAGAGATTAAAAAAAACAAAAAAAGCAGAAATTTACCAGCAATGGTAGCATTATCCCAACCCTGCAAAAGATTCCCAATCGCAGCAGCAATTGCAATCAGCACCGCTCCCATCTTCTCCCTTCGCTTAAAAAAGCACACTACTTTCTCACAATCAAATTAAGCCAAAACCTAGGGCAAAATCGCCCAAAAAAAAAAGATCAAAAGAACACCAAAGAACTACCAATTGAAGCAGCGATGATTGAGATTGGGGGAGGACAGCGAAGCGTTGGCTTTGGGAAAACCTAGGGGCAAGTAGAGTAGGGAGCAGAAAGTATAAAAGCCGACAAAAATCAAACAATAAACTAAAAAAAGAGAAGAAAAGGAGAGAACAAATGGGAGAAAAATATTGGGCTAAGGGTTTCATACGCCCGCTCGCTGATCGCCACCTGGATTCTTGTCTTCTCTCTCTAAGCTTATCTCTGCTCTGAGAAAGGAGAGTAAATTTTTAATTACAGTTCGAAGATTGGAGAGCAAGCAACCTGTGGAAGAAAAATTATTAAGGATGAAACTTTTCTTGAATGATAAGCAGGGAGAAGATAACTTTGAATTTTTAAAGTTTTCTGTTGCAACAATGTCTTTGGGAGTTCATTAATATATTTTGTTTGAGAGTTTAACAGAAGGAATAGAGGAAATTTTAATTTACTATGTTTGAAGGTTCTAACTAAGGGCTTGTTTGGTTCATTTCCGAAAAAAAATTGGAAATGAAAATTCATGCTAAAACACTAAAAATGGCTAGATTGGCATAAATTCTTGAGGCTTGGTGACAAGTTGGTATATTTTTTTTTAAGTTTTGTCAGATTGGTATAAATTTTCAACTCCGGCGCTATATTGGCCTTAAGTTTGGCCGGAGTTACTGTTCCGGCTAGTGTTGATGAGATTTTTTGCATAAAAGTCCATTATAAAAAACTTATCCTGCTCCTAACCCCCTCCCCTCCCTCTCCTCCTCCTCCTCCTCCTCTTCCTCCTCCTCATCCTGCTCCCAAACATTCGCGACTACTCCGATTGGCGAACTGCTCGAATTGAAACCCAACTTCGGTGATGGGCAGATGTATAAAGGGTCGTCGAGAGATATCGATTTGGGCAAAGGGTAAGCGGGTAGAGGTGACTCGAAGAAAGTCCTGACGAGGTCGATCTGTTCCTGAATCTGGGTCAAATCTCCAGCGGTCTCTATGGGGGGTTTTGAGATCTGGGCTCGGGAAGCCCGAGAACGAGGCGAGGCCATCGGAGTCTGAGGTGTTGAAGGGGAACAGGGAGTTGTTGTTGAGGACAGCACCATTGGCGAAGACGATGAGCTCTTGGTGCTGGACTTGAATAAGGAGGGACCAAGCTTTGAGCTCGGCGAGGCCGTTGTTTTGGACGGTGGCCGTGGCTTTGAAGGAGTTGGGCTGGGCTTTGGGGTCCTTGAGAATGTTGACCCTATAGTTTTGATGATGATTTGACAAACAATTTATTACTAATAAGTTTTCTAGTGTTTTGTGTTTATGTTTTTTTTTCAGGTATTTCAACACGCGTTAATCAAGCGTTAAAGATTCAAGTTCATTTGCGTGGATTTACCTAGGTATATGTTTAGTTTACTTACATATATAGTATGATTATATCTAAGCTCAATATATATACACTTAACACGATTTTTGACGTTTTCTATCATATAGATGATTTTTCATTAAACGTTGTTAAAATACTTTATCTCATATTTACAGCTCCTTCATACTTCACTATATACATATATTATATGCACAATATATATATGAATATTTACAAGTCCTATATCAAACTTTCACTTTCATAAAAATACAGGTTTTCTAATCATTTTTCAAAAACAGGTAGTTTTCACAAACGAAATTTGTTTTTCCAAAAATTCCTTTTCAAACATGTTCATTTCATCATTTATAAACTTTCCCCAAAGTTTCACTATTTTTGGATATGAATTGGACCGCACCGGTCGACCGAGAGAATTTCCGGTCGACCGAAATTTACGTCGGTCGACCGCCAGCTCTAAAACTTCGTTTTTCTGAGTTTTTGAACTAATCGGTCGACCCTACCGGTCGACCGACGAATTGTCAGAATTGTTAGACCCTAGAGGGGGGTGATTAGGGTCTTATGCTAATCTAATCCGATTAAATGCCAATTAAAATTAATTAATACGTTATCCTAGCAAGAATAAAATACAACAAGATATGTGATCTAGGATAAGCAATATGAACAAGGGATATATCCTAGCAATGAGATATAATATGAGTTATATGCAAGGATATGAAACTAAGGGTGATACAAACATAAACAAGATAAACAAGATAGTGGATAAAATGAACTAAGAGCAAATGACAAAGGCGATATAAACAATAGGCATGAATGAAAAAGAACGCCAATGACAAACTCAAACACACGATATGATCACGGAGTTCGGTCCCCACGACCTGCGTCTCCGCTCCTCACCTCGAGGAGATCTCTACTATCTCAACCGGGTTTTCTACGTTCACCCGAACAACGTTTACACCTCACAATACAATCACTATGCAATCACACTTCACACACTAAGTGTTGGTCCTAGCCCGTGTCCTCCTCCTCAAGTGCTCGGTTACAACCTCTCCCTAGGCACGTCAACCGACGCCACTCCTCTTGGATTCGACCCCGTCTCTCACCACACACTTCTCTCGGTGTACAAGTGTATTACAAGTGAATCCTCACAATTAGGCTCAATACAAAGTATTTGTTCTCTACAATGAATGAGAACAAATTATAAGCTCACTCTCTAAGTTACACAATCCCACAACCCAATTATACTATGAATGTAAATACAATAAGCTCAATAGGTTGTGTGTGAACAAAGAGATAATAAAATCAACTAAACTCAATATGAACACTAGCTTAATAAAATGACAATCAAACAATATAAAATATAAAGCTAGATTGAGTTTAGAAAACTTCTCAATAGATCAAGAGTGGAAGGAGAAGAGTTGGATGCTCAAACACCAATAGATGATCTCCTCAAGCTCTTGTGGAAGTGATTCACAAAACCAAAACACTCAAATGCTTAAAAGCTTATAAACACACTTAAACCAAACATAAACCCTTGATTAAAACTTTCTTAAACTTGTTTTTAAAACTCTCTTGCTCACTTGAAAAGACATCAGCAATGGGGTATATATACCCACTAGAAATCTCAGCAAAAACCCCCAAAACAAAATGACCAAAAACCCCAGCAAACAGCTCAGAGAAAGAGCCGTTAAAAAGTTATATATAGGCTCATGAAACAAGTCCAAAAACCAAGAAAAACACATCCAAAATATTAAAATAAACAAAAAACAGAACTAGCCGTTACTGTAGCAACAGTCGGCTGCTACAGTATTTTGGTCGACCGGTACGGTCGACCGAGAGGCATATGCAAAGCTGAGAAACGTCCAGAGACATTTCCGGTCGACCGGTCCGGTCGACCGGAGTACTGTAGCAGTACGCAGCTATTTTGTAAAATCAATTTAAAATAGTAAATAAACTCCAAAAATTATGAAATTTTGTGAGAATGTTCTAGACATGTAGAATAACATGTCAGAGAAATAATTTCTGAAAAAGCATTTTCCAGTTTAGAGAAATAAATGTTTGAACACAAATTTACAGTTTCTAAAAAACTGTTAACATATACGATTTTGTAAAATCAATTGGGCACAGTAAATCAACTCTAAAAATAGTAAAAATTTGAGGGAAGTTTGTAAACATGTATATAAACATGTCAAAGAAAGAATTTCTTGAATATCACTTCCCATTTATGAAAACTCATCTATTTTGTAAAACATGCACGAACATGCACGAACGAAAAACATGATTTTGTAAATTCCATTAAACATAACAAATCAATTCCAAACTTGATGAAACTTTACGAAATGTTTATAAACATGAAAACAAACATGTTAGAAAAAGAATTTCTCAAATTGAATTTCCATTTGTGAAAACTCATGTATTTTGCAAGTATGTCCAAAACATGAAAACCTAAAACCATGCATGTATATATATAACTATATATATACATAGAAACCAAATACGTGTGTGTATATTATATTGAGCTTAGAGTATCTAACACACATAATATAAATCCTAAACTAAATTTACCCAAGCAATCTTGATCTTTAATGAAGCTCTATCTTGGTAAACTTTGCGGATGAAGCTTGAACTTGATCTTTAACTTGAATTGTATAGGCTTCGACCCGACATTCCGCCAACCTCCTTTGGATATCATCGTTGAAGCGCAATCCATCCAACCTCCAACAATGTTGTTTGTCTATAATACATAGGAATACACAAACACTAGACAAACAACATTAGTAGTAAATTATTTGTAAATCATCATCAAAACAAGAAGGCCAACAAGAATGAGCCTAACGGCTAGTTTTTCAAATGGACTTTTTGGTCTTTTACTTATTCTTAGCTGTTGTATTGGGGTGCTATATATACTCCATTGCTGCTCTTCTTCTCCAACATCCAAGAAATCTAAGTTTGTTGTTTAACAAGTTATTAATTGCGTTTAAGAGCTGTTTAAGAGTTGTTTCATCAATCTGTTTTCAAGAGAAGTTTTTCTACAACAAGAAGAGGCTTTCAAACCCTATTGGAATCATCATTTCTTCAGCTCTTCTTGTTCATTGAGAAGTTTTCTAAACTCTTTCCTATATAGCTTATTATTTCACTTTCATTTGATTAAGCTATATTCATTGAGTTATATTTATTGAGTTTCATTCACTATTATCACAAACACTTATTGAGCTTGATATTCTCATATTATATATTATGGGTTGTAGTGTGGGATTTAGTGAGTGTGAGCTTTATTGTGTTCTCACTTGTTAATTGAGAACAAATCATTGTATTGAACCTTTATTTGTGAGATTCACTTGTAACACACTTGTACACCGAGAGAAGTGTGAGGAGAGAGAGACGGGGTCAAATCCAATAGGAGTGGCGTCGATTGACGAACCTAGGGAGAGGTTGTAATCGAGCACTTGAGGAGGAGGACACGGGCTAGGTTCCTACACTTAGTGTGTAAAGTGTGTTTGTTGAGTGATTGTGTAGTGTGAGAGTTTTCGGTGAACTTGTAAACCGAGTGTGTAGAAGTTCCGGCTTCCAAACCGGATTGTGATAGTGGATATCTCCTCGAGGTGAGGAGCGGGGACGTAGGTCGTGGGGACCAAACCTCGTGAACATATCGTGTGTTTGTGTTTTGGTTGGCGTACATATATTATTCATCTTTATTGCTCATATTCATATCATATTTATTCTTGCAAGAACAAATTAATCAACATAATTTTAATTGCTATTAATTGGGATTAGATTAGCGTAAGACCCTAATCACCCCCCCTCTAGTGTCTAACAGAGAAGAGGATGGATTTGCTTGCGATCGGTGATGGAGTAGGATAACTTGATGTCGTTGCAGACCCGGGGTGTTTCTGGGGGCTGGGATTGGGTTGAGATGAAGAAGAGAGCGAGGAAGAGGAGAGAGTAAGAGGATGAGGAGGAGGAAGAGGATGAGGAGGAGGGGGAGGGGGTTAGGAGCAGGAAGAGGAGAGAGTAAGAGGATGAGGAGGAGGAAGAGGATGAGGAGGAGGGGGAGGGGGTTAGGAGCAGAATAAGTTTTTTATAAGGGAGTTTTATGCAAAAAATCCCATCAACACTGGTCGGAACAGTAACTCCGGCCAAACTTAAGGTCAATATGGCGCCGGAGTTGAAAATTTATACCAATCTGACAAAACTTTAAAAAAATATACCAACTTGTCACCAAGCCTCAAGAAATTATACCAATCTGGCCATTTTGCCATTTTCATGCCTTTTCTTAGCTTTTCTAAAAACTAGTTTTATTTAGTTTGTTCCGCATGGAAAAAGAGGATTATAAATACACCCATCAATTTATCTTGTTTGGTTTGAGGAAAAAAAAGAAGAAGAAATCAATGTATTTGAAACAGCAAGAGCCTAGTTTCTTGTGTTTGTTTGGGATTGAAACATACCTGAAAATCTTAATTATATTTACCCCAGTGAGATGATCGTCCATCATATCGTACTCCCTTAAAAGCACGAGATCGGAAAAATCTTTCGATGGATAAAATTACCCTTGAAATTCAAATACTAATTCATTAAGTAAGAATAAGTTGATTTATTTAAAAACATTTATCCACAACCATGCTTTGATAGGAATAGAATTCTTAGGATTCAATTTAGTGTCTTTATTTAAAAATATTTATGCATAATCGTGCTTGACCCTAAACGTGTTTTGATAGGAATAGAAATCCTACAATTCAAAACTGAACTTTTCTTGAAGTATGTTGAGTTACTAATTTAAAATCATTACGATATATAACATAACGAAGCAAGGTGAACATATAGTATTTCAAAGTTTAAGAAATTATAATATTATTATCTAAATAGAACTCCATTTGCAATTGTTATCTTCTCACATGTAACATCACATACCAATATATAAGCCAAGAAATTAGAACAACTTTCATGGCACTTTTATCTCCTTCTACATGTATATGTCTTTGTTATTTTTTTCTTATTGGATTAGATTAGATTATCTTTTTTTTTATATCAAGTCTATTTTCTTCTTCTTAGATTAGATTAGATTATTTTAAAGTAATTAATTATATTGTATGTTTGATCTTTTTTCAAATTAAGAAATTACAATAATTTTTACAGCACTTTCATCTCCTTCAACATGTATGTGCTTTTGTTATTTTTTTCTTATTAGATTAGATTATTTAAATAAAACTCTATTTACAAGTGTTATCCTCTATTTCAAGTCTATTTGCAAAGGGGTGAAGCGCCTTGTTCTAATTCGAGTAGGGTTCTTATTGATATTATAGTTGATTAGTTAATGTGTCGTTGCACAAGGCTGAGAGTCCAGGTTGTTGAAGGTTTCATATCATCTTTTAAGAATTGTACAAAGAAATCAACTGCACACTTCCTTTTATTATTAGGACTATGAATCCAACCCAACTTTAAAACAAATAAAATCCTTATCTTAGTAGGAGTCAGTTCACATGTCAACTATTTATCACAGGGATGCATCCTCAATATTAGAATATCAACATTGTATAAAGAAGCGCTCATCAACTTTGAAGGTTGTGTATTGAAAGTATATACAAAATTTATGCTCTTCCCTTCTTTTTCTTATTTATTTGTTTTGCTTTATGTGTTTCACGCTTTATTTATTTATTATTACATGGACATGTATCTGATTGATATGAATCATACATACGAACACATTGATCATGTATTTTTCAAGCGATTCATCAATAATTTATCTTATGTGCAATGTGATAGAGTTAAGATCTTATATAATTATATATGACTCAATTATTATTATTATTTTGTACAACCGGTTTGGAACTATACACAACGAACTCCTCTTTTTTTGGTGCATGTTGCTTTACGTTGTAGTGAATTCTTCTTTCCTTTTTGTTTTGTTCTTTTATTATCCGCAGCCAACAACGTGGATATACATCTTACATGCATTGTTGTTGTATTCATATAAATCCACTATTATTATTATTATTCTTATTTGTTTACTCTGCATATGCACAGTTTGTTAGCCCACATTAGTCCTTTATTAAATCACTTTATCTGTAAAAGACGAATCTTTTTTATTTGACTGCCTATCGGTCATCAATACTGTTGGTCGGAGCCATTTATTTGACCGTCTTGTGGTCATGAGTGTCATACGTCGGAGCCATTTATTTGAATGTGTTGCCAGTCATGAGTATCGTAGGACGGAGTTATTTTGACTGCATGTCAATCACTGGGTTGTAGAATGTGTTGGTAGGTAAGAAAAGCAAGTGATTTAGGAGGAGAGGTGATTGGCTCAACTTGTATAAATAAAGAAGTTAAAATTTGCAACAATGTAGTTAATTATAATCTTTGTTCACAACATGCAGTTAATCAATATAAATGAAGGTTATAAGTCAAAATTTGCAATTTAGAAAAGGACACCTTATCCATTTAGTATTCACTTAATGTGCTAACCTTTTCTAATATTTATTTTTTTATTTTAGATTATGTTAAGTCAGAGTTTTATCACAACAATCTATAGCAAACAAAGTCACAAACTTTTTAAATATTTGGTGATACTAATCAAAATATGGCTATCCATGATTAAAAATTCTAATATTTTATAAAGATCCTCCTATTAACGGTGCCTTTTTGTGCGCAGAATTCATAAGTGCATTTTGCACAAAACTCACCAAATCTTCCATATTTTCCAATTGGGTTCCTCTAGCATATATGTCTACATATATAATTAAGTTCTCAATCTTATTGTAGGATATCTAAAAATTACTGCAGATAGTTAATCCCCATCAAACACTAATGATGAAAGTTACAATCTGATGACTTCCACATCAACAACTCGATAATGAAGGTTGTTGGCCTTCTTGTTTTGATGATGATTTAACAAATAATTTACATCTAATATTGTTTGTCTAATATTTGTATTTTGTTATTTATTGTAGACAAACAATATGTTGAAGGATGGATGGAATAGAGCTTCAACGATCATATCCAATGGAGGTTGGTGGAATAGTGGTTGAAGCTATGCAAATTCAAGTTGAAGATCCAAGTTCAAGCTTCATCCGTAAGATTACCAAGAAGAGCTTATTGAAGATCAAGATCTAGCTTGGGTAACTTAGTTTAGGTTTTATATTATGTATGTTAAGTACCTTAAGCTCAATATCATATACACACACGTATTTGGTTTCTATGTATATATATAGTTATATATATACATGCATGATTTTGAGTTTTCATGCTTCGGACACACTTGCAAAATACATGAGTTTTCACAAATGGAAATTCAATTTGAGAAATTCTTTTTCTAACATGTTTATTTTCATGCTTATAACATTTCGCAAAGTTTCATCAAGTTTGGAATTGATTTGTTATGTTTAATGGAATTTACAAAATCATGTTTTTGTTCTTGCACATGTTCGTATATGTTTTACAAAACAGATAAGTTTTCATAAATGGAAAGTGATATTCAAGAAATTCTTTCTTTGACATATTTTTCATAAATGGAAAGTGATATTCAAGAAATTCTTTCTTTGACATATTTATCTACATGTTTAGAAACTTCCCTCAAAATTTTACTATTTTTGGAGTTGATTTACTGTGCCCAATTGATTTTATAAAATCATGTATGTCAGCAGATTTTCAGAAACTGTATATCTATGTTCAAACATTTATTTCTCTCAGCTGGGAAATTCTTTTTCAGAAATTCTTTATCTAACATGTCATTCTACATGTCTAGAACCTTCCCACAAAATTTTATAATTTTTAGAGCTGTTTTACTATTTTTAACTGATTTTACAAAGTTGATATGCAGTGCTACAGTACCGCGGTCGACCGCCAAACTCTCTGGAAGTTACTGTAGCATAACGGCTATATTTTCCAGATTTTGATATATCCGTTGTTTTGTCTTTTTTGCTTGGTTTTCTTAGGTTTTTGGGCTTGTTTCATGAGCCTATATATACTCCATGCCCTCATACTTCTAAGGGCACTTAAGAAATGTTTTAAACAAGTTTAAAGAGTTTTAAATAAGGGTTTAAGTTTGTTTAATGTTTGTTTAGAAGCTTTTAAGCAATTGGGTGTTTGAGTTTGAGAATTCAATTCCACAAGAACTTGAGGAGATCATCTAGTGGAGTTTGAGCAATCAACTATTCTCCCTCCATCTCTTGTCATCTATTGAAAAGTTTTCTAAACTCAATCTGAGTTTGAGCAATCAACTATTCTCCCTCCATCTCTTGTCATCTATTGAAAAGTTTTCTAAACTCAATCTAGCTTTATATTTCATATTGTTTGATTATCATTTTATTAAGCTAGTGTTCATATTGAGTTTAGTTGATTTTATTTTCTCTTTTTTTACACATACACAATCATTGAGTTTATTGTATTTACATTCATAGTATAATTGGATTGTGGGATTGTGTAACTTAGAGAGTGAGCTTATAATTCGTTCTCATCCATTGTAGAGAACAAACACTTTGTATTTGTGCTTATTGTGAGATTCACTTTGTAATACACTTGTACACCAAGAGGAGTGTGTGGTGAGAGTCGGGGATCGTCCCAAGAGGAGTGGCGTCGGTTGACGAACCTAGGGAGAGGTTGTAACCGAGCACTTGAGGGAGACACGGCTAGGTCCAACACTTGTGATGGTGTAGAGTGGGTTTGTAAGAGTGTGTTAGTTGTAGAGTTTTCGGTAAACTAGAAAACCGTATTGTGTAGTGTAAATGTTATTCGGGTGAACATAAAAAACCCGGTCGTGATAGTAGATTTCTCCCCGGGAGTGGGGAACGGAGACGTAGGACGGAAGGTCCGAACTCCGTGATCACATTGCTTGTTTGATTTTGGCTTAGCACACTTATATTTGTTCATCTTTATAGCCTTTCTCTCATTGTTTATTTTATCCACTATATCATTTGTTTATGTTACCCTTGTGTTTATATATCATTGCACATATATTGCCTATATCTCTTTGTTAGGATATATCTTATTGTTCATATTGCTTATCCTAGCTCACATATCTTGTTGTATTTCATACTTGCTAGGATAACTTGTTAATTAGTTTTAATTAGCATATAATCGGATTAGATTAGCATAAGACCCTAATCACCCCCCCTCTAGGGTCTAATAGTTGGTATCAGAGCTTGGTGCTCTTTGATTTAAGGACTAATCGCCTTGAGTTAAAGATCCAAGTTATCTCTTTGTGCTAATATTGTTTTATTTACATTTGTATCTTGCTTGCATATTTTTACAAATTATGGATATGAATGATGCATCTTGTTTAGGCTATGATTCTAGTATTGCTCCTAAATTCAATGTTTTCCCTTATGCTCAATGGTATTTTAGATTCAAAATATTTGTTTAATCTAAAAATATGAATTTATGGAAAGTCATTGATTGTGCTTATATTGTGCCCATATTAGAGAAATCCAAGTGGAATAAAAATGATAAAAGATTATTTATTATGAACAAGCTCTTGTTGGAATTCTTACATAATGCATTTGATTCATCTTTGTCTAACAAGTTTGTTCATTTTGGTAGTGCTTACAACTTATGAAAACTTATTAAAGCACATCAAGGGGACTTGGAGGAGATCCAACAAGCTTTGGAGGATCCGGCTTCAAGTTCATATGGAGCGTCATGCACACGCGCACTAGGCGATAGCCCTAGTGAGGTTTGCGAGTTCGAATCCATTAATGATTTATCTAGTGATGAACTTGCTTGTGCTAGTGAGAAACTATTGCATGCCTACAAGAAATTAAAAAATGATTTTATTAATTTAAAAAGTAAGCATGATAATTTAGAATTCGATGATGGGGAGCTAGTGTCAAAATTGGATGTCATTGCAAAAGAAAATACCATGCTTAAAGAAAACAATGACATGTTAATTTTAGAAAATGAAAAATTAACCACATCTATAACTAGCTTATCTCATGAAAAAGATAATGTCATGTTAGAAGTAGAGAACATACAAAATGATACTGCTTCTTTTATAAATGACTATTTATGTTCTACTTCTAATAAAAATGCATATGTGCCTAAAAATAAAGATTTGAATCTTATGAATAAATGCATTTCATCTTTAGATTCAACTTTGAAAACATGCATTAATAATCATAAGAGGCTTATGAATATGTGTGCCAAGACTAAGTCAAAATCATCTACTCATTATGCACATATGTATAGCAAAACTTATAAGTGTTCAATTTGCGGCCGTCAAGGTCATTTAGCTAAGTTTTGCTATGATGCACACAAACATAAGAACTCTAATGCTCCTTGTGCATCTCATGTAGCTTCTTCATCTTGTACACTTACACATTCACATGCTCATTCTCTCAAATTTCATCATAAGCATGCTAGTGTGTTCAAGTGTGATCATTGTGGTCGTTTTGATCATTTGGCCAAATATTGTTTTGATTTGAAAAGAAAATCTCATTTGACAAATGTTTCCAATAGACCACATGTTTTTAAATGTGATGTTTGTGGTAGATATGGTCATTTAGGAAAGTTTTATTTTGATAATGTTTCACATTTGCAAAATAATCTTAAAAGATCATCTATGGTTGCAAATGTTTCCCGTGCACGAGCTAATGGTCCACAAAAACAAATGGATCTCTTTCATTACACAAATTATAATCAGAAGGGTCATTTGAATGAATATTGTTTTGACCATGTTAGTGCACCATATGTGTCCAAGAGGGTTCATAACCCTAGGGCTTTGAGCTTTAATGATAGTGGTCATGTTCCTAAACAAACCGGCACCAAGAATACTTGGGTGCCAAAATAATTTTTAAGCCAAGAATTTTAGTACTTTCATTTTCTTTTTCTTGGTTTTGAAAATTATGCTTTGAAACTTTTTATGAAAACAAATTTTCTTTGATCAATTTTTTTCATGATTATTAGTTTCGATCTTGTTGAGAGGTTTGTGTTCATATAACCCTCCGGATTTATTGGGTGTTTATTCCCAAATATTGTTTACCGGATACTAAAATATTTATATGGGTTGATACTAGCTCAAGAGCTAGATATAATTGCCTCTCTTGATTTTTTAAAATCATGATGTTTTGATTTTATGATTTAAATTTTGATTTATGATTTCATTTAAATGATTTGTTTTCATTTGAAAACATTTTTCATGATTCTCATGCTCTTTCTCTTTTGATTTCATAAATCTACCTTTACACATGGTTTCTATGTTCTTTGATATGAGACACTATTTTTTCACTTTGATATATTTATACATGTTCTCATTGTCTTTATGTATGTGAGTCGTGTTTAGCATATTTTTCATCTATGCTTGCTCACATATGTATGCCTTAGCATTCATTGCATATATTCATTAAGGCATTTTGATAGGGGGAGCAATCTCTATACTCGTTTGATACTCACCTATGCTTATTGATAGGGGGAGCTTTCGCTCTCTTCTTTCTTGTTGGTTTCCCCTTTTTTATGTTGTCAAAGGGGGAGAAATATTGTGAGTATATTCTTTCTTGTTTATATACATGATATATTATACTTTATATATTCATTTCCTTTCATGCATATATATTTTTTGTAAATTGTTTGTCATCATCAAAAAGGGGGAGATTGTTGGCCTTCTTGTTTTGATGATGATTTAACAAACAATTTATATCTAATATTGTTTGTCTAGTATTTGTATTTTGTTATTTATTATAGACAAATAATATGTTGGAGGATGGATGGAATAGAGCTTCAACGATCATATCCAAAGGAGGTTGGCGGAATGTCAGTGAAGCTTATGCAATTCTAGTTAAAGATCTAGCTCAAGCTTCATCTAAGAAGAGCTTATTGAAGATCAAGATCTAGCTTGGGTAACTTAGTTTAGGTTTTATATTATGTGTGTTAAGTACCTTAAGCTCAATATCATATACACACACGTATTTGGTTTCTATGTATATATATAGTTATATATATACATGCATGGTTTTGAGTTTTTATGCTTTAGACACACTTACAAATACATGAGTTTTCACAAATGGGAATTCAATTTGAGAAATTCTTTTTCTAACATGTTTGTTTTCATGCTTATAAACATTTCGCAAAGTTTCATCAAGTTTGGAATTGATTTGTTATGTTTAATGGAATTTACAAAATCATGTTTTTGTTCGTGCACATGTTCGTGCATGTTTTACAAAACAGATAAGTTTTCATAAATAGGAAGTGATATTTAAGAAATTCTTTCTTTAACATATTTATCTACATGTTTAGAAATTTTTCTCAAAATTTTACTATTTTTGGAGTTGATTTACTGTGCCCAATTGATTTTACAAAATCATGTTTTACTATTTTTGGAGTTGATTTACTGTGCCCAATTGATTTTACAAAATCATGTATGTCAGCAGATTTTCAGAAACTGTATATCTGTGTTCAAACATTTATTTCTCTCAACTGGGAAATACTTTTTCATAAATTCTTTCTCTAAAATGTCATTCTACATGTCTAGAACCTTCCCACAAAATTTCATAATTTTGAAGCTGTTTTACTATTTTTAACTGATTTTACAAAGTTGATATGTAGTGCTAGGTCGACCGCCAAACTCTCTGGAAGTTACTGCAGCATAATGGCTATATTTTCTAGATTTTGATATATCCATTGTTTTGTCTTTTTTGCTTGGTTTTCTTGGGTTTTTGGGCTTGTTTCATGAGCCTATATATACTCCATGCCCTCATACTTCTAAGGGCACTTAAGAAATGTATTAAATAAGTTTAAAGAGTTTTAAATAAGGGTTTAAGTTTGTTTAATATTTGTTTAGAAGCTTTTAAGTAATTGGGTGTTTGAGTTTGAGAATTTAATTCCACAAGAGCTTGAGGAGATCGTCTATTGGAGTTTGAGCAATCAACTATTCTCCCTCCATCTCTTGTCATCTATTGAGAAGTTTTCTAAACTCAATCTAGCTTTATATTTCATATTGTTTGATTATCATTTTATTAAGCTAGTGTTCATATTGAGTTTAGTTGATTTTATTTTCTCTTTGTTTACACATACACAACCATTGAGATTATTGTATTTACATTCATAGTATAATTGGGTTGTGGGATTATGTAACTTAGAGAGTGAGTTTATAATTCGTTCTCATCCATTGTAGAGAACAAACACTTTGTATTTGTGCTTATTATGAGATTCACTTTTTAATACACTTATACACCGAGAGGAGTGTGTGGTGAGAGTCAGGGATCGTCCCAAGAGGAGTGGCGTCGGTTAACGAACCTAGGGAGAGGTTGTAACCGAGCACTTGAGGGAGACACGGCTAGGTCCAACACTTGTGAGAGTGTAGAGTGGGTTTGCAAGAGTATGTTAGTTGTAGAGTTTTTGGTAAACTAGAAAACCGTATTGTGTGGTGTAAACGTTATTCGGGTGAACATAGAAAACCCGATCGTGATAGTGGATTTCTCACCGGGAGTGGGGAGCGGAGACGTAGGACGGAAGGTCCGAACTCCGTGATCATATTGCTTGTTTGAGTTTGGCTTAGCACACTTATATTTGTTCATCTTTATAGTCTTTCTCTCATTGTTTATTTCATCCACTATATCATTTGTTTATGTTACCCTTGTGTTTATATATCCTTGCACATACATTGCCTATATCTCTTTGTTAGGATATATCTTGTTGTTCATATTGCTTATCCTAGCTCACATATCTTGTTGTATTTCATACTTGCTAGGATAACTTGTTAATTAGTTTTAATTGGCATATAATCGGATTAGATTAGCATAAGACCCTAATCACCCCTCCTCTAGGGTCTAACAAAGGTTACATTCAAATGACTTTCATATCAACAACTAAAGACTACAATTAGAAGATTTTCACATAGATTGAAAAAGGTTACAATTCGATGACCTTCACGGCAACCGATGAAAGCTCTGATTTAGCAGTCTTCACAATCAATAGTGAGAGTATAATCTGACGACTCTCACATTTCAAGGAATTAAAGCAAAGATTACAAAACAATAATCTTTGTAACGCTCTGATGAAAGAGATTACAAGTCAACGATCTCTTCAGTCCAAGATGCAGAGCTCATCTCTGCATCCCAGAAATGAAAACGCAAGTGGTCTCGTTCCTGAGTCAAAGCAATGCAAACGTAGCTTCAATTCAGCTGCAAATGCAGCTCCTAAATGCTGCCAACGCAGCTTCAATCCAGCTACAAACGCAGCTCCTAAATACTGCTAACGTAGCTTTTATCCGCTGCCAAACGCAACTCTTAAATACACCAACGCAGCTTCCAAAAGCCGTAAACGCAGCTTGCAAACACTACGTTCAAATGCAGATTTTATTCCAGAACGCAGTCTCTGTGTTTGACTCATTCAAACAAGCTAAACGGTTTCAAAACCGTTTATTCCCACGATTTGAGGGATTTTTACCCACTTAGGAGCAAATTAAGGGGGCGGTTACACCCCTTAATCCCCCTATAAATCTCAAAAAACTCAACTGAGCAGGGGGCTAGACTTTTGGTCATTGGAAAATCTTTGGAGACCGGCATTCTAAATCGGGGAGAGATCTTAGATCATCCTTCAGCAACCAAAATTGTAAAGCTTTAGTACTTGGCTTATTAATCGAATTTCGGTTTAAATTAACTCTTTTACAGAGTTTAAACTCGTTCTGAGTTCCTAAACTCGTTAAGAGTTATTTTTAAACTTGTCACGCAAGTTCTCCATGACATCAAATCTAAGAGAAATAGATTTTGTTCCAGCAAGGCGAAACGTCGGATCGTCAACGAGAAGTAAGCTCGACACGAGTTTCAAGGAAGGTATCCCATCGACACCAAGTAGAACCCAAGTTAAACAAAGGGAAGGATCTCAGTCGACCCTTCTCTTTTTTGTAAATCGAGAATCTGATCAAGAAGATTTGTAATTTCTTTTCTAAGTCTGTTAGAGAGAAGTTGTATCAAGAGAATTGTAATTAATTCTTTTTTTTTCTGAATCAGTCAGAGATAATAATACAAATTTAATTTTCAATTGTCTTCTTCGAATTTTCTTACCAAACAAAAGATGGCGACTCCGCTGGGGACTAGCTTAATTAACGAAGAAGTGGTGGCGTAATCCGATGTCAACCTCATTGGAACAACGATCGAGACTCTCGTCGTGGAATTCGACCAAGCTAAGTATGAAGAGGTACTTTCCTCTGGATCCCTTAGCCCTAAGGCTATACGTAGGGTTCGTGTGGTCTCCAAAGAGACCAAAACTATTGCTAAACCACCAAAGGAGGTCCTCCCCTTTGGATTACATGACTCGGACAGCCCCTCTTCTGATGAAGTAGGCTCGGCCTTTGCTGGACCCATCAAACAAGTCGAAGATCTCACAACTACGTCGAAGAGACGTGTATCGGGCCAGAAGAGACCCATTACGATGACAAGCTCTATCAACGCAGATGATATCACTACAAAGGCCTTAAGATATGCCAAGAAGAATGTTGCTTGACGGAGGTGAAGATCCTTGCAAAGAGCCTATCTTCGAGAGAGCCGATCTCTCAATCAACGCAAACTCCGCATTTGTGAGCCTCAACTTGAGCGCTGCATGGATGAGCCCAAGTATGAACCACACATAATCAACTTAAAACATAGCCCTTAGGTGCACATTTCAAAAGCAAAACGTAATCCTCTGGGACACGTTTCAACATCCAAACATAGTCCTCAAGGATGTGTTTCAATTTCAAAACATGACCCTCAGGGAAGCGTTTCCCAAACTGAACATAGCTCTCTGGAGCACGTTCTAGATTCTAAACGCAAGTCCCAAGACTGTGTTAATCAGTTAGAACACAAGTCCTAGGACTACATTTTACCAACCAAACACAGACCTCGGTCTAGTGTTATTCAAACAGAATATGGTGTTCCTTCTTCAGAACGTGACGTGATCCGTCTAGTCCAAAAAGATCAACGTGGATTCAAGATCCATGTTCAACAAGAACCGGTCCTGTCCACTGATGGGCAGGGGGTTCCATCTCCAACCTCACAATCTGTGAGAGAATCTCCCCAGCTATCTGACTTAAGGGAGTTGGAGAAAGACTAGTGCAGTGAGCCGCGTATTCATGTCATTGTGAGCGACTTATCTTTGTAGTTCTCTCAGAATGCCCATGTTGCACATCCGAACCAAGGCGGTCAGTGTTTGACCGATTGATGAATGTTGCCCGACCTGCTAAACAACGACGACACTACAGGAAGAAGGCTTCGGAGACAGAATATCCTACAGTTACTATCAATGTGATCGGCAGAGGGAAAGCTCCTAGCTTTGATGACTCGGAGACAAGCCACTCGCTGACTGTTAGGGAAATGTGTGATGAGTTCGAAGGAATATATCAACACACTCGGACTCGGACAAGAGCCATTCCTCCTATCAACTATAAACGACTGGCTAGAGGAACAACTTCTGATGATGAACACTCGTCCATCGCGGAGTCTCAGTCCTCAAGTTCTTTAGTAGCGCATGTGAATCCTGTTTACATGACAGAGAGTATCAATCAACTGTGAGATTTGATGACTTAGCTTGTCATAGAAAAGGTCCAAAAAGCTGAATCCTCCCGAAAGACGAAACCGTCAAAAGGGAAAGATAAAATGAATGAGAATTCGGAGCACGAAGCTCACAGCATAAAGTCCACCTCTGAAGAAGAGAAGGAGGGAGAGAATGAACATAGTCCTCAGTCAACCAGGATGGAGGAGTTGGAAGCTCGTCTTAACACAATTGTCAATATGAGAGAGCTCCAAAATGATGGAGTAGTGCAGCCTTATCCCGCAGAATGGGACACAACTCCCTATCCTCCGAAATTCAAGGCCCCGACTCTATAGGCTTTTGACGGCACGGGATCGCCAAACTAACACATCTATTACTTCAAGTCACAGACTGAAGATATGATAGCAAATGATGCCATATTGACACGCTTGTTTATCGGCACCCTTAAGGGGGTTGCCTTCGAATGGTTCATAAAGTTGCTTACTGGGTCTATTCAGAAAAGGGTAGATCTAGAAAGGCCTTTCTTAGCTAGGTTCTTTGAAGATGACTCAAAAGTCTCTGTCCTAACCCTTCTCACCACCAAGAAAAGGAAGGGAGAATCCATAAAGACCTTTGTAGAGAGATTCTAAAGTATGACCTTACGATGCCTATCAGGTATGACACAATCTGCTTTGGTAGAAACTTGTAGACCCATCTCCTGGCTCAAATAGGAGTAGCAGAATGTTGCTCTTGGAAGCAGTTGGTCTCACAAGGAGAGCAGGCAGAAGAGATCATTGCCCGAGTCAGAGCTGAAGAAGCTAACAAGGCAAAGCCGCAAGCGCAACACAACCAAGGCAATGCTCACAGACCCAAGGGAAAGGAGACTATGGTTGTAGGCTGTCTAAAAATCACAATAGATAGCTGATCCCCATCAAACACCGATGATGGAAGTTACAATCTAACGACTTCCAGAATACTACAATTTGAAGACTTTCACGTGGATCGATGAAGGTTACAATCTGACGACCTTCACAACAACTGATGATCACGTGGATCGATGAAGGTTACAATCTGACGACCTTCACAACAACTGATGAAAGCTCTAATCAACAGCTTTCACAATCAACATCGAGAGTTACAATCTGACAACTCTCACATATCAAAGAGCTAAAGCAAAGATTACAAAATGATGATCTTTGTAACGCTTTGACAGAAAGAGATTACAAATCGATGGTCTCTTCAAATCAAGACGTGGAAGTCCTCCCCGCGTACCAGCATCAAGATGCGTCGCGTTCATAACCACGAACGCAGCTCAAACGCAGCTCCAAAAGCTGCAAACGCAGCTCAGATTCGGCTGCCAACGCAGCTTCCAAATTGCTGTAAACGCAGCCTTCAAACACTATAAACGCAGGTCACATCCAGCTCCAAACGCAGCTCAGATCCGCTGTCAAACGCAGCTCTAATCGCTGCCAGACGCAACTCAAATCAGCCGCTGAACGCAGCTCAAATCAGCCGCTGAACGTAACTTCAACCGCTGCCAGACGCAGCTCCAACCGACGTCACGCAGCTCATCATCGCTGCCCAACGCAGCTCCAACCGACGTCGAACGCAGTTCTATACTGCTGCCAAATGCACCTTCAAACATCGAAGAACGCAGCTCAATATCGCTGCAGAATGCACCTCCAGATGCTGCGTTCAAACACAGAATCTATGCCAGAACGCATGTCAAAGTTCTGACATGTTCAAACACGATCCAGGCAGTTTCGAAAACCGCTCATCACCCACGATCTGGGGAGTGGTTTTAATGGGTTATTACAACCGATTAATGAGGTAACAAAACCTATCATTTAGGAATGGATTATGGGGGCAGTTACACCCCTAATCTCCCTATAAATACCAACAAACTCAACAGAGTTCGGGGGATGGATTTTTGGAGATCGGATTTTGATCACTTAGAGAGGATCTTTCGATCAGATTTTCCAGAATCAGAAAAAGAGGATTGACTCCTTACACAGTCTGGGGAATCAACAAACGGAGGAGCTCTAAACCGTCAATACTTGGCCTATTAACCGAATTGTTTTCGGTTTGAATAACTCTATTACTAGAGTTTGTTGCTTGTTCTGAATCACGAAACTCATCAAGAGTTATCAACCAGACAAGACCGTTGTTCCAGTGAGTACAGATATTCGGATCGTCAACGAGAAGCAAACTCGACGCAAGCATTCGAGGGAGGCATCTCATCTCTACCAAGAAGAACCCAGAATTAAACAAAGAAGAGAATCCAGATCATTCTCTTCTCTTTTGTAATCGGAAATCCAATTTTAATCGAGAGTTGAGAGATTTGTAAATATTCTTTTTCTAAGCAGTTAGAGAGAATAAAATCAAATACATTTCTTTCTTCATTTTCTTATTGCAAATTTTCCACAAACAATGGTCACTGATACCACACCTGAGTGCCATCTGCAAAGTAGTGTAAGACATCAAATCAATAGAGGGCATCCAAACAGTACTCTTTCAAGGAGGAACATGTGGACACCCTATTCTAGCTACTTCGAAAGAACAACACGCTGAAACTTCTTGAAGTGAAGAAACCTAAAGAGGCAGGAAAAGTAGATGATCCTAACTACTACCGGTATCATAGAATGCTAGGATATCCAACGAGGAGATGTTATATCTTTAAGGATATTCTGTAACATCTGGTCGATGCTAATGTACTCAAGCTAAAACCATAATAGAAGACCGCGTCCACCAATTTGATATCGGTCTAGTTTGGAGATTTTCCTCCTATAGTGGTAGCGAACGGTATTATTAAAAGCACCCTAATGTCACTAGGAAGGAACCCTAGAGGGGGGTGAATAGGGTTTATACTAATCTAATCCGATTTAATGCCAAATAAAAACTTTACTAACAAATATATCCTAGCACAAGAGATATGAACAATATATGTGCAAGGATATACAAATAACACAAGGGTAAACAAACTACTAAAGTGATAGGGCAATATAAACAACAAGCAATTGACAAAGACGATATAAATGATAAGCACGAATATAAAGGAACGCCAATTACAAACACAAACAAACAATATGATCACGGAGTTTGGTCCTCGCGACCTACGTCTCTGCTCCTCACCTCGAGAAGATCTCTACTATCACAACCGGGTTTTCTACGCTCACCCGAATAACGTTTACACCTCATAATACAATTTTCTAGCTAACTGAAAACTTTACAATCTCACACTCTTGCAATCACACTTTACACCTTCTCAAGTGTTGGTCTCTAGTCCGTGTCTCCCTCAAGTGTTAGGAATTACAGCCTCTCTCTAGGCATTACTACCTACCCCACTCCTCTTGGGACGACACCGTCTCTTACCACACACTCCTCTCGGTATACAAGTGTATTACAAAGTGAATCTCACAATTCAGGCTCACAAATACAAATTTGTTCTCTACAATAGATGAGAACTCAATTAAGCTCACTCGTAATTGGTACAACTCCTCATAACCCAATTATACAATGTATGCAAATACAGTAAGCTCAATGGTTGTGTGTGTAAGCAATAAAAAAATCAATTACAAACTCAATGTAAACCCTAGCTTGATAAAAATGATAAACAACAAATAATTAATAAAAAGCTAGTATTGAGTTTAAAAATTCTTCTCTGAAAAAACAAGATGGAGAGATGGATTATGTAACAACCCCAAACAAATATATATATATATATATATATACCTATGGCGGTAACTTTTCTTTCACCGCCTCCCGACAATATAAAGGGGAGAAAAGGGGAAAATTTAGGGAAAAAAAAGAGGTAAATGAAAGAAAAGAAAAGAAGAAGAAGATTAGGGAAAAAGAAAAAGAGAGGAATTTCATCAAAATTCAAGACAATCCAAATGTATGAACTATCCTCTTTGTTGAATTCTTTGATTTCATGGGGTTAAAGTCTATGATTTCTTAAGAAATTGGAAAAGAGAGAAAAAAAAGAAGAGAACGATTACCATTGCCGGCGAGGAACTCGCCGTTGATCCTTGATGACCGGCGAGCCTCACTGCCGCTGTGGAGGATCCGGAGGCGGTCTGCTCGTGTGCAACCGGAAAAAAAAAGAAGAAGAAGAGAGGAGGAGGAGAAGAAGAAAACGAAAAGGAAGTGAGAAAGAGAGGAAACTGGAAGAAAGAGATGAAGAAGAGAGAGAGGAGAATTTAAAATAAAATAGTAAAATTATTTTGGGACCCCTAAAATATTTTTTTTAGTTTGTATATGGGTCCAAGAGGAATAAAAAAACATCTTTAGGACCCCTGAAAGGTTAAAAATTCGCAAATGAACCCTAACGGAGAAATTTAAGATCATATATGTACATGATAACTTCGTATAAACCCATGTTATTTGCTTTGTTTACAAATAAGTCCAATTTGAAGATTAAGAGATCACTTTTGGGCTGGATTAATTACCCATAACCCCCTGCCTCATCATAAGTTAGAAATAAATCCATATCTATCATATTTATGGATTTTAAATTGTTATAGATTATATTTGAAATTATCGACTCTAGATTATGAGTTGATTAACCTGTAATATGTGCTCATGAATTAATATTAGCTTTATAACTTCATATTATAGGATTTGGTTAATATCCAGGGGAGTAACATTTTTAGAAAGTCGCGATCACTAGAGGTGAGTTCATTTCTCACTAGTATTTTTATAATATGAAATTGCATGAGTGTTATGTTTGATTTATCTTATGATCGATAAATAAATAATATATCATTTCCATGTATATAAAAGATTTGATCTACTTCTGTTGTGGCGTAAACCATAAATATGATGTTGTTTCGTACAAGATATGAAAAATCAATTTGATTTTATACGAACTACGAAAAGCGAATTTGGCTCTCATGTAGTTTCAACTAATTTTGGGCATTGCTTTATCTAGAAGTTTTTGATGAAATATTTTGAACGTATTTCAACAGTTTTACGGATTCAAAGATTTTCTGTGACATAGTATCTGATAAAAATAAAGAAAAATAAAAATTCGTAAACTATTTTAAATGGGATAAGAAGTTTTACCTTGTCCACTTCATTTGAAAATATCTGTAAATTCTGATATGCAAAGTATTACTCATTTTGACAAGTGATTCTTGATGTTTTCAAACCCTCTAAAAGTCCACTCTTGAGTAATTTTGCATGCCATATGGTGAATGTACCTTATTTGGCCCATCTGTACTGGCCCTTCTGAAATGTGTTCTGGCCTCTCTGTATTTGGCCAGTAACCTATGGCAGTGTTACGTGCATTTGATTCTCGGAAATTATCAGTTATTTGATATGTTTTACGCATTCCCATGCTACTGGGCTATAATCTGTAGCCTTAGTGTGACATATGAGGTGATTCTTGTGTTTCATGAATTACTAGCCGGAAATGTGAAGCTAAGTGCTATACGGGGCTAAGTGCTACACCGTGTGGATGCGGTGGGAGCCACCTCTAGAGCTTGTAGGAGCCACCTCTAGAGTCCACATCGCCTGACAGTAATAGATTTGTGATTTTGAGATTTGAGCGTGAATTCGAAGAATACAATTCATCGAGATTTAAGATTCTGACAATTGACTGTGAAATTAAGAAAATAATAGTCCTCTGGTTTTGTACCCAATTTAGTAACTTCTTTTCTTGTTAATATTTACCTTGATTTGAAAGGGTCTGATTTTAATAAAATGTTATAGTATATTCAGTTACACATAAGAAAGAAAATATAACTGTTGTATTCTTTCGTGTAGATGACAATATTATGATATTTGGATCGTATTTTGCTATTTTTAAATTTCTGGAGCAAAACTTATAATTCGTTATTCTCAAAATTATTCTTATTATTATTTTGTTACTTATCTAGGAACTCTAGTGGGAAATGTTCTCACTGAGCTATTTAGCTCACTCCGTTATTTTTCAATTTTTTTTTCAAATATGAGTTATGAAGTGATAATCCAAAATTTTGATCGTGGGCATGGTTGAGAAGTGCTTAATTGCTAGTGGTGATATGTTCAGCAAAAGAATTTTTGCGCTGTAAATATTTATAACGGTAAGGGTTGTGGAATGTAAGTAACATTTATAAATATATATATAGTTTGTTTTGAGCTGTTATCATCAGCAGGTTTAAAAATACTTTGAGATAAACTATGGAGTATAAGTGTCAGGTTTGACTCGTGACTTGTCTTGTGCATGGGTCGCTGCTGTTGCGCATCCCGTATTTTATGAATTTTTGCTGTAGTTTCGGGACGTGATAGATTAAGATGAAGCTTAAACAATATAGATGATCTCCTCCACTTATGAAAACTTCTTCACAAACCAAACAAGCTTTAAACTAAACTTAAACACACTTAAACACCCTTTAAAAACTTGTTAAAACTTTTCTTTTGTTAGTTTGAGAGTTGAAGGCAGTAGGGTATTTATAGGAAGAGAAGGTATCAGCCAAAACCCAGAGAAATCGAACAAAAATCTCCCAAAAACCAAGAAACAGATTCTGTACAAAACTAGCCATTTGATAGGCGATAAGCTGAACATCGTATTCAAATACGAGCTTAACAGTCGACTGCCAAATATTTTCAGTCGACTGAAAAACTTTTGTCGACTTGTCATTCGACGAAAATAAAACAGAGACTAAATGAAGATTCTAAGCACTTTCTTCAGTCGACTGATCAGTCGACTGATAACAGGCTATCAGCCTGACATGGTTTTAAAAGTGAGTTTCAATGCTCTATTAAAAATAGTAAATAAATTCTAAAAATGTAAAACTATGGGAATGATTGTAGACATGATAATGAACATGCTACAAAGACTGGTTTTCAAAAAGCTCTTCCCATTTGTAAAATATCATCATTTTACAAAATAGTCCAAAACATGTAAATGTAAAACACTTGTTTTTGACATTTGACATAAACCATGTTTTGAAACTTTATAAACTTGATTTTATAGACTTGAAGAAAGATGTAAACTATTGTTATGAAGTCTATAAACAATGAATATAACATTTTAACAAAATACACATATAATGCACTAAAACATGATTTCATTGAATTAAATAGACTTGAAATAGATGAAATCATATATAGGCATATAAACATGAAACAAGTATGAATTTTCCAATTATATTTATCTGTTTCATATTTAAACTTGAAAACAAAAACAAAAACACTAAATATGAAAGATGTGATTTCATATTTATATAAACTTGAAAACCAATAACATGTATGTATATATATATATATATATATAATGTGTATGTGTGTATATGATATTGAGCTTAAAGTACTAACACACATAATATAAAAACCTAAACTAAATTACCCAAGCTATGTAGATCTTCGATGAAGCTTAACTTGGTAACTTACGGATGAAGATTGGACTTGAATCTTTAACTTGAATTACAAAGCTTCAACCACTATTCCGCCAACCTCCATTAGATATGATCGTGAATGCTTGATTTCATCCATCCTCCAACTCGTTGTTTGTCTATAATAAATAAAAATACACAAATACTAGACAAACAACATTAGTGATAAATTATTTGTTAAATATTATTAAAACAAAGAGGCTAACAATCTTTCCCTTTTTGATGATGATAAACAATTTACAAAAAGAATATATGCATGAAAGGAAGTGAATATACAATATTGTAATTATCATGCATATAAATAAAAAGAATATACTCATAATATTTCTCCTCCTTTGACAACATCAAAAAGGGGAAACCAACAAGAATGAAGAGAGCGAAAACTCCCTCTACCTATAAGCATGGGTGAGTATAAAACAAGATAGGGATTGCTCCCCTATCAAAATACCTCATGAATGTATGAAATGAAGGCTAAGGCACACATGTGAGTTAGCATAGATAAAAAAATGTTAAAAATTACTCACATATATCAAGATAAAGAAAACACATGTGGATGTATCATTGAAATGGTGTGTCTCAAAAACATAAACATAAAGATCATGTGTGAAAATAGATTTATGAAATCAAAAGAACGGTAAATATGAGGATCATGAAAAAAAAGTTTTCAAATGAAAACAAATCACTCAAATGAAATCATAAATCAAATTTTAAGCCCCAAAATGATGTTTGATCAATAAAGAAAATTTTCTTTGAAGAACTTTGATCAAACCACTCATAGAATACATTAATAAAGAAAATTTTCTTTGAAGAACTTTGATCAAACCACTCATAGAATACATTATAAAGCATATTTGATTGTGCTATATAATGAATTCAAAGCAAAATCAAACCACTCATAGAATACATTATAAAGCATATTTGATTGTGCTATATAATGAATTCAAAGCAACAAATCAAATCAAAATTTTAACAAAAGAAATACAAGAGAGGTAATAATATATCAAGCTCTTAAGCTTGTTCCAACCCATATAAAGACTTTTAGTACCCGGTAAACAAGATTTGGGAATAAACACCCAATAAACCCGGAAGGTTATATAAACACAAACCTCTCATCAAAATCGAAACTAATAATCATGAAAATAAAATAATTGATCAATTAAAAATTGTTTTCATATATAAAAATTTAGAACATGTTTTTCAAGACCAAGAAAAAAAAACATTAATGTTCTTGGTTTAAAAATTATTTTTGCACCCAAGCTTCTTGGTGCCGGATTGTTTAGGGATATAACCCCTATCAATAAAGCTCAAAGTCCTAGGGTTATGAACCTGTTTGGGCGTAAGTGGTGCACTAACACGATCGAAGCAAAAATCACTCAAATGACCCTTCCGATTGCAATTCGTGCAATAAAAGAGATCCATTTGTTTTTTTGGACCATTAGCTCATGCACGGGAACCATTTGCAAATAAAGATTGTCTTTTAAATTTATTTTGCAAATGAGAAACATTCTTAAACAATGGTCTATTTGGAACATATTGTAACTTAGAAGCTTTTTGTATATCATAACAAAATTTTGCAAGATGTCCAAACCTACCACAAACATCACATTTAAAAACATATGGTCTACTAGAAACATTTGGCAAATGTTATTTTCTTTTCAAATTAAAATAATATTCAGCCAAATGACCAAAACAACCATAATGATAACATTTGAATACACTAGCATGTTTATGATGAACTTTGTGAGAATGAGCATGTGAATGTGTAAGTGTACAAGATGAAGAAGCTACATGAGATGCACAAGGAGCATTAGAATTCTTATGTTTGTGTGCATCATAACAAAACTTAGCTAAATGACCTTGATGGCCGCAAATAGAACACTTATAAGTTTTGCTATACATGTGTGCATAATGAGTGAATGATTTTGACTTAGTCTTGGCACACATATTCATAAGCTTCTTATGATTATTGATGCATGTTTTCAAAGTTGAATCTAAATATGAAATGTGTTTATTCACAAGATTTAAATCTTCATTATTAAGCACATATGCATTTTTATTAGAAGTAGAACATATATAGTCACCTATAAAAGAAGTAGTATCATTTTTATGTTCTTTACTTCTAATATGGCATTATCTTTTTTATGAGTTAAGCTAGAAATGGATGAGGTTAATTTTTTATTTTCCAAATTTAATAAGTCATTGTTTTCTTTAAGCAATGTATTTTTTTAGCAATGACATCAAATTTGGAACTTAGCAACTCATGATTGGATTCTAAATTGACATGCTTGCTTTTCAATTCAATAAAATTTTTATGCAACTTAGTGTAGGCATGTAATAATTTTTCAGAAGCACACATAAGTTCATCACTAGATAAATCATTAATGAATTCGAACTCGCAAACCTCACTAAGGCTATCGCCAAGTGCCCGTGTGCAGATGAAGCTCCAATATCACTTGAATAAGAATTCTCCAAACTATGTCGGATTTCCTCCAAGTTGCCTTGATGTGCTTCTATGAATTTTCATAAATTGTAAGCACTATCAAAATGAACAAACTTGTTAGACATAGATGAATCAAAATCATTTAGCAAATATTCTAACAAAATCTTGTTCATTGTAAACATTCGATGATCATTTTTATTCCAATTGGATTTCTCCGTAGTGGGCACAATATAAGCATCATCTATAATTTCCCATAAATCAGAATGTTTAGATCTAATAAATAGCTTAAATCTAACACATCATTGGGCATAAGGAAAATTATCTAATTTTGGAGCAATATTGATGGTATAATCTAAACTAGGTGCACCGTGCATATCCATAATATATGTACAAGCAAGATAACAAAGGAAATTTAAACAAGATTAGCACAAAAAGATAACTTGGATCTTTAACTCAAGGTGATTAGACCTTAAATCAAAGAGTATCAATCTCTGATACCAATTAAAAGCACCCTAATGCCACTAGGAAGGAACCCTAGAGGGGGCTGAATAGGGTTTATGCTAATCTAATCCAATTTAATGCCAAATAAAAACTTTACTAACAAATATATCCTAGCACAAGAGATATTAATAATATATGTGCAAGGATATACAAATAACACAAGGATAAACAAACTACTAAAGTGATAGGACAATATAAACAACAATCAATTGACAAAGACGATATAAATGATAAGCACGAATATAAAGGAACACCAATGACAAACGTAAACAAACGATATGATCACGGAGTTCGGTCCTCATGACCTACGTCTCCACTCCTCACCTCGAGGAGATCTCCACTATCATAACCGGATTTTCTACGCTCACCCGAATAACGTTTACACCTCACAATACGGTTTTCTAGCTAACCGAAAACTTTACAATCTCACACTCTTGCTATCACACTTTACACCCTCTCAAGTGTTGGTCTCTAGTCCGTATCTCCCTCAAGTGTTAGGAATTATAACCTCTTTCTAGGCATTGCTATCTACCCCACTCCTCTTAGGACGACCCCGTCTCTTACCACACACTCCTCTCGGTGTACAAGTGTATTACAAAGTGAATCTCACAATTAAAGCTCACAAATACAAAGTTGTTCTCTATAATAGATGAGAACTCAATTAAGCTCACTCTCAATTGTTACAACTCCCCATAACCTAATTATACAATGTATGCAAATACAATAAGCTCAATGGTTGTGTGTGTAAGCAATGAAAAAATCAATCATAAACTCAATGTAAACCCTAGCTTGATAAAAATGATAAACAACAAATAATTAATACAAAAATCATAAACTCAATGTAAACCCTAGCTTGATAAAAATGATAAACAACAAATAATTAATACAAAGCTAGTATTGAGTTTGATAAACAACAAATAATTAATACAAAGCTAGTATTGAGTTTAGAAATTCTTCTCTGAAGAAACAAGATAGAGAGATGGATTAAGATGAAGCTTAAATAATGTAGATGATCTCCTCCACTTATGGAAACTTTTTCACAAACCAAACAAGCTTTAAACCAAACTTAAACACACTTAAACACCATTTAAAAACTTGTTTAAAATTTTCTTTTGTTAGTTTGAGAGTTGAAGACAGTAGGGTATTTATAGGAAGAGAAAGTATTAGCCAAAACCCAGAGAAATCCAACAAAAATCTTCCAAAAACCAAGAAACAGATTCTGTACAAAACTAGCCGTTTGACAGGCTGTCAGTCGACTGACAGGCGCCGCCAGTCGACTGATAAGCTGAACATCGTATTCAAATACGAGCTTATCAGTCGACAGCCAAATATTTTCAGTCGACTAAAAAACTTCTGTCGACTGGTCAGTCGACGGAAACAAAACATAGACTAAATAAAGATTCTAGGTACTTTCTTCAGTCGACTCATCAGTCAACTGACTTCATCAATCGACTGATCAGTCGACTGATAACAGGTTATCAGCCTGACATGGTTTTGAAAGTGAGTTTCAATACTCTGTTAAAAATAATAAATAAATTCCAAAAATGTAAAACTATGGGAATAATTGTAGACATGATAATGAACATGCTACAAAGTCTGGTTTTCAAGAAGCTCTTCCCATTTGTAAAATATCATCATTTTACAAAGTAGTCCAAAACATGTAAATGTAAAATACTTGTTTTTGACATTTGACGTAAACCATGTTTTGAAACTTTATAAACTTGATTTTATAAACTTGATGAAAGATGTAAACTATTGTTATGAAGTCTATAAACAATGAATATAGTATTTTTACAAAATACACATATAATGCACTAAAACATGATTTCATTGAATTAAATAGACTTGATATAGATGAAATCATATATAGGCATATAAACATGAAACAAGTATGAATTTTCCAATTATATTTATATGTTTCATATTTAAACTTGAAAACCAAAACAAAAACACTAAATATGAAAGATGTGATTTCATATTTATATAAACTTGAAAACCAATAACATGTATGTATATATATAACTATATATATACATAGAAACCAAAACTTGTGTGTGTGTGTGTGTGTGTGTGTGTGTGTATATATATATATATATATATATATATATATATATATATATAACTAAAATGTCTATGTGTGTATATGATATTGAGCTTTAAGTACTAACACACATAATATAAAAACCTTAACTAAATTTCCCAAGCTACCTAGATCTTCGATGAAGCTCAACTTAGTAAATTTGCGGATGAAGCTTGAACTTGAATCTTTTACTTGAATTGCAAAGCTTCAACTACTATTCTGCCAACCTCCATTGGATATGATCGTGAATGCTTGATTCCATCCATCCTTTAACTCGTTGTTTGTCTACAATAAATAGAAATATACAAACACTATACAAACAACATTAGTGGTAAATTTTTTGTTAAACATTATCAAAACAAAGAGGCCAACAGTTATCCCTATCCCTAAGGGAGAAATACACATGAAGAATGCTGACCCACATGGTTAGAAGGATAAAGGTTTGGTAACCCTTACCACTACAAACGGAGAAATCATGTGGTTCATCCTGACTTAATTGAAGACCAGCAGTGGACAAGTGCATCAACAAAAAAGAAGAGAGGCAATGCAAAGTCATCCAATATGATTAGCCCCTCTATAAATGAGGATGATGATCATCTCAAACCTCTCATGGATTCGAAAGAAGAGAGGATTGTCCTTACAGCAGATCAAGGAGGTAACCCTGGCACCCAATCAGGAAAGACATATTTGAAAAACTATAGCCAAAATACTCAAGGAGCAGAAGAGAAAGCCCCAGAGGCTGGGGGTTCTACTCCTAAGAAGACAAGTGATAAAGAGAAACAGAAAGAGCTTCACTTCAACCAGAACCTTCTTCAACAGGAGACTGGAGGATCAAGCACTCCCTTCTGATTCAACGTCATGGCGCAATTGGCTAACATCCCTATAAATAATCACCCTGTATAAGCTCCTGCGATTGTCTAAGACCACAAGGGAAGCTCTAATTGAAGCTTTGACAAACACAGAGAGCTTTATTACTCAAGTTACTCCAGTTCCAGAAGCTTCTAAAGGACAATCTTATGTACAATGCCTACAAGCTGTAAAAAGTCTGCCATGCATATCATTCACTCAGAAAGATATGCAGATTAAGCACAAGCATGATAGACCTTTCTACTATATGAGGTATATAGGCTCGTCTGAGATCAGCCATGTATAAGTTGATCCGGGCTCAGCACTCAGCATCATGTCATATCGGGTCATGCAAGTCCTAGGGATTCCTCTACACCGACTGAGTTCTACCCAGACAACCATCTTAGTTTCAATGCCAACAGTACATGACCCTTGGGTAAAATCAAACTCAGGTATTAAATCGGAGATCTCAAGTCTGAAGCGACTTGTTATATTATAGATGCGGATACGTCTTATAATTTGTTGTTAGGACGTCCTTGGATTCATGCAAATCGGATTGTCCCGTCTACTCTTCATTAGGTCATGAAATATGCCGATGAGGAGGGAGAAGTCAGAACTCTGATTGCTAAGAAGCAACCCTTCAGAGGGGTGGAGAACTTTCACACTGACTCGGTCTTCTACCTGGATTCTCAAGAGTCAGAACAATCAAACGAGGCTGCCGACAATGACAACGAAGCTGACATCGAGCCCGATCCCGATGAAGATTGTCCATGGGAGTTGAATTTCGATGTAATGGGTCAGAATAAGGATAATAACAATGTACCGAGTGAGAGCGAATGCTACATTAATGATGATTTTAATTTGGCGTACTTGTTTGATGTGTCCTCTGAATATGAACAAATAGAGATTAATACAGATACATGTACTGATTCATGGCACACATTGTACGTCGAGGCATCACTCACTTTACTTCTAAAATCATCCTTTGCCGCATTCGAAGAGATGGAGGATGTACAGAAGGCTTTCTTCATTGTCCCGTCCAGAAGGAAAGGGCAAAAGCCGATCTATTTCGATAATGTCAAACCTAAATTTCTCAAGTGAGAGAGTTTAGAGGAAGATCAGGGAGTCCCCCAATTCCATTATCATGAACCTAACACCATCAAATTGATAAGAAAGATGAGTTATGACTTTGGTAAATAGGAAGGTTTAAATTTTGGGAAAGGAAGACGAGCGCCGATTCAGCTTTCTACTCTAGAAGGAAAACCTCCTGATTATTACCATAAAACTAAAAGAGGGTTAGGTTAAGTCTCAACTCCTCCCCTTTCAGAAGACAAGACCGGCAACTATCTGTGTCAAGATCATTCATCCGGAATATCCTCATGGAAATCTGATGTAAGTGACAGAGTAATATTTAAAAGCATGTCTGTGAACATGGCTTCAGTTAGTCATCCAGTCGAAGATGCAGAGGATGACCAAGAATTGATCGAATCAACCAACGATCCTTGGATCAAATACCTTAACATCTTGTGGGATACACATTTCGAACAATGTGAACAATCCACTGAAGATAAGGTGATCCAGGTCAACATGGGGAATGAATCCGATCCTAAGAAATCTTCATAAGCGAGAGCTTATCACCACCCGAGAAAAAAGATCTCATATCTCTCATCAGAGAATAGATGTCTTCACTTAGAATTATGAAGACCTGTCTGGTCTTGATCCCAAAGTAGCCATGTATTGTCTTAACATTGATCCGGATGTGAAACCCGTCAAACATCAACAATGCCGGTTATGTCCATAGATCATAGAAGCAATTGAGTCAGAACTTAAAACGTTTATCGACTCAGGCTTTATCAAAGAGGAATAATATCCTGACTGGGTTGCTAATATCATTCCCATGCCTAAGAAAAATGACAAATTTGCATTGACTTTTGTGACCTAAACGCTGCATGTTCGAAGTACAAATTTCCACTCCCCATCATAGATGTCATGATCGATAATACTTGTGGGTATGAGAGGATGTCTTTTATGGATGAGTTTTTAGGATATAACCAGATTAAAATGTATCCTGAAGACGAAAAGCATACTGCTTTCAGAATACCCTGGGGGTGTACTGTTATACGGTAATGCCCTTCAGACTAAAGAATGTTGGTGCAACCTATCAACATGCCATGAATACAATCTTCCAAAAACATCTACGTAAAAAGATAGAGTGTTATGTTGATGATATTACAATGAAGAGCCAAAACAGAGGCGTTCATCTTACAGATCTGAAGATGATGTTCGACATCATACGAGCACATCAACTGAAGATGAATCCAACCAAGTCGTTCCTGAGAGTGTCTAGTGGTAAATTCCTAGGATTTATAATCACATCCAAAGGGATTTCTCTTAATCCAGAAAAGGTTCGTGCTATCCAAGAAATGTCGCCTTTAAGAAATATCAAAGAGCTCAGAAGCCTGCAAGGTAGATTGGCATACATCCGGAGATTCATATCAAACCTCTCGGGACGCTGTCAGCCCTTTACTAAGTTGATGAAGAAAGGAGTTTTATTCGTTTAGGATGGAGATTGCCAAAAGGCATTTGAGGAGATCAAGAAATACCTCACACAGCCACTCGTCCTAGTGGCCTCGATATCAGGAAAACCTTACCTGTTATATGTGAGGGCCATGGATCATTCCCTTGGAGCCTTGTTAGCTCAAAACAACGACCAAGGGCACAAGCAGGCAATCTACTACCTTAGCAGAACCATGATTGGAGTTGAACACTGGTACAATCCGGTGAAAAAGAAGTGTCTTGCTTTAGTGTTTGCTGTTCAAAAGATGCGATACTACTTAGTAGGCCAAACAATCTATTTCATCTCTAAGGTAAATCCTTTGAGAAAGCTCATGACGAAGCCGTCTTCTCTGAATTGTCATCTAGCGAAATGGGCGATCCTTCTATCACAGTATGACATGCAATTATGCCCTAGAAGGCTGTTACAGGTTAGGCTTTGGCAGATTTCTTAGCCGATCATCCGGTATCTGAATCATCCAAATTATATGAAGAATTACCAGATGAAGTCATCGAAGCCATTACAACTTAAGAAGTTATATGGGTATGGAAGTTGTTCTTTGACGACATGTCCAGGGCAAACCCTAATGGAGGAATTACTACTGGCATGGGGGTGTTTTCAGCGAAAGTTGTTTCCATTGCAGATTCCATTAAAACTTCGATCGTTTACAAAGAATTACAATGAAAATAAAAGAAAATACAACTCTCGAGAAAATAACACAGAAATTGTTTATCAACTCCTGCTTTTGTGGGACTTTGCCTGTGCCGGGAACGCTTTAGTTCATGGACCACCGATTCGTAGATCGAGAGGTTGTTTAAGGATCTCTCCTTCGTTTATCGAAGTAAAGATCTGAAAACGAATATCTTATCGATGTAAGATGTCCGTTCTTCCAAAGATCAAGTCTGAGCTTAGATCTCTAGGATTCACCAAATGATGCTTGTCAGAGGGTGAAAATTCTCTCTTTCTTTCTCAAAATCACCAAAGACTCAAGTATCTTCTGCTCCAAAAATGCTCTCTCTCCTTTATTTCGCGTGTAGGGAGGTATTTATAGGGCTCTCAGTGCACCACAGTTGAAACGGAGGCGAAATAACTGACTGGCCGTTTTCTCTTTGGCCGCTGCAGTCTACACTGCCGCGGCTATTGGCGCGGCAGTATAGGCTGCCGCGGCCAAAGAGACGGTTATGAGCACGTTCCATCGCGCTCAAAACTACTCTCCCACGAACTTTAACCACCTTTTTCGTGGTTTAACCGCTTTTCCACGTCAGCACACGTTCTATCTTTGATATGCTGCCACGTGGGCTTCAAAAAATCATCAAATAACTGTCTTATAACTGCCACGTCATCCTCTTATAACCAACGCGACACTATAGGCCGCCGCGTCTAAGCCGCGGCACCTTGGTCTGCCGCGTCATAGCCGCGGCGCCTTGGTCTGCCGCGCCATAGCCGCGGCGCCTTGGTCTGCCGCGCTATAGCCGCGGCGCCTTGGTCTGCTGCGCCTTAGCCACGACGCTTTGGATTGCCGCGCCTAAGCCGCGACACCATTGGCTGCAGCGCCACAGTGCTGTCTGATGACGTGTATATCGTTCTTCTATGTTGTCTTGCATGGTGTTTGAATGTCTATAAGCATTTTTGACGCCTACAGATACCCCCTCCAAAGTATCTCAGACTCATCATTTCTTTTAGAGAGGAGTCTGGGACACTTTGGATATGATAGGCTTTCCCTGCAATTTCTCCAGTTCTTTGTTGAGGAAATTGCGTAGAATGGTCTGTGAATGGCTTCAATCCTTGACTTCTTTATCTCTTAGTCTACTCAATGCTTTGTAGAATAGCTAAGATTCCTCCGGTGCTGCGTTTATCGCGTGCCCGTCGTCGAAGTCTTGAATCAGAACTGTTGTTGAAGAATGGAGAAATAGTTTATACTCATATGCTCTATTAGAGTGTTCGGGAAACAGTTTAACCTCATGTACCCGTTGGGAGGTTCAAGGAGATGCAGTTTATACTCATATACTCATCGGAGTGTTCAGGTATGTGTTCCAAATACAGCAGGAGATGTATGTGTTCAAACGTCGAAGAATTGCCGTGCATGCACAGTATTTATACATGCCAGAGTGAACCATGGTGTGTTAGCTGCCGCGGCAGCTTACACTGTCGCGCTTTAGCGCGGCAACATAGACTGTCGCGCTCGAGCGCGACAGTGTCGAGTGCCGCGCAGCGCTTCGGCCAGTCAGATTATAACTCTGACGTTTGGGCTTCTTCGGGTCACCTTTCCCCGCCTCTTTGAGTTCGAAACCTCTTCCAAAACCCTATAAAAGGATTTTTTCTGGTTTTTTCCCTTTCCACCTCTTCATCTTTGCGTTTGCTCAAACAAAACCTAGGGTTTTAAGATCTAGGGTATTGAGTTCTCTTTGATTTTGATCTTTTCCCTTGATCAAACTTGATTCTATTCTCCCCTGGTAAGAACCGAGCCTATCCCTTGTATTTCATGTTTATTTTGCTATTTAATTCGAGATTTCATCTCTAAACCCTAATTTTCTTTGATTCCAGGTTGATTTCACCATGTCGCCAAAGAAAACCCGTGCTTCGAAGGGGAAATCTGCAGTCTCCGCATCTGAAGAGGCGGAGGCCGCTGCTGCTTCATTTGGAGGTGAGTTTTCAAGGCTGCAGTTCCATCCTTTGGGGGTAAGTTTCTTCCACTTCTCTTCTCTGAAACTGTTGATTTTGTGCATATAACCTCGTTTGTCTCCATTGAGAGGCATTCGGGAAGAGTTGACATCCCCCACCGAGGGGATTGACGCTTCAAAACACATACCTTGTTCAATCAAGGCATGTACCACAGTTAAGACACGGGTATTCGTCGAACTCGTGCCTTTTCAAAATCAAGAGTCGCTGTTCAGTTACCGCGGCAGCTCGTACTGCCGCGCCTGAGCGCGACAGTGTATACTGCCGCGGTAACGCGCGACAGCAACAACTGCCGCGGCTACTTAGTGAAGGTTTTCTCGTCTGTTAGCCTTTTTGGTCCAACTGTTTTCCAACCTTTCTTTGCAGTCCCCTTTCCTTCTGTGGCCTTCTCTGATAGAGAAGACCCAGGTCAAAGTGGTACTCTTCATGCCTCTTTCAACGGCGACTTTCTGGTTAGAGAGGCTCGCCAATTTAGCGAAAATCGTGATAATAGTATTCCAGAGTTGGTTCGTGAGGGAGGTCGTCGTACCCTGCGCGCTCTATTGACTGATTCACCCCTAACTCCAACTCGAGATTCTACTGAACCGTTGAAGAAGACTGATTATCTGTTCGGAGATTCGGTAGAAGATCCAGACAAACTTTGCCGTGGCTCTGAAATTTGGTTGAATGAACATGAAGGTTCTTTTCTATTCCTTCCTCCATTTCCTCGACAGTACTCCCTTCTGCAATTGAGGAATTTGGCTGTTTCGAGGGAAATGACGTGGCACTTGACAGAAGACCATGAGCACGTTCATTGCGGCTATATTGGTAAAGATATTAGCGCTCCTGGCTCCGTCGGTAGGCCTGATGTTCGTGGTCTTCACCCTGGTATATTTGGACCAGATGGTGGGCCCCAAAACGAACTGATGATAAGGGCCAATACCGTAAAGAATAAGCTCGCTCGGGTTGGTCGAGAACTTCCCATTCCAAGATTCAGGTGTTATGGATGGGTTCACTCTCTTCCTGACAAATGGTGGGCTAGGATGACCAAATACGTACTCCATCGTTGGGATCAGGAGTTGCGGGATTTGGGATTATATGCTCCAATCCGAGCCAGTATGCATGGTCTCCCGGTGAGTGCAGATCATTTTATGGCTTTGTTCGAGTCTTATATTCCGGAGACCAATACCTTTCTTACCAAGTATGGGGAATTAGGGCTTCCGCTCCACGAAATGATGAAGGTATCCGGATTGCCATTGGGGAATACTCCTTACCAAGAATATTTTCCCAATAATCGTCAGTTGATGAAAATGAAGAAGGCCTGCTCTCCTGCTTATGACATCCTCTGGGAGTTAACTTGTCATTATCAGATAGCGATAGCCAAGATTGAAGTGAAGAGTAAGAAGGCGGCTCGAGTCAGTTTAAAACAGTTCGCCGACTACCTATTTCAGAACCTTGAGAGCCCGACCGGTGAAGAAGTCTGTGAATCACCGATTCTGACCCCTTCTGACGTCAACCAGCTAATCACGAAGATTAATGCTCAGTCTTACAGAACTGAGTCATCTGAAGGTGGTTTTCTTAAGGGCACCAAGTTCAACACTTTCTTGTGGCAAGCCACAAAGAGAATGAAGCCTGCAACTCTTCTTTCCGGTTATCTGGCCATTTGGCTAAAGAGATGTGTAGTGCCGCATCAGTCTTCTGAGGCGCTTCCTCTTGAAGTTCTCTTTCCCGCCGTGCAACTAGTTGTCAGAGGCAGGTTATCTCTTCTTTCTGCTATGATTGCTGACCTCCATAGCGGTTTGCGTAACCTAGCCAACACCTTTACCAAAGTGGGTGCCGAGCCTTCAACTAAGATTCCTTTGTCGAGCGTCGAATTTCCGTACACCTATTTGATGGCGTGGCTAGTTCTCCATCGATCGGACATGATGTCAGCGCCTGATGCGTCTGATCCAGAAATCCCCTTGCTGCAGCTCTTAGAAGGATGTAAGTGGTTATATCCTTCCCGACCATGGACTGACCGTGTGAGGCAATTCAAGAATGCCAAATGCTGGGAATTCTATAAGTGTTTCCCTCGGTTTTCTGGTGCCTATAATGACACGCTTGTTGACGAGGAAATGCCTGGGGCTAACAGGACCTCTCTCGATACGGGTAGTTTTCATTGGCTCATGAACATTCGCCCAGGCTATAATGTTTTTCGATCGAAGAACATTTGCAGGATTGAGCCTTATTTTCCTTGCCGTTTTGCGCGACAATTCGGCTACGATCAATTGTATATCGGGAATCCCAATAAATGGTTGATAAACTGCGGAGGCCTTATTGATGGGGTACGTGCCTGGTTCTGGAATGTTGCTGGCTGTACCGGAGCTCGATTTAGTTTGCCTGTCGCTGAGCCTGGTCTTTACTTAACCTTCCTCTACTGCCGGTGGATTTTAGCCGCCAATACTCCTCTTGCGAAGAAGAAGCTCCACGAACTGGAATCCGAGGCTGTAGTTCGGAGAATTGTATCAAAAAAAGGAAAGGAGCCCGCTACGTCTTCTCGTAAAGGAAAACAGGTAGCTGATTCCGAAGAGAGCGACGACTTCGAGACATCCAGCGAAGAGGATGAGACCCGAGGCGACGCAGAGGGTGATGTACCTTTGTCTCCCGTGGCTCACAGGACTCGTCGAGCTTCTTCGCCCAAATTACCCGGTGCTCCTTCAAAAGGTATACAAATGAAGGAAAAGAACATTCCCCTGTCGTCCTCCAACAAGATGACCTTGAGATGGCTTTCTCAGGAGGGAGAGGCAGAAGAAGAGGAAGAAGAGGTTGCCCCGCTTATTAACAGGAAAAGATCTCGGCTTACTGCTCCTTCTGAGGTTCAACCTCAGCCGACTCAAGGAACCGAATTACGTACCAAGTTTCGACATGAAAGCTCCGAGGTTCCTCGAGATTCTCGTGCCTCGAAGAGGATTAAAAAGACGGCTCATCGGGAACGCCAACTTTCTCCGTTATTTGAGGAGAAGTTTACTCAGGATCTTCCAGTTGATGAAAGGGGTAAAGTTTCATCTTCATCTCCTTTCTGTTATCTTATTTCTTTTTTGAATAAGGCGTCGCATTTATTCTTTTATCATTGCAGTTGAATCAGAAGAGGAAGGGGAAATCGTGCCCAAGCCTTCTTCTCCGGGTTTAATGGATGTTGATGAATCTAGCTTCACTGAACAAGTGCACAAGGCTATGAACGAGGAACCCCTTCATATGGACATTGTTCCTCCTCCAGCCACCACATCGACCTCGCCAACCGCAGATACAGGTACTGATGTTTTCTCCTTTGGGGGACATTTTCGGAAGATAAGTGAATCAGAACGTGTTCCTCTCCTACTAACTTGTGCGCTTTATCTTCTTTTAGTTAAACTAAAGGAGGTGAGTGCGGGTAGTAGCGCTGCTAATCCCGCAACTATTGTTGAAGGTAATCTCACTTTATTTGTTTTGATTCTTTGATAGTTCTTGTATATGTGTTGACGAGTTCTTCTGTTTAACAGACATCACAGTCGACGAACCGGGAGATATCGAACTTACCCATGATATGGGTATCGGAGATTTCGATGAGCGAGACTTCGATCTTGACATTTCTGAAGATGTACACCAGGAGATCTCCGATATACTATCAAATCCGGTTCCATCCGCTACTGCAGGACCAACTACTCGAGTTGATTCAGCTGAAGCAGATGCATCAAAAGGTATACCCTTTTAGACTCCAGTTTTCAACTGTACTTTCATCTGTTATTGTTCTTGAAGGACTGAAATAAGAATTTTAGACGTAGGACCAACTAACGAAGTTGATGCGTCTACCGTCATCGGTGAATGTGATCAACCTGAAGGTCTGGGTTTCTTACTCTTGGCAAGTCCCCCAGCTGAAGTTGAACCACCAGTCACTGCTCCCCCGACTTCCGCTATTGTCGAAGCTGAACCTGTTGTGCTTTCTGCTCCGACTCTAGTGGATCATGAAGTAGGAGGGTCAAAGGATACAGCGGGAGAACAACCCCCTGCCGCTTCGACTCAGCTTGGTACGTTTTGTCTAATCGTGCTTTGAAGTTGGATTAATACTTGCGGAGTGATCATTCATCCTTTTCTCGTTGACAGAACTTGTTCCTCAAGATTTTGTCGCTTTGGATCCGAAGCCATCAGGTGTTTCAGGTGAACAACCGTCTCCTATAGTAACTCAACCGACGATCGTTATTCCTGAACAGATCCCTGTTGTTATAGAATCTGCTCTGACCTCAACAAGCCAAGGTAACTCGGTCGTGAATTCTTCCAGCGAGCGTACATATTCTTGTACTTAACTTATTTGTTCTCTTTGCAGCTATTTCTTCTTCATTGTCCGAGCGGATTCAAGTTTTATTGGCAGATGAAGATCCGGACAAAGCTGCCCTCTGTGTTGACGTCCAAAGCTTCGTTCATTTCTTAAACGCCATGGTCGATCGGATTCTTCTTAAAGGTTCACCATTTGAACTTTTCAGGAAGTCTCTCGATCGCCATGTATCAGGAATTAAAGAACAGGGGTGCACCGAATTATCTAACTCCATAGAAGCTTATTTGGTCGATCTTAAACAACACATTGAACAGTTACAGAACTTTCGAGTTGATGGCGCACCTTCTTACATCGCTTCCGAAATGGACCTGAGGCTACAAGCATGGCGTGATTCTCAGAAATCCGCTGAATCCGAACTTCAAACACTGAAGACTCGCATTGATCAACTCCGGGTGAGTGCTGCCAAGAAAGCTCAAATCAAGGTAGACCTGTATCGTGATTTGGAATCACGTCGGACAGAGGTAGCCCAGTTAGAGAAACGACTTGCCGAAGCTAAGGATGCTTGCGAATTTTTGGAGTCTGATCTAGCAGAAGTAACTCAAGCTGAGGTGGATATACTCCGGCAACTTAATTTCCAGAACAAGACTTTTGATGACAAAGAACAAGAGGTTGCCAGAATTCAAAGTATCGATGAAAGAAAATTTAAAGCCAAACTGATACCTGAGCTCGAATTGGCTTACGCGACAAAGCTTTCTAAATTAGAAGATGAATTCCGTCATTACAAATTATTGTAATTTTGAAAACATGCATCTTTTCTTTTGTGCTGCTTTGCTTGAACTCTTTTGGTTAATACAATGAACTTTTCTTTTTTATTGAGATTTTATTATGATTACTCATTCTTGTTTAGAATAAATAGTCATAATACTTATAGGATTTTTGGCAAATCCTCAGCCATCAACGGATTTGATATGCCTTTACCAACTACCGTTTGAGTCGGGCTAGTATGTGAATTATCTAAGTCCGTTTCACATATAACGTTGCGCTAAAAGAATTAAACTCTTTTAGGCTTTGAACTATCATATTGAATATGTAGGCTACATGTGTTAGATGTAGGCTTATCTCTAATAAGGGATAGAGATAACATCCCCCATGTGATATGGATTTTAAAGTGTGAATAGGTTGCGCTTCCTATATAGGACAACGAACCCGAAATCAGAGAGGAAGAATTTTATATTCTATCTCCCGGTCTCTTGTTTGTTGGTAGAGATAAACCCAGAATTGGAGAGGAAGAATTTTATATTCTATCTCCTGGTCTCTTGTTTGTTGGTAGAGATAAACCCGGAATTGGAGAGGAAGAATTTTATATTCTATCTCCTGGTCTCTTGTTTGTTGGTAGAGATAAACCCAGAATTGGAGAGGAAGAATTTTATATTCTATCTCCTGGAGCAAAAGAAACTCGAAGTGGGATCTTCACTTAGAGAATCTGGATTGACCTGAATAATCCTAACTGTCGTAAGGTTTGATTACTCAATTCGAAAGTGGATCTTTCGTTCGCAAAATGAATCGAAAGGAGATTTTGGTTGTGGTCCTAACTGTAGTAAGGTTTGACCAAGTGGGAGTTTTGAGGATCTCTCGTTCATGGAAGGAATCGAGAGGGGATTTTGGTTTTGGTCTTAACTATTTAAAGGTTTGACCAGGTGAGAAATTGGAATAGGGTACAAATAACAATGAGTTCGTTGATTTGCACGAACTACTCGATGGGAAATTTTGATTTCAAACATTTAACATGAAATAATTTGTCAACTGACACCGACTGACGATGATTGCTCAATCCGACCGGTGGAGGTTTCATAGCGTGAAATTATAAATTATTGAATCTCATCTTCCATGATCACATTACAGGGTTTTGTGAGGAAAGATTAACTTGTCATTAAATCTCATCTCAACAAAAGTAGTAAAAGGTTCCTAATTATTTTCATAACAATTAAGAACGTATCATTCGCATAATCAGTTCTCATTTAAAATAATCAACTGATATCGGGTTATCCTGAAATATCCCATATAGGATTTTCTAGAAACTTCCCGTTTTACGTAAGTTATCCTGAAAGCATTACGGATAATACTTTTTCAGGAACTTTCCATTGATTGGCATCATCAATTTGTTGCCATCCTGAGTAACCAGGCGATAGGCACCGTTCGAGTAGACTGTTTCTACTACAAACGGTCCTTCCCATTTAGGTTCAAATTTGCCTTTCTTCTTAGAAGTGAGAATCATAGGTCTTCGAACAGCGAGAACTAAATCTCCTTCTTTAAAGCTTCGTCGTCGGACTTTTTTATCGAAAGCCCGAGAAATTCTAGCTTGATAAAACTCGATCTGTTGTTGAGCTTCCAAGCGTTTCTCATCTAATATCTCTAATTCCTCGAGACGTTTCTGATGATGTTCTTCCGTCGTCATTCCCGTTACGAGAGCGATACGGAGAGAAGGAATCTGCACTTCCAATGGAAGAACGGCTTCACACCCATACGTTAAAGCATACGGGGTGGCTCCTGTAGGCGTGCGGACGGTCGTACGATAAGCCCAGAGAGCTTCGCCGAGTTTGTCGTCCCAATCTCGTTTATTGGTTTTCACCAATTTCGCCAGAATTTTGATGATAGTCTTGTTAAAAGCTTCGGCCAGTCCGTTAGCTGTAGGATTATAAGCGGTTGACGAAACGTCCTTAATCCCGAATTTACCGCAGAACTTGATGAATGCGTTGCTCACGAACTGAGGACCGTTGTCGTGTACTATTCGCCTTGGCACACCGTATCGATATATGATATGGTGTTTGATAAATTTGATGACATTAGTCGTCTTTACTTCTCTAAGTGGAACTGCTTCTGCCCATTTCGAGAAATAATCGGTGATTGCTAAAATAAAACGGTCCCCTTTAACCGAAGGCGGAAAAATAGGACCTACAATGTCCATTCCCCATGTCTCAAACGGCCATGATGTCGCCGAAGGATGTAGATACTCAGGGGGTATGTGCATATAATTCGCATGTAATTGACACGCTTCACATTTTCGTGCGTAGTCGACTGCGTCTTTTACCATAGTTGGCCAGTAATACCCGATTCTCCTAAGTCGATCACAGAGCTTAGGACCGGGCTGATGTGCACCGCATATTCCATCATGCGCTTCTTTGAGTGCTTGTTCCGCTTCTTTTCCGGATAGACAACGGAGTAAAAGACCATCATACGATCGTCGATACAACATTTGCGCTGCGGCATTGTAATAAAATCTCGGTGCTCTTCGTCGAATCGATTCCCTTTCTCTTACATCTTCAGGTAATATACCATGTAAGACATAGTCGATAATAGGAAAACGCCAATCTCGAACTTCAGGTTCAACTCCTATTGAGTAAACCTCTTTGGCATTCGAATCGTAGATTGGGACAATAAGCTGGTGAGTCCTCACTGTAATCAATTGCTCTGTTTTGGGAGGTTGAGCCAAGGATACTGACAATGCTGCCAATGCGTCTGCATATGCATTTTGGAGACGCGGAACGTACTCGATAAAAAATTCTTCAAACGAGCTTGCCATCTCGATGGCCACCTGGTGGTATGGAATCAGGTCTCGATTTCTGACTTCATACTCCCCTCGTATTTGATTAACTACCAGTTGAGAATCTCCAAAAGCCTCGAGGTATTCGACCCCCAGTTCTTTGGCGAAATTAAGTCCGATTATTAATGCATTGTATTCAGCCACGTTATTAGAGCATGGCTCAGTTAGTGAATATGCTCTAGGCAAGATGTGCTTTTCCGGGGAAACTAAAACGACCCCCACACCTGAGGAAATTTTAGAACATCCGGGTGCACTTGCCACGTTGGTTGATCGAGAAGCCCCATCGAAGTACAATTGCCACACTTGTTGATGCGAGGTGGTATTAACTTCGTGAGTTTCATCTGGCAGATCGTCGTACAATTCGACTACATCCTTCGTAGGGTTTTCCGCCAAAAAATCGCAAATAGCTCGTCCTTTAACAGATTTCTGTTGCTTGAAGTACAAGTCATATTGCGATAGGAGTAAGGCCCATCTAGCCAACCGCCAATTCATGGAAGCCGGTTGGGTCATGAATACTCGTACGGGATTTATGTTGGAAATGACATAAATCGTCTGTCCGACTAAATAATGTCGCATTTTCTGAATCGCGAATACCAAAGCGAGGCATTCCTTCTCAATTATCGGATAACGAGACTCAGCTCCTACCAATGTACGACTCAGATAATACACAGCTTGTTCGTGACCGTTATCGTCGTCTTGTGCAAGTAATGCACTTAACGAATGGCTCGTCGCTTTGACATAAATCAAAAACGGTCTGCCCGATTTCGGTGCAACGAGAATAGGAGGATTCGCTAGATATTTCTTAATATCTTCGAATGCCCTTTGGCATGCTTCATCCCAAACGAATGACACGCCTTTCTTCGCAAGTTTAGAGAATGGTTGACATTTTCCGGAAAGATTTGATATAAACCGACGGATATATGCCAATCGGCCTTGCAACCCCCTGAGTTCTTTAAGATTCTTCGGTGGTTGTAGCTCATGTATCGCTTTCACCTTATCAGGATCAATATGAATACCCTTTGTAGTGACGACGAACCCAAGAAATTTACCGCTCGACATTCCAAGGAAGGATTTAGTCGGATTCATTTTCAGCTGATGAGTTCTCATAAGCTCGAACATCGTCTTCAGATCGTTAATGTGGTCATTTTTATCGCGACTCTTAACGACCAGGTCATCAACGTAGCATTCGACAGTTTTCCGGAGGTGCTCTTGAAAGATTTTCGTCATCGCTCGTTGGTACGTAGCGCCGGCATTCTTCAAGCCGAATGGCATAACAGTGTAGCAGAAAACACCCAGGGGTGTTCTGAATGCTGTATGTTTTTCATCATCTGGATGCATCTTTATCTGATTATACCCAGAAAATCCGTCCATGAACGACATTCTCTCAAACCCGCATGTGTTGTCGATAATGACATCCGTAATTGGTAGGGGAAAATCGTCTTTAGGACAGGCGGTATTCAGATCTCTGAAGTCAATACAGATTCTGATCTTTCCATTCTTTTTAAGAACTGGGACTATATTGGCCAACCATTCGGGATGTTGTTCTTCTCTGACAAAACCTGAATCAATTAGCTTCTTGACCTCAACTTCTATTGCCTCCATAATTTGCGGCCGAAACCGTCTTTGTTGTTGTTTGACAGGTTTAGCATCCGATTTTATATTAAGGGTGTGCATTGCTACGTTTGGGTCGAGTCCAGGCATATCTTCGTAATTCCAAGCGAACACGTCGATATACTCTCGGATGAGGGCGATTAGTTCATCTTTCTCGTCTGGTGGAAGATCCCCACTGATAAATATAGGTTTTGGATTATTTTCGTCACCCATATTAACTTGCTCTACCTTATCTTCAGTAGGAGGTTCTCTTTGCTCGAATCGATCCCCGTATTGGACATTCATGTAATGTGTCCAAGGATCTTCCCAAGTGGGCAACTGATCGTCTTCTTCTGTTGTAGAAGGATCGACTGTTGCCATGTTTGACATGAGACTTTTGAATTTTTCTCCAATGCTTACATCAGAATCCCAATTTGAAGTGTCAGATGAATGCCCACTCCTGTCTATTAATTGGTTAATTATCCGTTGGCCATAATCGTCATCGGATGATGAGGCATAACCCAGACCCCTATTACGACTGTAATAATTATCTGGTTTTCCTTTTGGTACATAGGCAGGACGGGGTGGAACCCTAACACCTTGACCAAAATAGAGGCCTTCACCAAGTGAAAGGTCATAGCCTTGACTCGCCATATAGTCATTCGCTTGAGAACTATACCGGGAGAAGTGTCGCCCGGGTTTTTCTTCATCCGAATTACTGTCTAAGAAATGATCTGGAGTAGGGGATAGTTCCCCTTTTCCAAAGATTATCTCTTTTTCACCCCATACTTTTGCGGGTAAGATTACAGTTGTTCCGCATGAATCTTGGAGGCGTTTCGTCGTCGTACAAGACGAACGAAGCGGCATATGTAGATTAGGGTTGTTATACAGTTCCTGCATTACATTATCAAGACAAGGCAAATACTCTAAATCACCCTTTATTATTTCATCGGCAAGCTGCCAGTTACAACTTTCGTCCGACGATTCATCACCGTCAAGATCGATTACAAGAGGTTCAATGTCATTTAGTACAAGACCTTCACTATAATCGAACCCGGCTTCGGTATCAGCTTCTTCTCCGCTGTCCGTGCCATGGGCCGATGGTTCAGTTTCGGATTCGGCACCATAAAGAAGGGAGTCAGTAAAGTAATTTTCTAACCCCTTGAATGGTTGCTTATCCGCGACCACCGTCTTGACCTCCTCATTAGTGTCGACATACTTCAAACACTGATGGAGGGTGGAGGGAACTATAAGATTACCGTGGATCCATGGACGACCCAACAGTAAGTTATAGGAAGTCTCCGCATCGATCACATAGCAGGTGACTTCAGACTTCAGATCTCCGAGTTGACACTTCACCCGGATTTTTCCCAACGGTCGTGACCCGCTTGTGTTGAAACCATAGATAACCGTTCCTGTAGAGGCTAACTTGTTAGCGGGAATTCCGAGGTGGTACATCAATCGAAGTGGCATGATGCTAACAGCGGAACCCGGATCGACTTGGATCCGGTTGACCATGCTCGAGCCAATATATCCGGTGAAATATAGAGGCCTATCATGCTTCGAATTCCTAACTTGCATATCTTCTTTTGTGAAAGCGATGCAAGGGAATTTTGTGGCTGCCAGATTGCAATGCTGTACTGATGACTCTGGCTTTTCGGGAGTTGGCTTGATCTGAGTGAGGAATACCTCAGAATCAGCCAAAGCTTCTTGTAAAGCTTCCCTGGTTTCCTTCGAGAGGCGCAGCAACTCGTACAATGTGATTCTTGCTGGGATATTAGCCAGCTGAGCCATAACGTCGAAACGATATGGTGCGTTCGAGCTTTCCGGTTTGTCTCGTCCAATCGGTCGACTAAAACGAGACTGCTTCGGAATTTGAACCTCTTTGGGTTGAGGTTCCTTCTCCTTTTGCTTAGCCGGTTGTTGCGGCTTTTCAGCAGGTACTGGAGGAGTTGTAGCTATCCCCAACTCTTTCAAAGTTGTAGCGTTTGGGTTAGAAGTTTCCGGATATTTGTAATGGTATTCATTTCCACTTCGTGTAGCGAAAACTTCCTGCTCCTCATCAGAAAGGGATAAAGCTGCTATCCGTTCATCATTCTTCTCGGGGATTGCTGAGACTCCATAACAGGACTTCTCTTTTCCCTTGTTTTTTGACTTCTTCTTTGATTTGGATGTCGTCCACTGTTCATCTTCAAGCAAATCCGGATGAACCCAAAGGATTTCGCCGTTGGGGGCTGTGTGAGATACGAGCCCCTTCTGGCGCTGTCCATGAGGGTCATCGTTGATGGTTTGCATCTTGACCTTTGATACTGGCTCGGCTTGAAACCAGGACAAAGGAACCGATCCGAAGCTAATAGAGACCGCGTTTGCGCCTACCTTCTTCTCCTTTGGCTTCGGCGTCACAATACCAACATCAATTAATGTTTGTATTTTATCCTTTAAGACATAACATGTCTTAGTAGGATGGTGGACCCTTCTGTGGTATGCACAATATTTTGGGTCATTGATCTTCGTTGCTTCTTCTTGGTTTGTGACCGGTGGAAGCTTGATCTTGTTGTTCTCTAACAAGTATTTGAAGATGACCGGAACTTCATCATCTTTGAAAGAGTATTCCTTCGGGAATCTGGGCTCAGAATTCTTAAACTGTTTCTGAGGCTGTTGATTCTGGCTTGGCGCCAACTGGAAGGATGATTGTTGCGGTTGTTGCTGCGGTGGCTGTTGTGACGTTTGATGTGCATCGACAGCGGCCACCGACCCTCTTCCTCTGCCTCGAGGATTAAAGTTCTGCTTCTGATTCTGATTATTGGCTGGTGGCAAACCTCTCTCCAAATTCTTTCTCTTGAGAAAGCGCTCAGCCTGTTCACCCCTCATTTTCAATTCTTTCCAAGTCTTAGAGTGAACAACCCCTACCACTTCTAATACATCCAAGGACAGGTTATTATGACATGTTTGTAGAATAAATTCCTCAGTAAGTGGATCTCTGCAGTTCACTGCTTTGTCCCGGAATCGCTTGACAAAGACATCAACAGATTCCCCGTCCTTCTGCTTTTCGTCCAACAACGTGCCGATCGAGACTTCTGTGTCGTCGTCGAAGAAGTTGGTGAGGAATAGTTCTTCCATATCCTCCCAGCTAGTGATACTCCCGGGCTTAAGACGTCGGTACCAATCGAAGGCAGGCCCGCGAAGGGTCCCCACGAATGACCGAACCATCAGGGCTTCGTTCCCGGATATTGCGCCGAGATGCGACTTAAAATAAATCAAGTGCTGAGTTGGTGAACCCCTGCCATCAAAAGGAGTAAAGTTAATCAAATTAAATTTCTGGGGATAAGGAATCAGGTCCCACTCCCTCGGGTACGGGTATGGAATGCCCGTTTTCTTCACTTCTTGAGCCGTCATCAAAGCGTTGACTTTGCTCTCAAGATCGTGCATCTTCTTGTCCTCTTCCTCGCTTTTCTTCAAATAGATCTGTGGAGGTTGAGTGGCTGACTTGGTCGGATCGCTTCCGGAGTTGTCTTTATCTAGAGGATGATCTTCAAATATCGTCTCATCCTCTTCATTACGCCGACTGGATTCCGCTCTTTGGCTTGATTCCGGTTGGTGTTGCTGAACCTGCAAATCCCGCATTTGCTGCATAGTCAACTCCATCTCAGTCTTGAACTCAGCTCTGATTTCTTCGCGTTGTTTAGCCAATGCTTCTTGCAGCATGTGAGCCAATTGGTCTGGCGTAATTGCAAATGATTCTCTGGCTTGTCCAACACTGGATGCGGTATCGTCCGATGCAATGGCTGAACAAGTATCTGACATTTCTTCATCTGAAGATAGCCCCTCGTGCATTTTCCTGTAGTCTCGTCGTAGGTTGGCTCTTCTTTGTAACCGCGCCATCCTTTGAGAAAGACCCCGCTCAACTCTCCCCCCTGGAGAGAAATCAGGGTCGGGATTGACTGACTTTTGCTTCCCTTTGTTGGTCATATTAATAGTGACCTCAGGGAACTCATCTTGTCGGACTGCCGGTTTCTTCTTGTTGAAACGTCTCATCTTGGGTCTTGACGTTTCACTTGAAAGTCTTTGAAATACGGAGACTCTTGTTGAATTCGCTTTAGAGCATCCGCATTCTGTCAGCACTGCCTTGATGAGTCTCTCACAGGAGCAGTGAGACTCGTTTTCTTGTACAACTCTTTTTCTTGAGTTATTTTTCTGATAGTACAGCTCATCGTTGTTACGATTTGAGCAACCTATCTCTTTCTTCTGAACCTTGTTAACGTGCGCAGGACGACTTGTTGTCGCTTCTGAGCGATCCAAGGTTGGATTTTTAAATCCACCCCCTTGCGGGAATGGTGTCATCATCGGTCCTAGACGAGAATGAACTGGTATTCTCTCGTTCTGGACTTGTGCAGTTCTGACAGGAGGATGTTTACGACCCCCTGTATAAGAAACCACTAAGGGTTTACTTGCTGGGTTTGACTGCTCTTTGGTTGGGGCTTTGCCCTGATTATCAAATGCCAAACTAAGGAGATCTAATTCTGTGAGTTTGACTTTCAATATGTCCGGCTTGTCCTGAATCTTCACTGGTGACGCAGCAGACGGGCTTGGGACGGATGCTGAAGGAGTTGAAATGGGGTCTTCATTGACCTTCTCTTTGCCGCGGCAGCCATAACTGTCGCGGTTGTTTGATGGGCCGCGGCAGTATGGGCTGCCGCGGTTATATGATGAGCCGCGGCAGTACGTGCTGCCGCGGTTATATGATGAGCCGCGACAGTCTGTGCTGCCGCGGTTGAAGACTGACTTCCTCTGTATTCTTTGGGTGTTCTCGTTTTTGGGAACCCAAACTCTACAGTTCTTTTGTGGTTTTCCATCTACCACTTCCTTTTTGTTTTCCTGCATGTGTTGACGAAGGGCACGAGCGTGAGCAGCTTTTGCTTGACGCCTTTGTATACGCTCCTTCAGGGTAGAACGGGCTCTTTTGACCAGAGTCCATTCCTCTGTCGTAAGCTGTGCAGAGATGTGATTATTTTGCCTTTGGGGCAACTGAACCATCTTTTGATTCCTCGACTTTAGGTCCGTGTAATAATGGACCCCGTCGGTCTGTTGCATGGCCTTAGCCAATTGACGAGCGCGGCGTTGACGTTGTCTCTGACGAGCTCTCTTTGTCAATACCGGAGCATCTTGGTTTAAGGACCCTTGAACTGGTGAAGGGTCATTCGGAACAGAGATGTCGCAGGTTGATTCTTTTGCAATGACTTGGCAAGAATCTCTACCTGCGGTCTTCATTGGAACTGAAGACTCGGGAACTTTCTTGGGAGAAGAAATCTTCCTGCACTTGCGGGGTGAGGAGGATTTTGATGACGAGGATGACATATACTCCTCGTATTTTGCCTGATCGAATTCATATTCGATCTCTTCGGTGACGATGATCTTAATCGGCTGCGACACTGCGGCCTCGGCAGCGAGGCCGCTGGCTCCCACTGTGGTCGCCAGTTTGTTTTCAGCGAAAGTTGTTTCCATTGCAGATTCCATTAAAACTTCGATCGTTTACAAAGAATTACAATGAAAATAAAAGAAAATACAACTCTCGAGAAAATAACACAGAAATTGTTTATCAACTCCTGCTTTTGTGGGACTTTGCCTGTGCCGGGAATGCTTTAGTTCGTGGACCACCGATTCGTAGATCGAGAGGTTGTTTAAGGATCTCTCCTTCGTTTATCGAAGTAAAGATTTGAAAACGAATATCTTATCGATGTAAGATGTCCGTTCTTCCAAAGATCAAGTCTGAGCTTAGATCTCTAGGATTCACCAAATGATGCTTGTCAGAGGGTGAAAATTCTCTCTTTCTTTCTCAAAATCACCAAAGACTCAAGTATCTTCTGCTCCAAAAATGCTCTCTGTCCTTTAATTCGTGCCTAGGGAGGTATTTATAGGGCTCTCAGTGCACCACAGTTGAAACGGAGGCGAAATAACTGACTGGCCGTTTTCTCTTTGGCCGCTGCAGTCTACACTGCCGCGGCTATTGGCGCGGCAGTATAGGCTGCCGCGGCCAAAGCGCGACACAACAGGCTGCCGCGCCTTAGCCGCGGCACTATGTGCTGTCGCGCTTAAGCCGCGGCACTATATGCTGTCGCGCCTTAGCCGCGACACCATGAGTTGCCGCGCTACCTTGTGTTGCCTGATGACGAGTAAATTGTTCTCGCATGTTGTTTTGAATGGTATTTGGATGTCTGCAAGTATTTTTTGACGCCTACAGGGGGTAGTACTTGTATCCCCAGGCGGCCATGTAATCCCAAGAGGATTCTCCCTAATCGAGCCATGCGCCAACAATGTAGCGGAGTACAACACTTTGCTACTAGGGATGCAGTTAGCCGAAGAGCTCAACATTCGACACCTTGAGGCTTATGGTGATTCTTAGCTTATCATGAATCAAGTCCGAGGAGTATATAGAGTATGTAATGAGGACTTAGTCCCATACCACTTCGTCATGCTAGAGTTGCTCAGAAGTTTGAGGTCTTCTTCATTGAATACATCCCGCGAGCCCAGAATACATATGCATATGTTTTAGCTTCATTGGCAACTTCATTGGCATTACCGCCAAGAGCTGAGACAATGATATTCGTTATGGGCTGTGACTTGTACCACCCAAAATTTCCCTTAGAACACTGCTCAAATAAGACAACAACAGAAATCGTTTGTGCAACTTCAATTGAGTTGGAACCAAGAGATTGGTGATTCCCGTATATTGACTATGTTTTGTACGGGATATTAACTGATGATGCTAAAGAGGCAGCCACCATCAAACGAAAGGCTCCCCGATTCTATTACGACATGGTCTCTCAAATCTTGTACGCAAATTACATGATAGGATCTTACTTCGTTGCCTCTCTAGAAAAGAAGGATAAGAGGCTCTTAAAGAAGCTCATGATGGGATGTGTACGTGGAGCACATCAACCCGGAGCTAAGTTAGGAGACCGTCTTCGACAAATTGGCTATTATTAGCCAAAGATGTTTTCAGATGCTGTCGACTACGCTAAACGTTGTCACGCATGCCAAATCCATGGTGACTTCATTCATCAGGCACAAGGGAATCTACACCCAATATCGGCATATTGGCCATTTAAGATGCGGGGAATGGATATTGTTGGACCCATCACTCCGCTAACGGCCAAAGGATATATGTTCATCTTGGCAGTGACTAATTACTTTTCCAAGTGGTCGGAGGCAATTCAGTTGAAAGAAGTCAAAGCTTCAAACATGATCAAATTTATTAAACATCACATCATCTACCGCTTCGGTGTACCAAGACGAATAGTTCATGATAATGGAACACAGTTCGTCAGTCATGATTTTTAGAGATTCTGTGATAAGTTTAGGATCCAGAGTGTCGCATCGACGATATATTATCCGCCAGCTAATGGCCTTGCAGAAGCATTCAACAAGGCCATCGTGAATCTCCTCAAGAAGTTCGTTTCCAAGAGTCGTCGTGATTTGGACGAAAAGCTTGGCGAATATTTGTGGGCTGCACAATGTTGAAGACCCCTACAAAAGCCATCCCATTCTCTTTGGTATATGGCTGCGAAGCCCTATTACTGTTAAAAATCCAGATCCTATCTCTGAGAGTCACCCTTGTGACTAGGATGACAAATGAAGAGCGGCATCGACTATGCCTTCAAGAACTAGAAGCACTGGACAACAGGCGACTTCAGGCTCACCAACAGATCGAGTTGTATCAAGCTCGAATTTCAAAAGCCTACAACAAGAAAGTCAAAGAACATATCTTCAAGAAAGGTAATTTGGTCCTAGCTGCCAGACGACCCATAGTGATGACACACAAGACTAAGGGAAAATTCAATCCCAAATAGGAAGGACCATTCGTAATAGAATCAGTCTATTCGAATAGGGCATACCGTCTCATCAACCAGGAAGGCGACAGACTCATGATGCCAATTAACGAAAATTTCTCAAGAAATATTAGTTAAAGATATGGGTAATCAAGAATTGAATCTACTTCTTAGAAAAGAGTGATTCCCTAGAGGGTTCTAGCCTAAAGGCAAATCAAAGAAAATAAAAATGAACGAAAAAAAACTAAACCCGAGAGGACTCTAGCCTTAAGGTGAATAGTGTAAGAAAATAAAATCTAAACCATAAAATAAATTACAAAAACTAAGCTACAAAATAAATTATAAGAATTAAATACGAGAAAATAAAGACATGAAATAAATCTAATGTATAAGCATGAAATAAATCTAAGGCAAGAGGGTTCTAGCCTCTTGGCTATTTAAACAATAAAATCTAACTATAAGCATGTAAATAAATCTAAACTAATAAGCAATAAAAGAGAAAATAAGAAAAACAAACCTTCAAATTAATCTCCATCTTCATCTTCATCATCCAACAAAGAGAAGAAAAGAAAAATTTAAAGTGGTGAAAAAATTCTTTTATTAATTGTAATAAAAAGTTATAAGTTTGGAAGGTCTTCTCAATTAAGAGTAACCTTCCTCTACAAATGGAGATACAAAATTTTTCACACCTCTAACCCCTCACTCTTTACCCCTATTTATAATAAACATCAGTGAATGAGAGCCATTGGATTGAAATCTTATTCAAAAATAATAATTTTTAGCCACTAATCTGTAACAAACTGTCGAAGGTATCGATGCTGGCATCGATATGGATATCGATGCTAACATCGATGCTGGCATCGATGTCTAGACCTCTCCTTTTTTCAGCCCGCAGCTTCTTCTTGTGTTTTGGTTTTTGGGCTTGGGACTTTGGCATTTTAAGCTTTAATTCTTCTTTTTAGCTTGGGCTTTTGGATAATTTGGCAATTGATATTCTAATAGGCTTCTTTGCTTCATTTCTTCATTTAATCAAGGGGTTTTTGTTGAGAGATGAGAGTTTAAGATTTATTCTTCATTAACCTGCAATTAAAAGATAAAAATAATTATTAGTGGTATATTTATTCATATAAAATAGATAATAAGGGTATAAGATTGTAATAAAATATGATTATCAAATATCCCCACACCTAAACTTTTGCTAGTCCTCTAGCAAAGAAAGAAAAAAAAATTCTAACTCACTTTAGCAGGAATCACAGTTGTATTTAACGCATACAACAAGCCTTTAAACCCCTAGGTTACCCTAGTAGACAAGTTGTAGTCTCGTGAGGCTTTGCAATGAATATACCCACAAAATTCGATCAACTTGCCAAATTAAAGAACTCAGTGAATAACTAAATTTACTTAATAATTTTAGACAATCTAATTGAAGCTAATTATTACTCAAGAAAATGTTTTTATAAATAATTCTAAAGTGAATTTCCTAAAAAAATCTTCTCATTATAACAATACAAAACCAGGGCAAACTTAGAAATTTAATTTAAAAGTTTTGAAAAGAAATGCTAACTTTTTGTTTTAAATAATTTTTAAGTTGCTTGATCTAAAATATTTTCCAAGACCATATATACAAATATAACTACATATATAAAACATTTATTAGTTTTTAAACTCTTTCTTCCTTGGTGCTTTTTTTCTACTTTAACGGGCTTTCTAAGTGACCATTTAACGAGTTTTGGGCCAATGGATCCCAATCCAATTGGGCTTAGGCTATTAAGTATGAAAATGCTCCTTGGATTTAATTACTCGGTCAGCTTAGGCTTTATAAGATAGAATCACCTTGAATTCAAGAGTTTTTTTTCTTTTAGTGCCCATTTTTCGCACTCTTCTTTTGCAATGTTATTAATTTTTTTTTCAATATGTATATGTATATATATTCTAAAAAATATGTAAATCAAGACACTTTGAAACATTATTTTCAACTCTAAGCTAAGCATGCATAAATTCCATTATTTTAAATAAAAATCTAAGTTAAGGCTTAAGTAAAGTATACTACTTTAAAAATCATTTCTTAAAAAATTATTTAGAGTTATCATAAAAGGTAAACTTGAGTAAATAACAAACTAAGGATTATAAAATTTAAAATTTATCAAATAAATCAATTATTATATAACTCTATCAATTTGGCAAGTGGCGGTATTTTTATAATAATTTTTTAAGGAAGAAAAAAAATAACAAAAATGCAACTAAAAATGTAGAATAAAGAGGAAAATAACTAATTCCCACCTCCACACCTAAATTTTGCATTGTCCTCAATGCAAACTCTATGATGCACAAAGTAAAGAACATAAGAAGTGAAGTACTTATATTTGATCGGCTGATAAAATCTGCAATTACCTTTGGTCTGAGGAGGATGAAATCAAAAAATTATTCTTTTTCTTTTTTTTTATATAACTGAATAAGAAACTCTAGAATGAAAGAAGAATAAATTCTTTTTATTATTCTGAAATAAAACAAAACAAACAATATAGAATGAAGGGTTCAACATGAAGAGCTCGTATTCTATATTGAATCCTACCTTATTGTTGAAAATTCTTCCCCGGATTTTAAATAAATTCATAGTGATATAATCAATAATGTGAAATTCTAAGTATTTCGGGGTGTTTAATAATTCTTACAACAAAGTAAGATATGTATTATTGGTGTTATGTATTTTGTATTTCTTAATGAACTTAGACTCTTGTACTGTGAATTTTTGTTTTCTAACAACCAATTCTTCTGTAGCATTTTCCTCAACCCCAAGATTCATGGTTGAGTTCTAAAAATTTGGTTGTTGATTATTATTCAAGAATCTAAGTTCATCAAGAAAGAGTTCTTCAAAATTTAATTCAAGGTAGCAAATATTTAACACAGTTTCATCATTCTCAATGACCTGGTCTGCTTCTTCTAAAAACTCCAACTCTTCATCAAAAATTTTCTCAAAACTCAAATCAGACTCTTCTTCATCTTCTTCTTTTGATCTTTTCTGAATGTAATTTATTTCTAGAGGCTGATTATTTGGTTGGTCCTCTGGCATTGATGTCAAGACCTCTCCTTTTTCAGCCCGCAACTTCTTCTTATGTTTTGGCTTTTGGGCTTAGGCCTTTGGCATTTTGAGCTTTAATTCTTCTTTTTGGCTTGAGCTTTTGGATAATTTGGCAATTGATTTTCCAATGGGCTTCTTTGCTTCATTTCTTCTTTTAATCAAGGGTTTTTTTGTTGAGAGATGAGATTTTTCCAATGGTTCTATGTTTGCAAAGGCTGCAACAAGAAAGTAGATAAATATATTAATAAAGAGTGTTTGAATGATAAATACCGCAGAATCATTGATGACTCAGTACTAAGGTTAAGTAATATAACTTTTTTTATGACATGAGCATATCAAAATATAATATTAACATATATCTAGAAATTAACAATAAAAACTACATGTATTTAGTTAAGATTCTCATGGAAGTTAGCACCGACAATGCAAAGGTAACACGTTTGATGCAGCAAAAATCATTATTGGATATTATTAGAGTCCATATTTCAAGAAGTTTGTGTTGAGCATCGGAAAGACATTCAAATTTTCATATATATGAAATTGATATTATTATATTAATTGATATTTTTTTTCTTAGGGAATCAATTAAGATATCCCAGTTAAGTATATTGATCCCAGTTTAGCATAAAAATCCATTACATCGATTTGTTATAATATTTAAATAAAAATTATAACAAATCTAATAATCTAATTTTATTGATTTGGATTCAAAATAAATTTGACTTATTTATAGTAATGAAATAAATAAAAAATTAAATTATTTTGATATCTAACCACGTGCATTGCACATGCATAAAAACTAGTATAAGACAAAAATTCCACCACTTAATGTTGTGGTGAATATATATTTATCAAATAGACTTTTTTTTTCAAACACTCTAACAGTCAAATTTTCCAACGGCTATATGAGCTACCAATCCCAGTATATAGTATGAACAAAGCCAATTTACAATCTCATCAGAAATTCATTTTCTCTTTTCAAATATTGTGAGATTGTGAGATGAATATATTGGAAGGGTCTCAAGCACTAGAGGTCTGTTGTTTCTACAAAATTCCGACACCCCTTAAGTTGTGCAAGAATTGGAGGAACAAAGGTAGATATTTCTGGGAATGTACAAAGTTCCCAAACAAGCAATGCATAGTGCAATGAAGAGAAGCATTCCAGTGATTGAAGAATTGCATGTTGAAGAGGAGATAGTAGCGAAAACAAAACAACTAAAGAAAGCATTGAAGCAATCAAACCGTGAAATCGAACTCTGGAAGATTTGTTCATTCTTTCTATGTTTTTTTGTATGGTTTTAATTTTATTAAACATTGTGATTTATACTTTGAAAATAAATTGAAAGATTTTGATATTGATAGAAAATATCATATGCAAACTATGATAATATCTACATTTTCTAGAGGATGATTGACTCATATATTAGTCATTAACAATATGAGTTTTAACCAGTATAGATGTAGTACCTCTATTGTCTGTAAAGTAAGAATGGAAAAAATAGATCATTGTCACTCTATATTGCTCGCCAGTTTAGTGATACTAGATGTTACTAGTTACATATTTTAGCATTTGACCATCATCATTGCACCACTGTAGAAATACAAATTAGTAAATAGAAATCTAAAAATATGGTGTAAATAGAAATTCAAGAATAAAGTGTTTTTTGAAAGAAAATATCTGAATAAATCTTTATCTATGAAGTTAACGTATATTTGTACATAAAAACATAAAGTTAGATTTACGAAAAAATACTATACACAAAAACAAAGATTTGAAAGAAGACCTTTGAGCTAAAATATTCACTTTACATGTGTATTCTGGATCACCATGTTAGAAAGAATTTTTATATTAGAATTTTAATGTTATGTGCTCAGATTTGATCAATATTATCATGATATGTCTCACCCAAATAAGGTTGCAAATAACATTGTAGGCTGCAATATTGCCTTGCCTTTGCAATGAATTAACAACTTATGGTTGCTTATATCATAATATGACAATCATCATAGTTGCTTATATCATAATATGATAATCAATTACCAAGTGAAAGATAGCCATAGTAGTGCATTTTTAACAATGCTGGTTGTGTATCTGAAAAACTACAAAATTGACCATCATCAAAGCACCATAGTTTCAACATGGAAGCTTACCTGTACAATGACAATTGGTAAGGTAGCAGCTAATAATGTAGATAATAATAGCACAATGACAACATAAATCCTTTTTTCTCATGATCTTTGCAAGCTTCATAAATGCCCCACTAGGCCACTATGTGTTCTAATGTACTTTAGACAACTATCACTAGACCCATAATATATACGATTCAAATATTCAATCCTTTGATCATTTTGGATTCTTTTTCCCAAATTTGGACCCCTACGTATGGATCTACAGCTACACTGCATTCTCCTTAAAAAAAATTACTTGTAATATTTCAATTTAGCAATGAATCTATAAAAACTTAGCACTCAAGTTAAAATGAAACAATATATGAATATCAACTCTAAAACAATAACCTATAAAATTCTTTAACATAGCATATAACAAGCAATATGAGGATCCTTTGACAACACATTATGTCTTTTTCACAAATAAACTCGTGAGTAGGAAATGAATACATGAATATCAAGTCTAACACAGTAACCTTCTAACATAGCATATAGCATGCTATTTGAGGTCCCTTTGACAACACAATATGTCTTTTTTACAAATAAACTTATGAGCAGACAACAAATATATACCTATATTAACATAGCATATAACATCTTATTTAGGACAAAAAATTAAAAATAACTTAACATGCATGTACACATAATGTTACAATTCATAAAAATGTGAAATTTCGATTATAAAATAACCAACAGTTAGTTTTAATAACATGAAGATTTATTTAGGATTAAAAAACAACGCAATGAAACTCTAGGATATGACCAAATATGCCACCAAAAAAAATCGAAAATACCAACATGCAAGTGACATGAAGCACAAACAATTACAAGTCAAGGAACTACCTTCAATTTTTTGATGTAAAGCAAGGTTGAGTGAAGATAGAACCAAATCTAGCTATATGCAATTGGATCTAGAGGAGAATGAGTAGATTGATCACCCAAACAAGCTGAAGAGAGATTATAAAAGAGAAAGGCACTTCCTTTCTATAATCTTCAGAACTTTCGGTTGATTTCCACAGGAGAACAAGAGTCGCCATCAAATTTTACCCAATTTTCCTCATCGACTATGAAATTGATGCAAGCCCCATTTTTTTATCACCCAAAGAACCTAGATCCTCAAAGGAGGCAGGAAGCGAAAAGAGGTCAAAAAAACCCTAAATTTCCCCCAAATTTTAGCCGCTGGAAACTCCTGTTGTACTGCGTGAATAATTTATACCCAAAAATATCGTTTCCAGCCCATTTCAAACCTCTGAGCTTGGAAATAGTAATCTCTCTGTAGGCTGTCTCAAAATTACTACAGATAGTCGATCCCTACAAAACAACAGATGATGAAAGATACAATCTGACGTCCTTCACATCAACAAGCGGAAGTTATAATCTGACGACCTTCGTAACAGTCGATGAAAGTTACAATGTAAAGACTTTCACAGTAATGTGCGAGAGTTATAAATTGACGACTCTCACATTCCACAAGGGCTAAGTGTAAAGATTACAAGATGACAATATGCACAAAAGTCAAAGAAAAGAGATTATAATTGACGATCTCTACAAACCCAAACGCGGAAACCCTCTTCCGCATCCCAGAAGCTTAAACGCAGGGGTCACCCTGTACTTTCAAGGCAAAATAAAGAGGTCGCCCCGCGTTGCCAAGCTCGAACCCATGGGCCACCCTACCCCTGCGCTTCCAGATCTCAAACGCAGAGGTCGCCCCGTGTTGCCAAGCTCAAACGCAAGGATCGTCCTGTGCTTCCAGATCTCAAACACAGAGGTCACCCCGCGTTGCCAAGCTCAAATGCAAGGGTCGTCCTGCGCTTCCAGGTCTCAAACGCAGAGGTCACCCTGTGTTGCTAAGCTCAAACGCAAAGGTCGTCCTGTACTTCCAGATCCCAAACGCAGGGGTCGTCCCACGTTGCCAAGCTCAAACGCAGAGGTCGCCAGATGCAGAGTTCACCCGCGTTTTCTCTCCAGAACGCGACCCTTGCGTTTTTGACTCAATAACGGTTTTTAGAACTATCCCATCAAGGTATGGGCATAGTTAAGGCCAGTTAAGGGGTACCTTACCTCTTGATTGCCCTATATATAGGGCTGGATCTCCAGCAAATAAACCCCCGGAAATAGAGGAGAAAAGGGGGCCAAAAAGAAGAGAAAAAGAGAGAAAGAAGAGAAGAAGAGAGGCTTCTTGGAGAGGTTTCTTGGGCCATTCTTGGAGTTCTTGGCTTTCTCTTTAAACCCATTTGGGTTAGTTCTCTTGGAGGTTCATCTCCTCTCTAAAATCAACCCCTCTTGGGGATTCAAACTCGGCTAGAGTTCTCAACTCTCTTATAGAGAGTTTCTAACTTGTTCAAACAAGTTTCATTCAAACTCGCCTAGAGTTCTTAACTCTCTTACAGAAAGTTTCCAACTTGTTCAAACAAGTTCCCCCAAACTCGTGTAGAGTTCCGAACTTGTCTTGCAAGTTCTTGACACACTTACAGAGAGTTCTCAAAACTCGACTGGAGTTATAAACTTGCTTCGTAAGTTCTCTCAAGGCGTCAAGTCAAGGGGAGAAAACCAATGCCCCACGAAGTTGAAGTGTTCAGATCGTCAATGGGATACAAGATTCAAACTCCCATCACCACAAAGAAAGAACACAATTTTAAACAAAGGAAGGGTTTCATCATTCCCTCTTTTGTAAATCGGGGAACCGATAAAGAGAATTATAGTTTCTTTTTCTAAGTCACTTAGAGAGAAGTTATATTAAGAGGATTGTAATCATTCTTTTTTTAAGTCAGTTAGAGAGAATAATACAGATTCAATCCTCGAGTTTCTCTCAATTTCCCGCGCGTACAATCTCAAAAGTTGATGTGGCAAGGGTTTTCTAGCCCTCATATCTAAAAAAAGAAAAGAGGAACCAAACACTTAACAAAGAAATGTTTAAACTCCTATATCCAACATTGTAGGTGTTAATTTCCAAAAAATGAGGTTTCGTAGGGAATTTTGAGCCAACCAAACAGGCCCTAAAAGAAGAGAACGGAAAAAAAATAGTTTCATAATTAAATCTGAGCCGTTGATCTATAAATGCTAGAGAACTAAATATTAGACCTTTTAAGTTTGCTTTACCTACCGTTCTCAACACTTTAATTTAAAGGGTAACAAAATCACAACTTTTTAATGAAATTTTTACTTCCCTTACCCTCTCTTATCTTCCATAAAAAAAACCTCCCAAAACTAAGTGTCATTTTCCCTTCCCTACTTAGCTACCCCTCGTCTAAACACATTGTTATTAATTAATCTCCTTGCTATCTCTTCCAAATGCAAAAGAAAAGAGTGAACTCAGTGAAAATCAGAGAATATTCATCTTAATTTTGTAGAACTAAAACGCTCACCTGAAACACTTAAAGAAGCAACTCACTCACCTGGAACACTCAAAGAACAACACGTTCATACGTGTTCTCCTGATTGAAGGAGCAGGAGAAAAATGCACACAAGATATTTTTATTGAAACAAAAACTCCACTGCTCATCAAAAACAGCGTACAACCCAGTGATTAAATAGCTAACTCAAATCAACTACCTAACAAACTCCTAATGATAAATCACAACCACTTCCAATCTCCTAATCACAAATCTCAACTTCTAACAGTCTCCTAAATCTCAACTGCTTAACAATCTCCTAATGACTCAAACAAACACATACGTCAGGATTATTTCCCAACAAATTTTTCATAAAATATTCTGCTTTGTTCATGTTATATTACCTAGAGAGAAGAGAGAGTAATGTTTTATAGGGTAATCATTATAAAACTTCCTTGAATCTTGGTCCCACATTTTGGAACCCCTTAATGTTATTCTTTCATTACAAAACACCCTGTAATTACAAAATCCATCCAAAACCATTGATATTTCAAAACTATTCCCTTCTTTTTCTTCCTTTTAACATACTTCCCCTTCCTCTCAAAGAGAAACACATATTAGAAACTGAAAGTTATTCCTAATAGAGGCTAAAATCAAAGGATTTAAAGAAATTACCTTAATCTTTTTTTAATTTCCTTTTTGCAATGGTAGTGTTACTCTTCTTCTCAAACTACAACAATGTCTATTTTCTCTCTCTTCACATCAAACCAAAGTACCCACTTGTAAGCAAAAAAGAAAAGATTCATAGGAAAAAAGGAAGAAGTGGTGCTTGATTATATAAGAGGGAAAGTAAATTGTATATAAACGTAAATAGTATACTAGTAAATGTTATTGTAATAATAATATATTAATAATTTAATAATATTTAGTTATATCATAAATGATTATTATATTATTAAAACATTACTAATAAACTCTAATATATTGAAAACTGTAATATGTTATATAATTTTGAAGTATTTATAATATATTAATTTATCAATAACATACTAGCAATAACATAATATTAATATTATTAGTAGTTATATTATATTATTATTATTTCTACTGTATTATTAAGAAACTAATATTATTTTACTAATATATATAACATAAAATGATAACAAATTGGTACTCTAAAATGATTACGTATATTATTATTTTGTAATAATATATAATAATTATAATATAATATAATAATGTTATAATATGATATGATATGATATAACATTATAACACATTATACTACAATATATTGTATTATGCTTAAAATTAATAATAATATCGTAATGTAAATAAATATTAAGACATTTTCATTATAATGCATTCTATTATAATTAATATTTAATATATTAATAATATATTTAATACAAATGTTATAAATGGTCAAACTAGTGTTGACAAAAAACATTCGCTATAAAAACATAATACAATGATGTTTTTTTTTAGAAAAACGCAACAAGAAAATTACCATGATATTCAAACAAAGCCTAAAGTTTTCTGTGTTCATTTTAAAGATTCAAAATTTTGAAAACTACAATTTTCTAGTTTAAAAGAAGATAATGGAGATATAATGAGTAATTTTGTTTACCACTAAAGATGTGTGCGAGCAATCAAAGAGGGGGAAAAACATCATGAAAGAGAGTAAATTATATATAAATGTTACTGCCAACAAAATAAGTTGTTTATGAGACTTACAAAGTTTTAGTATTGATCTATCTAATTATCTTTAATTTAAAATAAAAATATAGCTACCCAAACATATTCTATTGTCTATAAAAAAAACATTTTCTATTAACTGTACGGGAAACACTTTGGATACCTCTTGTCGTTAATTAACAAATATGGATCAGAGAACATCTACAGGTTATGATCAAGCAAGTTAGCAAGCTAGCTATCTTAATCCAAAAGAAAATTGAATGACGTTATTGCGCTATGATAAGCTTCTTAATCCAATAAAATATTGTATCATCATGACAAATATTTGAACTATATTTCAGCCGTATATGCTGCTCCTTGACATGAGATGGGCAGGTGGTGAGCCTAGAAGATAACAGAAACAATATATTTCTTCTTATTTGTAGAATAATGCTGACTTGTCTGACAATTAATATTATTTTTTATCCCCACCTTGGTTTTTTTTTCTGGTTCCATAGATTTTCTTGTACCAATAACAGTTCAGGAGGAGTGCTAGCTACAATTGTCAGCGGGTTCGCTTGCACTCTAGTAAGGATATGTGTTTTGACAGAGAGACTGTAGACACACGTGTCCCCTGCCACGGCGCGAGTGAGCCCACTCATAGCTGTGTCTAGACTTGACTCATAGCTGTGTCTCAGAAAATGACAGGTTTTCACCTCAAAAATAGATCCAAAGACGTCCTTAATGTTCACCAGAGGCCCCACTGACATCATTCTTATTCCTCAGGAATAAAAATGAAACTAAAATGTCGGCATCAAGGTAGTGAACAATCACAATGAGCCAATATGATGCTGATTAAACCAAATAAAATTTCAGAAAACCCTTGTGAACTTTTTGAGTTTTACAGAAAACTACTAAGACGTTTGGAAATTCTAGAATAACACCTATTAATATTTGGGCGCTCCGCATGACTACCATCAAGGTTAATTTTTCCCAGTAATGAAATCAGCGTGTTCGGCTGAAAGATCAAGATATTCATTCAAAAAATAACTCTCCAATTATTAAATTCATTTCCATAATTAGTTACTCATTTTTGGGCCTGGGGATGTATCTAGTCCATCTTGCGTGGCGTGACCTGCTAGAGTTAATATATAGTCATGAGTCATGAATATGACATGTTTATTTAGTATTCTTTAAGATTTGAAGGTTCGTTGTAGTTTTCTGCGAAACCCTTCAAAATTTCAAGAGTTCTGAAAAATGCATAGGGTTATAAATCTGAATTCAATAATTATGGTGTGGCAATATTGTATGTAGAGTCTTCATTCAATATATATGTTGGATTCAGAGGGTTGCACTAGTGGGGTACTAAATTTGCACTGCTTAATTATCTGACAATAATTGATTCAGGGTTCTGACGAAGCTTATATTGATGTGTTAAAGTTAGATAATGACACATTTGTACTATCTCTTTTTAGTCTGTCATGCCAACTATTACGATGTGAGCGTTCCCATTTTGAGACAAATGAAGTCCATATATTTTGGAGTTGTCATACTTTTCTCTCAAGGATATAACTGTCATGCCCCAAACTATAGCAAAAATTTATAAATATGGGCTTCGCGACAATAGCAACATGTGAACAAGACAAGTTTCGTGCACAAGTGAAGCATGTCACTTCATATAACCTAGCTATCTCAAAATGTACATAAACTTGCTTATGATAGTAGCTCGAAACAAACTATTATATATACTATATAGTATATATATGTATATATATATATATAATAGTATATTAGTATATATATATATATAGTAACTAGTATACTATATACTGTATATTGTATAGTATATATATATATATATGTACGTATATGTATAGTATAATATATATAGTAGCTATATATAAATATATTATAATATATATTATATAAACGGGAGGGTATATTATATATATATGATATAGCGAACGAGGTTGCTAATAAAACCTACAGAACGTAAAAAAACCAATCAACCCTCCAATCTATCTAATCCGCAATGGCTAAATTTCGATGACCAGAATTGTAACATATAGACAAATTAATACACAATCAATTATGTGAAAAGGGTAAAATTTGAGAAGGCATATTAATTACATAGTCTCGCCATTTGCCCCACTGGGCAACTCGTGCTCTCTCTCATCCTCAAAATCACAGCATCTCTGTTCGCTCTCTACGTCTCCTCTTCTCTCTCCTCTCCTCCATTTCCCAACTTGACGGCAGGCCCTCATCTCTTCCTCTCTCCTCAGCACACACAAACACCACTAACGTCCTCACCGAGCTCCTCCAACTCCAACTGCGCCCTGAAGCTCCCTCCGACGGAAGCGAAGCCGGCTCTGACGAACCGAGAGACGGCTCCCTCCAGACCCGACGGCCGGTCAACCTCCCTCTCCACTCTCCTTCGCTCACCTTCAAACAACCCAGATCCGGAGCTCATCTCCATCCAAGGCTTTTCGCTGGAGTGAATCTGATGTTACTGGACGCGAGAGGCGGAAGGAGCAACAAGATTACCCACCCATGAATCTGGGATATCACGTCCGTGAATCTGGATCTCACTCCATTGATCGGGATTATAATGAAGCTCGATTGCATTGGACGTGCAATGCCAGATTCAACTGCAATGCTGAAATCCAAGATTCTAGTGAACTGGAATACTCCGTTATCCCAAGACATAGTAAAATCGACTGCAAAATAAAAACAAAATCGGAATAAGAAACTTATAGGTAAGAAAAAACACTATAAATTTTTACAAACGTACATGATAAGATTTTCACATTTTACACGCCGCAAAAAGTTACGATTTTTAATGGTAAAACAAACACCTCACATAAAAAAAAACTGAATCTGTGATTCACTGCAGTGAATCAAGATCTTCACCTCAGTGGGCGTTTATTCTTCAAAATTACAGCACAACATTTATTCCTTCTTCAACATTCATTAAAAACCTCCAACCATCCCAGAGCTTCGCTCCGCTGGAGTGAATCCTGGATTCACCTCCAGTGAAGTCCTGGATTCATATTGAAGATAAAAGAAACTTATGGTAAAAACAATGTTATAAAATTTTAAACAAAAAGAATAAGAAACCTTATGGTAAAAAACAAGCTATAAAATTTTAAACCCATGAAAAGATTTTAAACCTTTACAGCAAAAAATTAAACTTATCAGCTAATCTCAAGCCATTGGAGGAATCTAAGATCCAATTGGAAGAGGAAGGTTTTTAGTTTTTAGATAGGAGGTTTGTCATTTGAACCTCTAATCCATATAATATATATAATATAATAATATATAACTATTATATCATAATATATAATATATATATATATATATATATATTATATATATATAGTAATATATATATATATTGTGTTGTGTGGTGTGTGTGTGAGTGTGTGTGTGTGTGGTGTGTGTGTATATGATATATGTTAATATGTATGTATATATATTTATAATATATATATATATAAATTATATAGTATATATATATATAATATATATAATATAAATATAATATATATATATTATATAAATATAAGTATAGAGAGAGAGAGAGAGAGAGAGAGAGAGAGAAACTTAATGTCAAAACTTAAGTGGATCATATCCACTAAGTTTCTATCCAGATGAATACCGTAGAGATTCGTGCATCATGATGAGAGAGACTCTTTCATCAATCATATAGAAACTTTGGTGACCTGGTCCACTTAAGTTGATAATAAGTTTCTCTCTCTCTCACTCTCTCTCTATATATATATATATAAATATTATATATATATATATATAGTATATATATAGTTGTGTGTGTGTGTGTGTGTGTGTGCTGTGTGTGTGTGTGTGTGTGTGTTGTGTCTGTGTGTGTGTGTGTGGTGTGTGTGTGTGTTGTTTGTGTTTAATCTTTGTTGTAAATATATATGTGTGTGTGTGTCTACTACACACATATAATCGTTATCTACATTCCACAACCTTACCGTTACAATTATTTTACAATGCAAAACACTTTTTTTGCTGAACATAACACCACTGGAGTTGTGTTTTCCATATAAGCACTTCTTTACAATGCCTACAACAAAAAATTCAGATTATTACTTAGCTATCTCAGATCTGGAAAAAAATTGAATAACAACGGGGTAAGCTAAAGCTCAGTGAGAACGTTTCCCACTAGAATTCCTAGATATCTAACAAAATAAAAATAGTAATTCCCAGAAATAGTGAAATGTAAGTTTAGTGCAGGATATTCCAACAATAGCAAAACATGGTCCAAAAATAATATACTATTGTTATATTCAAGAAAGAAAGTGCAAGCTGAATATATCGTGCGTATTCCAGAATCAAAATCTCTTTAAAAATAAGTAATTGTTAAGAAAGAAAATGAACTATTAAACTTGGTAAAACCAAAATATTATTATTGTCTTAGAATCACAGTCAAATCCTAGAATCTCAAATCTCGATGGGACATACATAACATGTAAGAATCACCTCATAGATCACACTAAGGCTACGAATTTTAGCCCAATAGCATGAGAATGCCAAAAGGCATCACATAACATATAATTCTCGGGAACATAATGCTCCTAACTCTGCCTTAGCCTATCGGCCACATCACAAATACCAAAAAAAACATCACAAATGCTAAAAGGCCACATCACAAATACCCATTACGGGCCACATAAAGGTGCATTCTAACCATATGGTATAGGCACAACATATCACTCCATACTGGACTTTTTGAGGGTTTTGAAAACATCAAGAAGCACTTGTCAAATGGCTTGATTTTGGAAACACATCTCTTGTCACATCACTTATCAAATTGCTAAATTTCAAAAACTCATTAGTTGATACATTACTTGATCTCGAAAACACATTGCTTATTACAAAGTAATATTTGTACAAATTTATTCACCTGTGAAAATTTCAAACACTTCCTAATTAAGTGAGCAAGAGTAAACTCGTCATATAAATTAAAATGGTGCAACAAATTCACTTTATTTACTTTTATTCCAAATATCAAATCACGAAAAATCTATTAAACTCGTTAAACCGTTGAAACACAACTAAACCACTTATTTCTTTGATTACTTTCAAATAAATCGATATTCATAGTTATTTGGGATCGCATGAGAATCAAAATCACTTATCACATTTATATAAAATCAAATTTATTTTCAATATCTCATAAGAAGTAAAAATCATATTATGAGTTAGGTCACAACAAAATTGATCAAATCATATATCATTCTATAGATGAAGAAAAAATAGAATAATTATTTCTTCAAACACAAGACCAATCCATTATAATACTCATGAAATTTTATGTTATAAAGCAAATACTAGTGAGAAATGAACTCACCTCTAATGAGTACGACTTCCCTCAAAATATTACTCCCCCGGATATTAACCAAATCCTATGATATAAAGATAAAAGACTAATGTTAATTCAGGACAAGTACATATTATAAATTTATCACTTCAAATCTAGAGTCAATTAGATTTAATTATAATCAAATAATAATTAATATCTATAAATAGAGTACACATTAGCTTTTTGCTAATTTACCATAATTTTTATAATATTATTCTAGTAGTTTTGGACCTATTAATAATTTCAGACAGTTTTTGGAGTTTTCCAAACAATTACCCAAGCTTAATTCCATAACTAGTTTGACTCTTCTGGGCATGTGGGTAATTAACAGAGTAAGAGGGGTCTAAATAAATTTTTTATCTCTTTTATTTACTGGATCTACATACAAACTTATAAACTTTTAGGGGTCCCAAAGAAATTGTTATTTTAGTTTATTTTTCTCTATCTCTCTCTCCTCCATCTCCTTCTTCTAACCCGATTCCTCTCTTTCTTTTTCTTGTTTTTTTCCTCTTTATTCTTTTTTTTTCCTTCGTACGATTGATCAGGCTCAGGCCACCTCCTGCTCCATCGTCGAAGTGGCCTCTCGACAGTGAGTCTCTTGGTGATTGGGGGTCAACGACAAGGTCCTCGCCATCGTTTAGGTATGTATTTCTCTCTTTTTTTCCCTTGATTCCTTGAGAAATCAAAGAACAAATGCCCCATCAATTCCAAAAAAAATCAAGAAGACAAATGAGAAGAAGGATTATACCTTTGATTGGATTGAATTTAGAGTGAGATTCTTTTTTTCCTCTTTCCTTTCTACTAACTTCTTCTTTTCTTTTCTTTTTTCCCTTGTCTTCCCCTTTTCTCCTCTTTATATCATGTCTTTGAGGTGGTGTGAACTACCGACAGGAGTGAGGCGGCGGCGAACAGAAAGGATTTATGTATTTTTGCATAGCACCCCTCACACTTTATGATTTACAGGTAATTCCCATTATTTTAGCTATTTGCTTGGGTTTATTACAGTAAATGTGTGCAAGCTAGGTTAGGGTGAATGTTCGTGAATGTTCTCTCACTCTTGTTTGAAAAAGGTTTTGTCATAATTAGTAAACATATTGATATGTCTCTTCACGATCTTGATTGATGCAATCTTGATGGAAAATCATACTAATGATTTGTATATATATTGCGTCACTGATACAACGGTCATAACTGTGGAGGGATACACAAGTTTTTGTTAGAACATCCATTCAATAAGGGCTGTTTGGTTGGCCAAAAAACTAAAGAAGGTAAATATAGGAAATATATTTCCCATAATGATTTCTTTTTCTTTTTTCATTTTTTTTTATTTTTTGTTTTGGTTCTCACCTTAAAACCGATGAACAAATGATGTGATACAATATTGGATGATGTGACTCATATTTAAGAAAACTTTTCATGGATTTTTATAAGAAGTGATTGGAAACCTATTCTTAATTATTTTCTACCCCAATTTCTTTTACTTTGGCCTCTAAGAAACCAACAAAACGGCCACCAAATTCATTAGAACATGCGGTTGTCTGATAGTTAGATCACTCCTTTATATATAAAGAGAAATTAGTGGAATTCTTAAAAGCACAGATGATTAACACATGTCATATTATAAAATCATAAAAAGTTGACATGTGTCTTATCATAAATATCAACATCTCTTTATCCTATCAAAATATGACATGTGAACACCTAATGTTATATCCACCTAAGAATTATTATCAAATTAAATCTATCTATAATTAGAAAATATTAATAATAAAATATTTTGTAATTCATATCAGATTATACTTATCTATAATAAAAAAAATATCATAATTTTTATACTCCCTTTAAAAGCACGAGTTTGGAAAAATCTTTTGATAGACAAAAATACTTGAAACTCAAATACTAATCTATAGACCTCAATTATCTAATCCCGCTTCCATTTAACTAACCTCCAATCAAATTTTCCATTTAATTAACTGTTTTTTGATATCTAATACGTACGTATATTATTTAATTATCTCATACTTTGGCGAGATTTTTTTTGAACTGTTATAGCCACTTTTGCATGTAAGCCCTTCATATCTAGCTATTTTCATGTTAGCTTAATGCTAATGCTAGGAGAGTTTTAGATCAATTCAATACAATAGTCTTTATGACTTTGTTTTATCTTTTAAGTTGGAGTTGGATTTGTTCATTATGTCTATTATTCAATTATCTCATACTTTGGCGAGATTTTCTTTGTTTTTTTTTTTTGAATTGTTATAGCCACTTTTGCATGTAAGCCCTTTAGAGTTATATTTGTTTGTTATATCATTATAGAGTTACTATTATCATAGAATTCTTTAATAGACCGTGTACCTTATATATATTGTTCATTTTGCACCCGTGAACATAAATACAAATAAATTAACAAGCCCTAATTAAACTTATTGAATATTATTATTTAAATAGAACTTTATTGTAGACGGTCAAAGTGTATTTTTACTTAGGACAATGATCAGTTTGGATCCAAGAAGTGAACGCCTATGAGATAAACACTTCGAATGGACCCAAAGTCAAGCCCATAGTAAACTGCCACGAAAGTCGACTGATGACTAAAGCGAACCTCACCAAGCAGCCCATGTCGACTCAATCCGACCAAGTCAAAACACTACTCGACTCCCACGATATGCCCCAGTCCAAGTCAAAAGACGTCATTGGTCAGCCAAGCCTAGAGTCGAATTCTGTGTCAAATTCAAACTCATAAGTGAAGCTTGCCAACCAATAAACTTCGCCCACGTCAAGTCGACCAAGTCATCCACTTCCAAAGAAGGCGAGCCTACGTCTGCAACGATCTTTGCCCACGTCTTCAGCGAACCTCGCCGAGTCCGCAAAGTTCGCCCAAATAGTCGTTTCAGAGCTATTTTGAGGGGATAACCACTCGCCACTAACTCATACTTTAATGGACACTTAACCCGCAATTAAAGGGGCAATTAACTCTTTTTAGCCTATAAAAGGAGAGGAGATCATTCATTTGAAAGGGGTTTGAAAAGTTCGGCAGAAGAATCAGCACATGCATTTCACTTGTGATTCCATTGAGAAATATTGCTAAGAAAAGACTGAGTTATCTTCCAAGCAATTCAACTCTCATCAACTGCAAAAGACTCATAGTCTTAATCGGCGAGTCAACAAAGTACAAGATTGACGCCCTACCGACACACAGAAAGGAACCCCGGGAAATATAATTTTTGTTTCACTATATTTTCTATTGTAATCTGTATCAATTGTAATACAAACGAACCCAAAATAGGATGGTGACTCCGTTGGGGACTTCTTTCTCCTCCGACGAGAAGATTTTGTCGCACGCTGACACCAAGACCCTTGGGTCTTTTGCTAAAACGTTGGTCATTGAATTTGACTAAGCAAAGTTTGAGGAATCTATTTTCAAGAACCAAATCTCTGCAATGGTGACTATACACAGTTATCACAAAATTCACCGTAGTGCGAATCTCGGGTCTAAAATGACCCCCGTGTGTGCAAAGGCCATCTTCACCAAAGATAGTTTGAGCTTAGCTAGAAGCCAAACAAACTTCGCCAAGAGTGAAGGAAAATTCAACTCTCGCCAAGAGCGAAGGAAATTCAACTCTCGCCTTGAGTGAATGTTAAGATGTTACCACATCTGATCTCGGGCTTTAGTCTCCGACTCTTTTAGGAGTTTGATTTAAAGCGTCTCGCGACTCTTGCTATGCTTCCCCAATAGAAGCTAAAATGGAGATAACTCCTCATTAAAATTCCCTCAAGGGAATAAAATCCTTGTTAATGATCTCGTTGGACAAGTATCAGGCCAACATTATCATAAGCGACGCTCGCACTCCAAAGCCAAGACCAGTGAAGTTGGCACTGACATTGATCTAAGAGAATTCATAACTCTAAGGGCATCTCCAACCCATCGCACCAAAATGGTGCAAATTTTGCATCAAAATGGTGCAAAAAGTCACATCTAACAGTAATTTATCTCCAACCCATTGCACCATTTTTTGCACCAAAAAAATATTCTTAGTATATTCTTTTTTATCTACTTTTATATTATTATTTTTTATTCCCTATATTTTAACTATTTCAACGATTAACCCCACATATCAAATTTTATTTTTTCACATATTTTTCAAACAAAATGATTTATTATTTAAAAAATTAAACTAATAAAACAATAAAATATTATTTTATTAATTAAAATAACTTGATTGCTAAAGTATTATATTTTTATTATTGATATTGCCAAAATATTACATTTAAGAACACAACAGAAAATAAAATACAAAAAAATAATTAAACATTAACAACAATGTAAAAATTACAAATTTAATATGCACTTGACTATCTGAAATAATGTATTCCTCCCATAAATGATTTATTAATGCATTACGAAGCGCAATATGGGCATCTTTATCCTTAATTTGTCTGTAACATACAATAAATTGAGTAAATCTTGTAGTTTCATCTGCTACAATATCAACTTTTGGTGTTGGTACTTCCCTTACTTCTTGAATTGGTGCATAAATGTCACGTTCATCCTCGATTATCATATTGTGCATAATAATGCATACAATTATTATGTCATGTAATACATGTTTTTTTCCAAAAACGTGCTGATCCTACCACAATTGCAAATCGTGATTGGAGAACTCCGAACGCACGTTCTACATCTTTTCTACATGCTTCCTGTTTCATGGCAAAATATTTTTTCTTCCTACTTTGTTGCTGTTGGATTGTTTGTACAATAGTAGCCTATTTTGGATATATATCATCAGCTAAATAATAACCCATATTATACTCTTTTCCTTGAATAACATAGTGAGCGGGAGGAGCAATACCATAACCCATATTATACTCTTTTCCTTGAATAACATAGTGAGCGGGAGGAGCAATACCTTGAGCTAGATTAGAGAAAAGATTAGATGACTCCAGCACATTGATATCATTATTGGTGCCTGGCATACCAAAATAGACATGCCATATCCAAAGATCATAATCTGTCACAGCTTCAAGGATAATAGTTGGTGACACACTACGTCCTGTGTATTGTCCAGACCATGCCGTTGGATAATTTTTCTATTTCCAATGCATACAATTAAAACTTCCTAACATTCCTGGAAATCCACGTTTTTTTACCAATATAGAGTAGCCTAGCAATATCGTTAGCATTAGGTGTTCGTAGATACCGCTCTACGAATATCTCTACCATAGCACGATAAAATTTTGTCATACTTTTAATTGCTGTTGACTCACCTATTTTAACGTATTCGTCCGTAGCATCAGCTGGTAGACTGTATGCCAACATGCGAAAAACAGCTGTTACTTTCTGTAATGGTGATAATCCCATTCTACCAAGTCCATCAATTCGTTGTTGGAAGTAATAGTCATGATTTTTCACTACATCAACAATACGAAGCAACAAACTTCTTGACATCCGATATCGACGACAAAACATATCTTCTCCGCAACGTGGATTATCAGCAAAGTAATCTATGACCAAATTCTGATGCGTAGCTTATCGATCGCGGTTGATCACTGTATGACCGGGAATCGAGCCACCATGGATCGATTGGTAGTTTTGTTGACGTAAATTGTTAGCGAGGATCATGTTGTTGTTGATGTACTCACAAATTACTTCTTCGGTTTCATCAATCTTTATAATGATATTGGACAGAAAATTATCATCATCCGAAGATGAAGATGATGATAAATATGATGGACCTCCAACATCGAAATTCATTTTTGAAGTAAGAAAAAAATGACTGAAGTATGCAGAAATGAAGAATAATAATTTTAACACAACAACGAATAATTGTGTGGATGTACCTAATCTAGTATGCTATTTATAAAACTTTGCTTCGCTGTATACGTTGAACAATGTGTAAACTTTGCTTAGCTGTTATCAATTTGTCATAAAATTCAAATTTGCTAGCTGTGTATACATTGGACAATGTGTAAAGCTGATCAGTTTTTAAAAAATGATTCCCACCGACAACGTTAGACAATATGTAAAGCTGATCAGTTTTCAAAAAATGATTCCCACCGACAACGTTGGACAATGTGTAAAGCTAATCAGTTTTCAAAAAATGATTCTCACCATAACGTTGGACAATGTGTAAAGCTTATCAGTTTTCAAAAAATGATTCCCGCCGACAATGTTGGACAATGTGTAAAGCTGATCAGTTTTCAAAAAATGATTCCCACTGACAACGTTGGACAATGTGTAAAGCTGATCAGTTTTTAAAAAATAATTCTCACCGACAACGTTGGACAATGTGTAAAGCTGATCAGTTTGTACACAACGATTCAATTTCAAATGTTGACCACCGACAAATTTAAATTCAAAATCAAATTCAAACAAATTTGGATTGGCTATAAATAACATTCATGAATTCTACTTCAAACCACCCAATTCGAAGTATTTCTTCAAAGTATTTCTAATCTCCAAACCAACCGTTTTTTACAAAAAAAATGTCTGTTCGATCATCTGGATATACGGTTACTGAAGATGTGCTCCTTTGTCAAGTATTCTTGGATATTTCTCAAGACCTTATTATCGGTAGAAACCAGTCTCGAGATGCATTTTGGTCTCGTGTGGAGTACATATACAATGAATTTCAAGATCAGCATATTGAGGTGCGTAAGAGCCGATCAATTCGTTCTCGAATGGAAATCATAAGTAATGAAGTAAGGAAATTGAATGCGTGTTTGAGACAAGTAGAGAATCTGAATCCAAGTGGTGCTTCAGATAAAGATATTGTAAGTATTCTATTAATTATCTTTTGAAATTTATTATTATTGTTGAAATACATAACTTGATGTTCACTATAATTTGCAGTTAGCTCGAGCAAAGATGTTATTTATGCAAGAACCAAAGTACAAAAAAGGTTTCAAATTTGATCATGTCTGGAACATGGTTAAAAATTTTGAAAAATTTAAAGATGATGTCCCCACAACAAGACAAGTTGGTCGAAGACAACCCCAAAGTGTGAACTTCGACTCATCACAATCAGATAATCCCACTCCGGAATCTCCTATATCAACATCTCCTGGACAGTCATCATTTACTCCACCTGAACGACCTATTGGGGTTAAAAAAGCCAAATTGAAAAGAAAAAAATGATGATCATGAGTCAAGTGTAGTGGACTCCATTGCTACAAATAACAACCGACTTAGACAGGTTAGACAAGGCGAGCTTGGACAGGCAAGTAGCATTTGCTATCGAACGAGAAAAGATAGCCATGAAAAAAGATAGAGATGAATGGAAAATTATAATGAAAGATTTGAATTTCATTGCTGATCCAAACGTGCGTGAGTACGTTCGAGCTCAACAGATTAAAATAATATAAAAAAGAAATCAATAAGAACAAGGGTTTGCTTATAATTTTGGCAATTATTTCAATGATATTGGGCACTCTAGATCTGATCTACCAGATTATTGAGAGTTGCTTGTCCATCTTATGTAATGTTATATGTTTAGTTTGTATTTTATGTTTTATTTTAATGAAGTTTTATATTATGTGTGTCAGTTTTTATATGTTATATATTTCAGATATGTAATTTATATTTGAATTATGAGTTTTATATTATGTGTGTCAGTTTTTATATGTTATATATTTCAGATATGTAATTTATATTTGAATTATGTATTGGGATTGCTCTTTATATTTTATGGGACTTTACTTATAATGTCTAGATTTTAATATTATAATTAATAGTATTGTCTTTTAAATTTTAGCATTATTTTTATTTTTAAAAAATAATTTATTTTGTCCAAATTATATAATTAGGGTAAAATTATAAAATTTAAATATCATTGGGATTGTTTTATAAATTTAATAAAACAAATGGGATCAAATTGTAAATACATCAAATTAAGAGGTAAAAAGTAAAAATAAAAAAATAAAAAAATAGTAATGCGGTGATGAACAGTGCGACGCTAAATATAGCGTCGTGCTATTCATCACCGCTAAAATGCGGCAAGATTTGCCGCTGGCTTGGAGCGGAAACGCAGCGGCAAATGCACTTTTCGCTGCATTTTGTCGCTGCGTTGGAGATGGTCTAAAGAGATCTTGCCAATGTCAGCATTGTGTGACCCTCAGAGAAGTGGTCTTGGCAGTTCAAAAGAGTTGCAAATGCAATGAATCAGTCTTCAATCGTCTCGGTTATGTTCCTGAGCCTTTAAAGGTTCGGATTAAATGACGACGACGTGCTCGAAGAGGAAAAATATAAGTATTCACTATCAACATGATAAGTGTGACTTCTAGAGATGACGATAAAAGTACGGATAGCTCGCCCGCTCCAATATACTCTCCGGGCATTAGATCTATACTACTAGAAGTCGATGGCGTATATCACAACACTAGGATAAGGAGAAGAGTAGCGGTTCCTTTTTACTACTCCTCCATCCCAATGCAGACATCACAGTCTTCATCCCAGACGAACCATCCCACTTTCAGTGGAGCTAACTCCGCCATGGCATCAAATCCAACCATTGGTTCAAGTCAAGAGTGACAATGGGTGATAGACATGGTAGACCGAGAAGACATTCTGACTCAAATAATAATTTTAGAAGAAGGACTCAAATGAATGGATCAAACGTCTATAAGAGATGGTTAAAAAACTTCTATTAGCCTCTCATCTTCAAGCGAGCTCTTCAAAAGGGAAAAGGTCATTTGGCAAAAATCCTCCTAATGTAGATCAAGAACATCAAGATGATGCAGATTCTGAACACGCAAGTTTAGAAGCCATACTACCTTCGAAGCTAAATAAGGAAGCGAAAGCCTTGGAGGATATTTAGAAATAGCTAAATTTTCTTTCTCAACGAACTGAGCTCAAGAAGGTCGGAATCATCCGACCTTATCCCATCGAGTGAGACATGATTCCCTATCCGATGAAGTTCAAGCCACCTACGTTACATACGTTTGATGGCAAAGGTTCTCTAAACCAGCATATCTAGTACTTTCATTAGTAAACTAGGAACGTAGTTGGTAACGATGCTATTAAGGCACGTTTGTTATTGGCACCCTCCAGGGAGTAGCCTTTGATTGGTTCTAAAATTTGCCCGAAGGTTCAATCAGATCTTGGACAGATTTAGAATCAAAGTCCCTCTCACAATTCCACGTGAAACAATCTAATGTTACCATGGCCAAACTCCTTTCTAAGAAATAAAGCAGAAATGAGATAGTTAGAGAATACATCAAGAGATATCGCAATCTAACATTGCGATGTTGAGATATGCCTCTATTGATGCCGCTTCAAACTTATCAGCACAATTTTGTGGCATGGATTGAAGCTCACATGGGTGCCATCACTGCTCACACTTGAAAGGATTTGATGAAACAGACTGAGATAGCTGAAAAGTCATCAGAGCATTTCAACAAGTTCGAGCCCCGCACCAACTTCAAGGGTAATAAGGGCAAGCAAGGACATACATCACAACTGAAAGCCAAAGAGACTTTCACAGTTGGAGTCCAAGATTCTAGTAACAACCAGCAAAGAGAGCCAATGAAGAACTTTCAGCGCACTTATTCGTTCAAGGACAAACTTACAGTTTCCATCTTTCATGTGCTCAACAAAGTGAATCATTTGAAACTCCCAGAAGCTCGACACCTTGAAGAAGTCGGAAAGACCGATGACCCTAATTATTGTCTCTACCATAGAATATTAGGATATCCGATGAAGAACCGTGGTTTCATTTCCTAATTTTAATCATAAGATAAACTTGCTCAAACTCGGAGATAAAGATGAAAGCGTCTTCGGTTTCGTTTCCTAAGAATTTTGGAAGCATATTTATGTAATGTGGTCTAAGCTCAAAATTGATTCCATTTACCTCAGGAAGCTTAATGTAAGATAGGATTACATTCCTAGTTAGGTAAACATATCTTGAAGAATGGGTGGATTAGCCATTTTAAAAGATAGTTCAACACGAATTAAAAGATTGGTTATATCCCTAACCTAAATTTGCATACACAAAAATAAATTCTTTTTATAATTTTTTAAACTAAAATAAATTCTAAGAAAAACAAAAGTTATTTTTTAGGAAAAAAACTAAAAGATCTAAAAGATAATGAGAAGAATGAGAAGAAGAAACTAACTAAAATAAATTAAAAACAATCACTTTGTGTCAATCACTTTAAATTCTAGGGTTAAGCCTAAACTCAACTAGGCCAGGTCCTAACCAAAAACTTCTTTAGTGAAAAGATTAAAGTATACTCGACCAGTTAGTCAGGTAAGGATAATACTAGAGTACTAGAGGGAGATCAAAGATCAATTAAGTACCTCGATCTTTATAGAGCATTTTACGCAACTCATAAACCTTACCTTAGAATCCAACAGATTCAAGTAAACTTAAACCAGTTCACTTAAGGATTTCTTATTCCTTAATGAGCTCGAGTCCTTAGGGGCCAATATCTAATGAATTTTAAAAGGTTTGGGTTTGTGCAGTGAGGAATTAGTAATTTGTGAGCTAATGAAAGGATTATAAAATCCCTCACTTTATCTTGATTAGGGGGGTTTACCCTTAAGTATATTTTCAAGTGTGTGCCAAATCAAGATGCTCAAATAACTTGGATGAATTCCTACTAAATATATGCAATGCAATCCTAGGAATTAAAGCAATCATAAGAGGATGCAAAAAGAAAATCTTTTTATTTTTTAATTAGGGTTAAGTAGTAGAGTCAGTCTACTCAAGTGGAGCTTGTTATTTCATTAATCAAAAAGGTGATATGCTCATGATGTCAATTAACGAAAAATTTCTCAAGAAATATTACCTATGTAAATCATGAAGCTCTCTTCTTCCCCTGCTAAATCTTAGTCAAGATTGGGGTTGATTATTTGTTATTTCTCGAACAGAATAACGAATTCTCAAAACTGTCAAGTTAACAAAACACCTCTGACAGTATAAGCACTTCAACGTGCACAACCACCAAAATCAACTTATCAATCTTATCCAATAAGATGATACGACTACAAAGCTATCAAGTTAACAATACACCTCTGATAGTCAATTCCTCCAAAATTCCCCTATCAATCCTCTTCAATAGGATGACAGGTCTACAAAAATATCATCAAGTTAACATTACACCTCTGATGATAAAATCAACTTATCGACTCTCTTCAATAGAGCGATAAGTCTTCAAAAATCTCGTCAAGTAAACAATACACCTCTGACAACCAAATCAACTTATCAATCCTTTTTAATAGGATGATAAGTCCACAAAGTTACTCTAATCGTAACACAACCCCGTCAAGTTAACAATACACTTCTGACAACCAAATTAACTTATCAATAATCTTCAATAGGATGATAAGTCCATAAAATTGCTCAAATCATAACACAACTCCGTAAAGTTAACATTACACTTCTGACGATCAAATCAACTTATCAACCCTTTTCAATAGGATGATAAGTATACAAAGTTGATCAAATCACAACACAACCCTGTCAAGTTAGCAATACACCTATAACAACTAAATAAACTTATAAATCCTCTTTAATAGGATGATAAGTCCACAAAAATTACTCAAATCACAACACAATCCTGTCAAGTTAACAATATACCTCTGACAACCAAATCAACTTATCAATCATCTTTAATAGGATGATAAGTCCACAAAGTTGCTCAAATCATAACACAACACTATTAAGTTAACAATACACCTCTGACAATCAAATTAACTTATCAATCCTCTTTAATAGAATGATAAGTCCACAAAGTTATTCAAATCGCAACACAACCCAGTCAAGTTAACAATACACCTCTGACGACCAAAACAACTTATCAACTCTCTTCAATAGAGTGATAGGTCCTCAAAAATCTTATTCAAATCACAAGTACAAAATATCATTAAGTTAACATTACACTTATCAATCATCTTTAATAGGATGATAAGTGCACAAATTTCTGTTATGTTAACATGATACCTCTAACAGTTAAACCCCCACGAACTTGTTCTTTTCAATAGAATGACAAGTGTTTATTGTCAAAGCACGAGGGTCATACCCGTGTTCCAAATTCCAAACGAGAGGGTCATCCCCGCGTTCCAAATTCAAAACGCGAGGGTCATCACCGTGTTCCAAATTCCAAACACGGGGGTCATTTCCGCATTCCAAATTCCAAACGCGAGGGTCATCCCCGCGTTCCAAATTTCAAACGCGAGGGTCACCCCATGTTCCAATATCAAAACACGGAGGTTACCTCTGCGTTTCAAAGGCAATACGCGAGGCTCACTTCCACATTTCACAAGACAAACACGAGGCTCACCTCCGCGTTTTAGAAGCCAAATGCGAGGCTCACCTCCGCGTTTCAGAAGCAGAAGCATGGTGCTCACCCTTGCATGGATATTGAGTAGAAAATCCCTTCAACCAAGTTCATGATACCTTCCAAATGGATGTAGTGAACAAGTCTTCCATGATGAGGAATCAATAACTCTAAGATCAAAATCAAGATCCAAAGTATTTCGAAAATTCGTTCCAGTCAACCGCGAACTTTTGAAAACTTTGGAGGGGGTTATGTATGCTATCTAAAAATTACTGTGGATAGCTAATCCCCACAAAGCATTGATGATGAGAGTTATAATCTGACAACTTTCACATTGACTGATGAAAGTTATAATTTGACGACTTTCATGACAATAAATGATGGAAGTTACAATCTGACGACTTCCACATCAACTGACAAAGGTTATGATCTGACGACCTTCGCAACAGCATATGAGAGTTATAAGTTGATGACTCTCATATTTCAAAGAGCCGAATATAAGGATTACAAGATGACGATCCTTGCAACACTCGAATAAAGAGATTACAAATTGACGATCTCTTCAAACCAAAACGTGAGGGTTATCCCCGCGTTTCAAGTTCAAAACGCGGAGCTAACCTCCACATTTCAAGTTCAAAATGCGGAGCTAACTACCGAATTCTAAGTTCAAAATGCAAACCTCACTACCGTGTTCTAAGTTCAAATCACGGAGCTCATGATCGATGGACTGCTCTATCGAATGTCATACTCGAGCAGTGGTATAGGACCCTATCTGTAGTGCCTTCGGCCACCGGAGGCTAGTTATGTGCCCAGGGAGATTCATGAGTGCGCATGTGGAAACCTCCTTGGGGCCCGGATCCTCGCACAGAAAGTCATCCGTCAAGGGTACTACTGGCCGACTATATTGGCTGAGTCGAGGCGACTCATCTCTCAGTGCAGGAAGTGCCAGTTTTACTCGTCTATTCCATGAATAGCGGCCACCAAATTAACTTCCATCCTAAGTCCCATACTACTTGCTCAATAGGGGCTGGATTTGTTGGGTCCTCTCCCCCTAGCTTCGAGACGGAGGAAGTTTCTCATTATGGCAATTGACTACTTCACCAAATGGATTGAAACCGAACCATTAGCCAAGATTGGTAAGAGTAACATCATAAGTTTTGTATGGAAGTTTATCATCTACCATTTCGACATGCCCTGGTCCTTTGTGACTGAAAACGGCACCCAGTTTGACAGTGGAGGCTTTTAGAGCTTTTGCGATCAATACAACATTTACCTCAAGTTCTCCTCAATCGCCCACCCTAAATCCAATGGACTTGCAGAGGCTGCCAACAAATGCATCCTCCAAGCATTGAAGAAGAAGGTGGACACCATAGTAGAGAACTAGGTTGAAACATTGCCTAGTATCCTCTGGTCGTATCGCACGACTCACAAGAACTCAATAGGGGAGACTCCATTCAAGCTAGCTTATGGCACCGATGTAGTTACTCCAATCAAAGTAGGCATGCCGACCATCCGACTACAACACTTCGACGAGGACTTGAACTCAATAGGACTTTGAGTAGGGCTCGATCTCCTAGAGGAGACGCGAGAGAAAGCACTCCAGACCCAGGTCACCAATCAACAACAGATCGCTTGGTACTATAATAGTAAAGTCTGACCCAGAAGATTCAACACTGGTGACCTCATCCTCCGCAAAGCTGCTTTTAACAAAGATACCTGAAGAGGCAAGCTAGCTCCTAACTGGGAAGGCCTATACATAGTCCTTGAAGAGCTACGAGCAAGCACCTATCGACTACGGGCCCCAGAAGGGAGAGTCCTACAGCATCCCTAGATTGTTGAGCACTTGAGGAGATATTTTCAATAATTTCATACATAAGTTTCATTTATTATTAATGAAAATTTTATTTGATACTGACTCCTGTTTCGCACTCCCGTAGTACCAAATCTATGTTGGAATCCTAAGCCTTGGTGCCTTCTCAGGGTAAACCCAATGCACACTTACCATTTGGTCGACTCCCACATTTACCACTCGACCATTATGGCAGAGCAAAAAGACTCAGGCGTCCACACTAAATCTTGGGCACCCAACCATAGGGTTATCATTTTGCCAAAAAAACTCAGGCGTCCACACTAAGTCCTGGGCACCTAACCTCAGGGTTTATTTTGCCAAAAAGACCTAGACATCCACACTAAGTCCCGGGCATCCAACCTCAGGGTTATCATTTTGTCGAAAAGACCCAGACGTCCAAGTCATGGGCACCTAACCTCAGGATTGTCATTTTGTCAAAAAGACCTAGGGACTCTTACCAAGCACTAGGCACTTTACCTTGTAGGTCTTCTTCGACAAAAAGACCCGGACATCATGCTAACAGAAGGTGTAAAATGAGCCGGTCGCCTCGACCCCTCAGCACTCGAGTCGTCCCAACACGACTGACTCACAACAATCAGCACTTGTCCTCTCAATCAAAACAAAGCTACAAGCTAAGAGAGCATAAACAAGGAAAAAGGCAAGTTCTAGAGCAAGAGTAAAGTTCAAATCTTTATTCCAAATTTCAAAGTTTATTACATTATCTATATAAATATTTACAACAAGGCATGTCGATATTTACAAAAAGAAAAGAAAAAAGATACAAGCCCTTAGATCTCTCGACTAGATCTAAGAGTAGGGCTTGGGAGGTCCTCTACAGGAGCGGCGGGGGCATGAGCAATGGAAGAGGAAGCGGGAGGGTCCTCTCCAGGGTCATCCCCCGACTCATCGTCAACGTCGTCCAACGCCAATTCTAAACCCCCTCTACTCAGCTCAATCTCCTTTAGGAGGATGAGGCAGTAAGAGACTCGGGGTGGATACAGACAGTCTAGTGTGGGATGAGAGGTAGGGGGAGCAGCGAGGCCAACTAGTCGACTCCAGCCTTGCAAGCCAAGGTCACCTTAATTTTACCCAAGGGACCTTAATGCCAGTCATCGACCACTTTCGCCCTATACTACTCCGAGTCCAATCAAGCGAGCCGATCCTCCAGGTCTTTGACAATTGTCATGAATGCCTAATGAGTTGACCGCTCCTCCTCGAGGTCTTGCCTCAGTTGCTTGATCGAAAGATGACTCAATCGAGCATCCTCCTCGGCCATCGCCTTGAGACGACTCTAGGACTCAAGCTCCCCCTCTAGAGCAGTCAAGCGGCCATCCTGCTCGGAGATTCCCTATTAGAGGTGGCTGACCTCCCCTTTTAGCTAGGTCACCTTGCCTTGAAGTTTTTCAATGGAAGTCGCTTGCTTGGCGCCATGGGATTGTATGCATTAAAAATTGCCTATAAGTCCCAAACACAGCTCGGGACAGAGAGAATATAAAGAACGTCATCATCTAAGTCAGAAAGAACTAGCCAAAGCAAAAATAAGCAAAGAAGAACACAAAATGATAACTCAAAGGGACACTGAGTTGTCTCACAGTTGGTGAGACAGTGTAGGCTGTCTCGGATATGCGAAACAGTGAGAGCTGTCTCGCTAACTGTGAGACAACCTCTCGTGTTTTCTGACAGTTTTGTGACTTTTTGCAGAGTCCACTTGGCTCCATAACTACTGGTAAACATTCATTAATATTAATGGACGGTTATAGCCATGAAATACGCCTACTACCCTTGAGAAATATGACATTCAATGTGCTTAAAGTGGCGGGATGGCAGTTACAAGTTAGTGGAAACTGCCTCCTTTAGCTGAGACAGTAAACACTGTCTCATCCAAAGGAGGTAATGACCACAAGTTGTTTGTAGGCATATAAAATTGCTTATAGGTCCCTTAGCTCAGCTCAGTACAAACCGACAAACCAACGAGGCGACGAGATCGACGAATCACATCAAGCGACGGAATGCATCCATACACGTGCGGGATCAAGCCAAGTGTTCGAAGAGTCAACGAGTCATCCAACCAAAGGCATACTCGGACGAATGACGATCGAATCAAGATCGGTTTCGGACTCCAACTCAGAAGCGGATTTACTGCCTAATCGGGATCCGGATTTACTGCCAAATCAGATCAGCAAATCGAATCCGAACCTATCAACTGCAGAACCGGAAAACGGGCACAAAGAGGCAAAACGACAAACACCCGGAGGTCGGCTCACCGAGCCACCAAGGAGGCTCGGTGGCCGAGCCACCTAGGTGGCCTCGGTAGCCGAGCCACCTTGGTTGCTGCTCACGAGCCACCTTGGTGCGTGCTCGGCGGCACCAGTGTTGGCTCGCCCGCCACCACCGAGCCACCAGGTGGTGGCTCGTGCGCCGAGCACCTATAGCGTGGTGCCTCTCTTGGCGGCCACCTTGCGTCGTCGGCCACACCAGATCACCAAGAGGTGCGCTCCGGTGGCCGTAGCACCAAGTGTGGCCGCCGCAGCCACTGTCTTATTGTGTCGCCTCGGCTGGTCGGCCGACGCACCTATTGCGCTGGCTCGGCACAGTGCCGGCCACCTCGAGGTGGCCGACAGTGGCCGACGGTGGCCGACGTTTCTCTTTTTGCGGGCACTGTCCTGAGAGCCTATAAATAGGCCACCCCCTTGTCATTTGAGAAGGTTGGAAATTTTGGAGAGAGGCGAAGCCCTGCTGGATTGGAGACTCGGAACTTAAAAAAGATTGAAACTTTGGGACTTCGGGGACTCACTCCTTCAGATCTGGTGCTCGGCGATCATCAACGTCAAATAAGGCAGGTGTTCGAGAGGATCAGATCTCAGATCTACGCAGGCATACTCCGGATCTAAGCTTGGTCTTAGATCCCGAGACTTGGACGATTGTTTCCTTGGTGAAACAATCCTCCCCGGCTATTATTTCCTTGGTGAAATAATACCCGTTGTACTGCGTAGATCCGACCGGATCTAGATCGCGCGGTGGTCCACGGCAAACAACCCCGGCGCAGGCAAAGAACCCACAAAGCGAGCGACCGCAAAACAGGAGCTCGCGATTCGTTCGACACAAAAGGAGAAAAGTTGTAATCTTTGTTTATTTTTATTTGATTTTCGTTGTAACCGGATCTTATAAAAAGACCGGATCTTTTGTAACTCAAAAAGTTGTAACTCAAGATGACAATGGAATCAATAACAAAGAAAGACACGAATTTTCCAGCGAACAATCTGGCGACCACAGTGGGAGCCACCGATCTCGCTGCCGAGATCGGAGCGTCGCAGCCGCGGATCTTGATCCCAGTCGTGGAGGAGGTCGAATACGAGTTCGATCAGACCAAGTTCGAGGAATACCTTTCATCCTCGTCTAGATCAACCTCCCCCCGCAAGTCCAAGAAGTCCAAGTTCTCTTCCAACAGAAAGGTGCGTTGGTACGAAGAAGTTGAAGCTACCAACGACGACCTCATCTCGATTGACGCCAAAGTTGCGTCAGATGAGGCTCCACCAATCTCCAACCAGATCAAGCTGGTTCCAACCAATTCCTCCGTCACCAAAGGAGCGGTGACTCTCTCAAAGAGAGCCCGCCAAAGGCAACGCCAACGCTTGGCCAAACAATTCGCCAAAGCGATGGAGTCCACCGACGGAGTCCGCTACAACGCGGGTCTGAAGAACAAGAGAGGCAAACAGCCTCAACAACAGATGAACGGCACCTCTTCCAAGCCGCCAACAATGGAATGGATCCGTGTCAAACGGAATCGTTCGACGCTGGAAGAACGCATCCGCAAACGCCGCGCACTATCAGCGCAGGCACGGGCTCAAGCCGAAGAAGCCCGTAGAAAGTTGCAGAAAGAAGTGGCCAAGAAGCCGCCACCAACTCGCAAAGTTTGGAGGCCAAAGTCTGAAGCGGCAATTCAGGCTAAGGAGCAACCTTTGCAGCCTCCAACCAAAATTCAACCTCCGGCGAACCCAGCTAAGTCGCCGAGAATTCCCATAGCTACTCCGGGAGATCATGCAGAATCCTCCCGAAGAAGAAAGCCAGTCTTGGAGCGCCTCGGTCCAATTCCCGATGAGCGAAGCAAAGCTCCGATCCAAGAACGTTTGGGCCCACTAAGAAAACCCCGAACGAATCAACACGCTGGGGGTCGCCGCCACCTCCAACATGACAAGGAGCTCAAGGCAACTGCGCGCGCTAATTTGCGCATTGAGGTCCAAGAGCCCGCTGAGAATTCACGCCCAAAAAGGCATGTCTCAAGGCGCGTGACTCTTGAAAGTCCAAGGAAGGCAATTCGCCCTCAGATGGAAACATTATCATCTGATAGTGATAATGTTATACCTGAGAAGTCGTGCCCACACACGATAGGTTACTCCGACTGTCAAAATGACGAGTTGTACTATCGTGCTGGGGGTACGAACAGAACCAGAAAGAGGAGTCCCCGAGAACAGGAAACTCAGTGCCCTTGTTCAAAGCTCATTCGGGCGGTACTGTCTCAATGCAACTGCATCAAGGTAATCCCCGAGAGAATTTCAGTGTTCGAAAGGCTCGGCACCGAAACGCCAAAACCAAGGTATAGGCGTTTCCGGCAAAGAAGAACGGTGGTTAAAGACGGAGAATTTCCGAGGGTCACCGCCAACATGACCAGCAAAGAGACATCGACACAGATTGATCTCAAATCGTTTCTGGAAGCGTCCCGGCGTGTAACCCGTCTGCAGTCCGGAGCCATCGCACGAGGAACTTATGGTAGGGTTCGGACAAGATTGCCTTCGGAAGATGAAGAATCGGATTCCTGCTCTGCTGTCGCATCGGACAATACAGTGTCCAGCGAAGGACAACCCCGCGAGTCATTTATGATAAGCGCGGAAGAAATGGCCAAGATGCTTGAAGACGCTTTGGCTAAGCAGAAAGAAAGTTTCAAATTCGAGATGGAGATGGCCATGCAGCAGATGAGAGAGATGCATGAGCAGCAAATCCATGCATTCAGGAACCAGCAAAGTGAATCGAACCGCCGTAACCAGATTATTCAGGAAAAGGAGCACGCAGATAGGGATGAAGCTCACAATGCCAATAACCCTCCTGTCAATACAGGGGGTGGTAACGAGGATGCCAACGAAGATACAAGTGAAGACTTGAAGATCAAAGATCTCGAGAGCAAGATCAACACATTGATCTCCGCTCAAGAGACGAAGAAAACAGGTATTCCTTGTCCATACCCACGAGAATGGGAATCGATCCCCTATCCGGCGAAGTTCAGTCTGATTAACTTCACGCCGTTCGATGGGAAGGGTTCCCCCACTCAGCATTTGATTTATTTCAAATCGCACTTGGGTATTATCTCCGGCAATGAGCCTCTGATGGTGCGGTCATTCGTTGGCACTCTTCGCGGAGCCGCCTTCGATTGGTACCGTCGCCTCAAGCCAGGAAGCATAAACAGCTGGGACGACATGGAGACGAAGTTCCTCGCCAACTTCTTCGACGACGACACCGAGATATCTATCGGATCGTTGCTCGACGAGAAACAAAAGGACGGGGAGTGAGTCGACACCTTCGTCAAAAGGTTCCGGAACAAGGCGATGAATTGCCGGGACCCGATCACAGAGGAATTCATCCTCCAAACTTGCCACAACAACCTTGCGTTGGACGTGTTGGAAGCAATGGGAACAGCACCGTCTGACACTTGGAAGGATCTGAAGGTCCGAGGGGAACAAGCCGAACGTTTCCTCCGAAGGAAGAAGGCCGAGAGGAACCTACCGACGGCTAATCCTCTGGACTCAAACTTCGCCTCTCGTGGTAAGGGCAAAACACCTGCAGCTACTGGCAGTGCTAATCAAGCGTCACAACAGCAATCCCGGAGGCAGCAAAAGACTTCGGGTCCGAGACTCCAAAGAGAGTATTCCTTCAAGGACGAAGACGTTCCAGCCATCTTCGAATCCCTCCTTGAAGGTAACAAGATCAAGCTACCACCTATCACAAATCAGGAGGAAGCTGACAACACTACGGACCCAAAGTACTGTGCGTACCACAGGAGGGTCGTTCATCCCACCAAGGATTGCTTTGCTCTCAAGAATAGCATTCAGACCTTGGTTGAAGCCGGCGTCATAACGCTAAGGTAAGCCAATTGAGAACGGCAAAACTCCGACCGGTATAAGAGTATAAACTGCTTCCTAAAACTCCAAAGAGTATACGAGTATAAACTGTTTCTCAATCCTCCGACCGGTACAAGAGGTTAAACTGTTCCCTGATACTCCAATAGGTATATGAGTCTAAACTGTTTCCCAACTTCTGACGGGAAGTTCCTGGAGAATATTAAGGTAATATTCTTAAGGATAACCCGGTTAGGTAACTGATAATAATGTCCGAACCAGTTCCGCAGAGGAAACTGGGGGTGGACGATTTATGTAACGGGAAGTTCCCAAAACCACAGCAATGTAATGAATAAGGACTCCCATTCAAGTTCTCACTGTGTCTGTGCACTCAACACTCTCTCTGTTAGAGTCTGGACGTAAAGTACCCAATTGGTCAAACCTTCTTACAGTTAGGACCACAGTTAAAATCCCCTCTCGATTCTCCCAATGAACGAGAGGTCCACAAATCAAGCGATCAAACCTTCCTACAGTTAGGATCGTCTTAAACCTTCCATTCGGTCAAACCTTTCTACAGTTAGGACCAAAACCAAAATCCCCTCTCGATTCCTCCAATGAACGAGAGGTCCACTTTCAAATCGAGTGATCAAACCTTCCAACAGTTAGGGTCACCTCAAACTCCTGTTTGGCCAAACCTTCCTACAGTTAGGGTCAAAACCATAATTCACTCTCGATAAACGAGAAATTCATCTTTAGTTCGGTAATCAAACCTTCCGACAGTTAGGGTTATCCGAATCTTTTCGATTCTCGGAGTGGAGAAAGCAATTTTATATGCCTACAGATACCCCCTCCAAAGTATTTCAGTCTCATTCTTTTATAGAAGAGTCTGGAATACTTTGGATATGATCGTTCCCACCTTCAGTCGGTGTAACGGGACCTTGGAATGATCTCCGTTCTTGATTCCTTCAACCTTCCAGGCTATTCGGTGCTTTGTCGAATATCTGTAAGAGTTCCGGTGCTGCATTTATTATCTGACCGTTTGTCGGAATTTTGAACTTTGAAGTCGATTCCTGATTTCTAATTGGTGTCGAGTCTTTATTTGCAACGCGTTGTCCGGCGTAGTGTTGTTGAGTTATCCTTAAGAATATTTATAAAAACATATTCTCCAGGAACTTCTCTAACCAAAAATAGGGAATAGTTTATACTCATATACCTTATTGGAGTATTAAGAAGCAGTTTAACCTCATGCACTGTTGGAGGATTGAGAAACAGTTTATACTCGTATACTCTTTGGAGTCTTGTTTTGACTTAATTGAGCGATATAACGCCGGCTTCAACCATCAAAAAATCCTCCGACTCTTCCGAACATGTGGGAGAAGAGTGAGTAAATGATGGGCTGAATCGTCGCTCGATTTGAAGTCGTTTCGATGCTCGGTTCGGCTTCAATTTGGATTTTGGTTCGAACTGGGTCCGGTCCGGTTTGGTTCGGTTTGGTTCAACCCGGTTCACCCTATAAAAAGGGGTCTTTTTATTTTTCTTTTCTTCTCACCTAGGGCCGCCCCCCCCCTTGTCCTATTTTCTTGATTTCTCTTCCCTCGAGCATCCGATCTCTCTTAAAACTCGATATTTGTTTTAGATCTAGTACTCCTTTTGATCTTTGACTGAAAAATCCCTCCAAACTTCCATATTTAGAGTTTTCTTCAAGCCCCTCGAGCGCGTGGTTCGAGCATCTTTCAAGATCTAGTTTTTGTCGGATCCTCGAGCCTTTCTTCAGGTATATCCTCCATAATTTTAGCATTTTTTATGCTTTATTCAATTTATGAATTTGTGGGATCACGGGTGATAATTTGGCGCCTCGAGCTTATCTTTTAGGGGATAAAAATGCGACCTTTTTTTTTCTAGATCTGACCTCTTGATTTATTTTGTAGATCATTATGTCTCGTATTGCGAGAGGTCAATCCTCCACTGTGCCGGCTGATGACGCGCCTCCATCCTATGCTGGTGAGCTACTTTTTTTTGGCATATTTGCAATTTTACAAATTAGTCCTCTTTTTTCTGGATATTTGCAAATTGGTCCCTTTTACCCCCGTTGTTCTCCTTGGTGAGGCAACCGGGAAAGGCCTTGGTTCTCCTTGGTGAGGATCGACGCTTTATGAAAATTTTACAAATTAACCCTCTTTTTCTGAGAATTTGCAAATTAGTCCTTTTACCCCATTTTGCTCTCCTTGGTGAGGCGATCGGGAAAAGCCTTGATTCTCCTTGGTGAGGATCGACGCTTTAAAGATGGGTTTTGCTTGGTCAAAACCACATCTCATAATAAAGGGGGCGTTTTGACGCTGCATCGTGCTTTATAAGGCAGGGATATATTGTCGATATACCCTATCTTATAAATGCGCAATGTGGCCAAATCGTCTCGCCCTTTATAAGGCAATGACTCTATCTTACCAATTTGTAAGATGAATTCAATTTCCTTTTATATCTGAAATTAACAAACACTTAACTGCTTGTTTTCAGTGGAATATCCTTCCGGAGCTTTTTCATCGCATGCGGTGAATGGACGTCGTGACGAATATTATTCGACGTCTGATGACTTTTGCGAGCAAAAATTCATCCAACGACATTCGAAACCCTAGGGTTAACGCCGGTCAACGCGTAACCCTAGGTCAACGCCAGTCAACGCGTTGCGAGCAAAAATTCAACGTACGACGTTCAAAACCCTAGGGTTAACGCCGGTCAACGCGTAACCCTAGGTCAACGCCAGTCAACGCGTTTCGAGCAAAAATTCAACGTACGACGCTCGAAACCCTAGGGTTAACACCGGTCAACGCGTAACCTTGGGTCAACGCCAATCAATGCGTTGCAACGAAAGAATCACTACTCCGAAAAGTATACGAGTATAAACTGCTTCTTAAATACTCCGAAAAGTATACGAGTATAAACTGCTTCTTAAATACTCCGAAAAGTATACGAGTATAAACTGCTTCTTACTCCAATAAGGTATATGAGTATAAACTATTCCCTATTTTTTGTTTGAGAAGTTTTTGGAGAGTATTTTTCTAAAAAATATTCTTAAGGATAACTCAAACAACACAACGCCGGACAACGCGTTGCACATAAAAACTCGACGCCAGCAATCGATGGTCAATTCTACGAGCTGAAGATCAAAAATCAGGAATCGACTTCAAAGTTCAAAATTCCGACAAACGGTCAGACAATAAATGCAGCACCGGAACTCTTACAGACTTTCGACAAAGCACCGAATAGCCTGAAGGATTGAAGGAATCAAGAACACAAGTCATTCCAAGGTCCCATTACACCGACTGAAGGTAGGGACAATCATATCCAAAGTATCCCAGACTCTTCTATAAAAGAACGAGACTGAAATACTTTGGAGGGGGTATCTGTAGGCATATAAAATTGCTTATAGGTCCCCTAGCATAGCTCGGCACAAACCGACGAACCAACGAGGCGACGAGATCGACGAATCGCACGCAAGCAACGGAATACATCCATTCACGTGCGGAATCAAGCCAAGTGTTAAAGAGTCAACGAGTGATCCAACCAAGGACAAACTCGGACGAATCACGATCGAATCAAGATCAGTTTCGGACTCGAACTCAGAAGCGGATTTACTGCCAAATCAGGAATCCGACTTACTGCCAAATCAGATCAACCAATCAGAGTCTCAATCAACCGAATCACGGACAAAACCGAAAAACGGACACAACTCAAAAACTCGGAAAACCCACACCCATAGGTGGCTCGGCACAGTGTCGGCCACCCAGAGGTGGCCGACAGTGGCCGACGGTGGCCGACATTTCTCTTTTTGCGGGCACTGTCCTGAGAGCCTATAAATAGGCCTAGAGATGTTCATTTTCGGAGGTCGAACTTTCAAGAGCCGAAACTCTGCCGGATTGAAGAGAAAATTCAAGGGTTGGAAATTTTGGAGAGAGGCGAAGCCCTGCTGGATTGGAGACTCGGAACTTAAAAAAGATTGAAACTTTGGGACTTCGGGGACTCACTCCTTCAGATCTGGTGCTCGGCGATCATCAACGTCAAATAAGGTAGGTGTTCGAGAGGATCAGATCTCAGATCTACGCAGGCATACTCCGGATCTAAGCTTGGTCTTAGATCCCGAGACTTGAGCGATTGTTTCCTTGGTGAATCAATCCCTCCCGGCTATTATTTCCTTCGTGGAATAATACCCGTCGTACTGCGTAGATCCGACCGGATCTAGATCTCGCGGTGGTCCACGGCAAATAACCCCGGCGCAGGCAAAGAACCCACCAAGCGAGCGACCGCAAAACAGGAGCTCGCGATTCGTTCGACACAGAAGGAGAAAAGTTGTAATCTTTTTATTTTTATTTGATTTTCATTGTAACTGGATCTTATAAAAAGACCGGATCTTTTGTAACTCAAAAAGTTGTAACTCAAGATGACAATGGAATCAATAACAAAGAAAGCAACGAATTTTCCCGCGAACATTGTTTTAGCTTCTCTTTGACGGTTACGACTTCCAATGGTTATAAATACCCCTTAGCACACTTGTGCATGGGGTACTGACGAAAGGAGGAGGGTTTTGGAGAGCAGATAGCATAAAGAACTTGGCATGTGGTGAAATTTGAGAGTAAGAGAGAGTCCCTCATCCGCTTTTGTAGGCAGTAAAATTTGCCTAAGTGTCAAAGCTCAATTGACTGGCCCCACCCGCCGATAGCTTAGGCTCGTCTGCATTCAGAGAGCCTAGCAAAGCTTGCCTGCAAGCACAAGCGAGCTTGCCAACACGCTCTGCTTAAACATCGCCTGACAGGCCTTGCCTCCTTATTGAGCTCGCCTGTAGAACTTAACCTCATCTCCTTATTTGAGCTTGCCAGTAGAGCTCAACCTCGCATATTTATTGAACTTGCCTGTAGAGCTGAATCTTGCCCAATTATTAAGCTCGCCCGTAGAGATCAACCTCGCCTGTCTATTAAGCTCGCCCTCAGAGCTCAGTCGCCTCTCCTTGCCGAGCTCGCCCATAGAGGTAAACCTCCCCTCCTTGTTAAGCTCGCCCGTAGAGCTCAACCTTGCCTCCTTATTGAGCTCGCCTGTAGAGCTTAACCTCACCTATTTGTTGAGCTCGCCAGCATGAGTTCAACCTCACCTGAATGCTTCACTCGTCCGCACGAGCCAAGCATGCTTGTAGGGAGTTCGCCCACACGAACTCTGCTTGCCAACGAATGCCAGCTCACACGTTAGAGGGGCCCGCCAACTAGCCGATCCCGTCTATTTGCCAAGCTCGCCTGAGCATTCAGACAGCTCTTGAGCTCGTCCGTAGCTTTGCCAGCCTCACCTGAGCAATGCAAGTGAGCTGCTTGCTTATGGGAGTGGGCCTACCCACTTCCCACGTCCTGGGTAATGATGAGGCATGTCTCTCACCTCCCCTATAATGGTCACATCCTACGGCTAGGGGAGGGCATGGTGCTCCTCACCCGCTAGTGGTCCTCCCCTATAATGGTCACATCCTACGGCTAGGGGAGGGCATGGTGCTCCTCACCCGCTAGTGGTCAAATCCCACAAATCAAGGAATGGCCCATGCCATTCCTTGCCTATTTAAAGCCTCCTTCAGCCAACGTAAAAAGAGGTTAGTAGTTGATTGCTTGGGTTTGGCATTTTTATTCTCAAGGCTCTTCAATTAGAGGCTTGTTTTTGGCTCACTTGCTTAGCAAGAACATTCCTAGCTCCTTGCTTGAATTGTTGAAGCAGACTCAATATGAATTCTTAGATTTGAGACTCATTAGCTCTTTAGAAACTCTTGTATTATAGATCTCTCCAAGCTCGTAGATTTGGTACTGTTCAAGCTCGGGTATCTTCGAACTTGATCACTCTGGAGTCTCTACTGCACACTAATGCTCCAACCGCAACTTTGATCAGATTGTCCAAGGAAAGAAAACTCGGCGCGAGCATCAAGGGAGGCATCCTACCGCTGCCAATGAACCCACGTTAAACAAGAAGGGTCATTCCCTTCTCCTCTGTTATTAAATATTGATTGTAGTTTGTAATAAGCTATTCTTATAAACACAAACGATCCCCTCAAACGGGAAGTCAATTTTTACACCTAACACCTTTCAAGCATCTTCAAGAGTTCTTCAGTGTTTCCTCGAGTTCAAACTTGGATTTGATCTTGAGAAGAGTATCTATCTTACTTCGCTAAGATATTTACTTCAGTTTTTGTTTCCACATTGAAACATCAACATTCAACCTTCTTCGTTTCCGGCTTGGAACGTTGATTCGATGGTCCACGGATTATGCATGCTCATCATAGGCAAAGATCCCACGCAAGCAGTGGCTACTACGTAGGAGTTTTTGTGTGTGTTTCTAGGGAACGCAAATTTTGTTTCATTGTAAAGAGAGGGAATTTACACATGTAAAGCTCATTCACTTGTTTCTGTTAAAACATTTTAATAGAAGCTACAATGAAAATTGTTCCCGACGCAAACAGGGATCCGAACCCTTTAAGAAGCTTTTCCCTTGCATCCACCTCCCGGTGCCACCTGGCCTCGATGATGTTCAGCTCAGCCTCCAAGGCAGAGATCCTCTTCTCTGCTTCCTCCCTAGCCGACTTCTCCTTAGCTAGGTCTGCCTTCCACTCAGGCGGAGAGTTGTACATGTGGGAGAGCCGGTTGAACAGCTCTGCCTCTACCAAGGCCCCCCAAACCAAGTAGGCCTTGAGAGCCAAGTGCAAACCAACACTCGACATCTCCCTCAAGAATCCCTCATCCTTCGAAAGGGTAAACTGTTGGACGGCTCAGATTGGGGCAATCGAAGACCCCAAGATTGAGGTCTCTATGTCGAGAGGCGTCGCCATGACAAACCTCTTGCCCTCTAAGAGTTCCCTCCTGGGCGAACAGGGGCCCAGCGACACTACCAACAATATGGCCTTTGCCTTCTCCCAGAATTAAGGGTCGAGCTCCGAAGTCCAGTGACAAAAAGGCCATATGTCCTATTCCTCCTTGCCGGCTTCGCCCGCTGTAGATTCTGGAGGGGGTGCTGCTTGCTCTTCAGCACCCCTAGAAGTCCTGACAGACTCCTTACCTAACCTACGGGATGGTTCAAGCATAGGGCTCAGCACAGCTGCTTTCTTAGCAGGAGCCCTAATTTTAGCAACCACGACTACTAGGGCTGCCCCCTCTGGCCTAAGGGGGAAGAATCATCGATAACGACGATCTCATTCGACCGAACAGCTGGGACGATTGGCTATTGCTACTCGGTCGAGTCAACCCGGACTTGCCCAGTCGTCCTACTGGGCCCTTGGTCCTTCTTGGCCTTCACCCTCTACCCTGCCAGCTAGGCAACGATCTCAGCCACTCTCGACCTCAGGCCGCCAACTTCCTCAGTGTTAAGATTTCCCCTCAACCTCTTTTGGGGCCTTAAGGCAGAGCCCGACTCCTCCCACCTCGAATTCTTCTTAGGATTTTTTTGAGGGGGAGGGCCAGTAGACTCGCCCTCACCTTATTAGCCTTAGTGGGAGGGACCATGGAGACGCTGACCGCCCAAAGAGATGTCGTCTCGAAGAGGTTCCCTCTCTCCCGAGACCCAGCATAGGAGTGGATCTTCTCCAGTTGCCGCCTCTCCTCAATTGTAAGGATGCACGGCTTTAGCACGTCCATGTTGATCTTAGGCCAGTTGAGGGAGGAGAGGATGATGTTGGTATCAAAGACCCACACGAACCGCTCCTTCCAGTCTATGTTGGACTCTGGAGCATCCGAAATAAGTTTACAACCCCCAATATAGTGGAGGAAGTAGTGGGGGTCCCTCCTTGTTGACTTGACACCGACCAAGTTTCCCAGGAGCCACATGCTAGCGGGACGCCGACCTGGTGGCAGATTACGATGAAGCCCACCAAAGCCCCAATTGCATTTGGGGTGAACTGAGAGGGGAGAAACCCCCAGAGCAATGCACACATCCCTAATGAAGGGTTAGAGCGATAGCCGGAGCCCATACTCGAGATGGGCAAGGTACAAAGTGAAAGTACCTTAGAAGGGGGTGAATAGAGTAATTGCTAATCTAATCCGATATTGATGCCAAATTAAAACTTATTAACAATATCCTAGGAATATGATATACACAAGTGATATATGCAAGGATGTATAATTAAACAATGGGCGATATAAACTATGAGACAATGGCAATATAGAAATATGAAAAATAATGAGTACAAGAATAACACGCCAAGGCAATCGCAAACAACAAATATGATCACGGAGTTTGGTTTAACACTCAACCTACGTCTCTGCTCCTCACCTCGAGTAGATACTCCACTATCACAAATAATCTACACAGTCAGTTTCTAAAGTTTACTAAAAACTTTTACAACTCACACGTTGATAATCACACAATACACTTCTTTAAGTGTTGGCCAACCCGCGTCACCTTTCTCAAGTGCTTGGAACTACTACCACCCCCTAAGCTTTTACAACCAAGCCACTCCTCTTGGAAATGACCCCGTTCTTCTTCCAACCACCCACCTAAGTGTCCTTGTGTATTACAACATAATTCGATAATAAGCTCAAGTACATGATTTATTTTCTAACAAGATGAGAACGAAATTGTAAGGTCACTCAATGATACAACCCCACAACACAAGTATACGATATGTGAAATACTAAAGCTCAAGTGGTTGTGTGTGTAAACAGTGAATATAATGAAAAGTAAACTCAAATTAATCTAGCAAATATATTTAAGAATCGAAATAAAAATAAGCTAGATAATTAGTTTAAAAAAACTTCTCTAAACAAAGAGGGATGAAGAATTGAGGTTGAGCTCCTCAAAAATGAAATTGAAATCCTCCTCTTTGTGAAACTTTCTTCACATAAACAAACACTTGATTTTTCTTGAAAAAAAAATCTTAAATTAACTGATAAAACACTTTTGTAAACTTTCTTATGTGAAACAAATGACTTATGAGGCATATATATAGTCTCTATAATAAAACAATCCAAAAACTAACTGTTACTATGCAATATGATCGTTATCGGTCGACTGATAAACTACATCAATCGACTGATTCAACTGTAAAAAGAAAGGTTGCAAAACAACTTCTGCTCGGTCGACTTGTAGACTCAATCGGTCGACCGACAATATTCACGGTTGACTAAAAAATACAGTTCACAGTCGACTGAAAAAATGCATGGCAGATTCTAAAAATTTACAGAGCTAATTTTCTAAATTCAATTTAAAATAACAAATCAATTCCAAAAATAGTAAAATTTGGGAAACCATTTTTACACATGAAGATAAACATGTTAGAGAAAGAATTTATGAAATATCACTTCGTATTTGTGAAAACTTATTATTTTAAAAATAGATATTCCAGATTCTAAAAACTGCTAAAAACTTATTTTTATAAATTCAATTTAAAATAACAAAACAACTCAAAAATTAATAAAACTTGGGAAAATGTTTATATATATATGAATATGAACATGTTAGAGAAAAAAAATTTAGATTGCATTTCCCATTTGTGAAAACACAAGTATATTGCAAGCCGTTAAAAAATACGAAAACGTTAAAACTTGACTTTGATGAAATTATTTTAAGTACATTTTGAAATCCTTACAAATAGATTTGTAGACTTAAGGAAGGATATAAAATATTGTTGTGAAGTCTATAATCTAAAAATAGTGATAAATCAAAAATACTGTGTGTGTGTGTGTGTGTGTGTGTGTGTGTATGTGTGTGTGATTTGAGCTTTTTAAGTATAACACATAAAGTAGACACCTAGACTAACAAACACTATACCCAAGCTTGATTTGCATGAAGCTCAACCTAGGATGATCCTCAGCTTGGTAGTAGAGATGAAGCACGATCTCGTATTTGTCTTGAATTGCAACTGCTTCATTCCGATTTCCTCCAACCTCCAAGATATCGTCGTTAAGTGCAAGTCTAATCGACCTCCAACTGAGAATATTTATGTAGAATTCTTAACAAGAAAATACAAATACTTGACAAATGATGTTAGGAATTGTTTGTTAATCATCAAAACTAGATTAGACAATAGGCTCATAAATGAGACCTAACACAACGACGCCTTATTTTGGCCGTGACGGTACACCGGCTCATCCCCACTTAGCGCTGCAAGTGTAAAATCCTTGGGGAGATCATAGATCCTATAGTACTCCTCGAGCTCTCCAATGTAGACTTTTGAGCTGATTGGCCGGAGAAGAGCAATCTTCTCCTCATTGCGGCCAGTGGTGGAAGTTTGAGAAGCCATTGGAATTTTGATTGCAAGGAGATTTGGGAAGCTAACAAAGATGAGCACTGAAGATTGAGAGCGGAAGTTTGTGAAGGAAACCCTTCTTCGCTTCCAGTGGGTTATTTATAGTACCCTAGAGGGACACATAGAATAATCTGGACGAATGGCTCATTTTGAAATAAATGGATAAGATACACCTTGAAATCTCAAACGATTCGCACGAAGCTCGAAGTGTTGTCCCTTTTACTCTACGCCACTTTGCTCAAAAATCAAAGCGACGCCATGACTCTTGACATCTGACAACATCATCATGTCATTTCAAATAGTGATGTTTTACCTGCCCAATAAAGGCTTTTGGAAACTCGTTAAAGACGTCTATTTAGTGAACAGTTGACCAGACCTAGTCAACTCTCAATTGCCGACAACATACTTCCAAGAAGAAGAACTCTCGAGCACTCTCCTAAGAAGTTCAGACGCTAATCATCAAAAGTCGTTGACTCGATTGGATTTAAACTTAGACAAAAAATAAACACAATAGAAACAACTGCTCGAGTTCAAGATGTGTCTTCTCAACAAAGGATGAGTCCCCTCGTATCAGCAGTTAAGTTCAAGTCTATGATAGAGCTAAGTCATCTAGAAGTCACAAATTGAGATTGCACAGTAGAAAAGTAATGATGGCTCAAAAAATCTCTTTATTCATTTATAAAGAATATTTATAGAGTACAAGGTACATGTATACATATATACAATACAAGGCGAGAGACAGGATAGTCCTAGGAGGCTAAGAGTGGTTCATTCCTGCAACTAGAGTCGCAGGCAGGGAGCTGGTGGGAGCAGCAAACGGAGGAGTTGAGTAGTCTCCTCCTTCGTTTGACTCCCCCTCTTCCTCGCCAACATTGAGTCCCTCTCCATGTGCTTCCACCTCCACCAACTCATCCAGACATTTGGCTACAGTGAGAGGATAGTGGAAGTGATTGGACGGGTTCCTCATCTCGACTAGGAGCTACGCTGATAGGTAGTCGTACCCGACCTTGCAGGTGATCACCACTTTAGTTTTTTTTAGTTAAGCTCTAGCGATACCCCTCAATGATCTCTGGTGGTAAGGCTCGGACTCAAGTGGGCATTTCGACTTTGGGCCATTGCCAGCGACTCCTATATGCAGGTGACCTCCTCCTGAAGCTTGATGAGCTATGCATGCTCCTCGTCCATCTGATGCCTCGCATGCATCACCGCCTTCTTCTCAATCTAGATCTGCACCATAGCACGGTCGCTCTCCCGAAGAGCCTCATCCAGCCTCCTGACCTTCTTGTTGCTCTCGTCCAATTGTCGCCTTAGCCTATCAACCTCAAAAGCTCTTGGGGCTAGCATCCTCATAGCTTGTTCTGAGTCGCCCCTCTGCTAGCTCTCAGGGAAGCAACCTCCCCTAGAAGCTTAAGGTATTTTGTCTGGATATGCTCTATCTGACCGTATATCTCTTGCTCCACCAAAGCGCCTCGAACCAAGTAGCTACGAAGGCTTAGGTGGAGACTGGCATCGGGAACCCCTTGCAGAAACTCCTCACCCCGAGAAAGCCAGAACTGCTCAACCACCTTCGACTGAGTCAGACGAGAGCCCATGACTATCTCCCTGACATTAAGATGATGAACAGGCTGGTAGTGGTGTTCTAGGTCAGTCTCTTGTCTATATCAAGGGCCAACCCTTGAAGTCCTGATGAGGTACTCCCTCATCCTATCCTACTCTTCTTCTTTGATCTTGGTGACGCGATGAAGAAAGAATATTATAGCCCTGAGGAGACGCCGGCTCCCGTCCTCTATCGACTCTTTCCCCTGATCAACCGACTGCACTACTATGGGAGCAGAGCTCTAGCCTTGGCTCCCTCTTCTTGAGGAGCCTCGACTGGCTCTTCTGGGGTCGACTCGTCCAGATGGATGACGTCAGTCTCAGCCATCTTAGCCGTTGCCTGAGATTCTTGTTCCTCATCACTCTGGAGCCTCCTCCTATGTCTATGGACGAGGGTGGCAGAAGGCTCCACCTCATTCGTCTCGGCCTCCATTTGGTGAGAGTCACAATGGAGACACTTCACAAGCCTAGCAGACGACCCTTCCTTGGGGTCGGCCAAAGGAGTGTTCAGCATCATCGCCTCTTCTGCTGTCCCTATTTCCTTGGCAGAAGGAGGCACGACAGACACGTTGGCAACCCACACGACTGAGTTATCCAGCAGATGATCGACTCAACGATAGCCAACGTACGCCTTGATCTGATCAAGCGCATCCCTCTCAGCATCAAGCAATTAACCCTCCATAAGCATCTCCCTCCTTATTTCAGACCAGTTCGAACAGCCCAACTCCAGGTCGTCCCCATGACCCAGACAAACTTCTCCTTCCAGTCCTTGTGCGAGTCAGGAAGGCCGGTGATGAGCCTAAACTTCCCTACCATTTGAAAGGAAGTAGGGTTCAGTCTAGTTCACCTTCACAGTTACCAATTGGCCCACGACCCATAAGGATGGCTTTATTGCCAACCAATGGCAGATCACGATGAATCCCACCAATGTGGCAATGGTGGTCAGCTTCATTTGGGTCAGCGATACCCCTAGCACCGTGAACACTTGCTGGAGGAAGGGGTGCAGAGGTAGCTGAATCCACAACTATCAGAATCTAAACCGTCGGATCTAATTATTGCCAACAACCAAGATTAATTCTCAGAATCTGAAGCGACACTTCAAGGATCGAGGCGTAGCCCACTTTCCTCGAACAACCAGCAATCAGCCATGAAAAGCGGAGTTGTGACAGTCAAAAAGAATGTGCAGTGACATTAGCCACGTAAATCTGACGTGACTTTTTAGTTCCCTTATTTAATACACACCCACGTCCGTCCAAAGCTTCTCACTTCACTCGTACCCGGCTCAAGCTGACTCCAAGCGAAATGGGCCAACTGTTATGGTGTTTTTAGTCGCCAAAGTACGGTCATTTGCCAACTACAAACAGGTGTCCCCCTTCATGCACCACTCAGGCCAAATTGATGGTCAAACAGCCAAGGATCCCGACGTAGCCGACCCATCGAGTCGACATCTTCTTATATCGACACGAATAGCGATATTTGTCATCCTCTTGTTAAAAACGACTCACAACGAGCCTACTCGACCAGTTATTCGACGCCTCACGAGGTCGACTCGAAAGGCGTTACTTCTCAGCGAAGTTATAGGAAGACTTCAGCCTCGAGGCTCTCCCACTGACAGTACATCGGCGCGCATTTAATGCTTGGCAAACACATCCTACCTCTAGCCCCGATAGTCTTCATGACTCATCGGACCACGTCAGCACCGTCATGTTTCCGATCATTTTCCATTTAATGTTGAAGTGATCTTTCCGCCACTCGCCGATCGACACGAGTAAAGTATGTGCTGACGCAGCCGCTAGTCCATATTTCTTCACCGCCATCGTGTACTCAGACGAAGTGACTATTCTACCCTTCCAGCACCACTATAAATACATGTACTATTCTCAACGAGAGGGGATTCAGGTTTCTAAATCTAAACTTTGACTCTTGAAAATCTGTTAATTATACTGCATTACGCACAAGAACTCTCACAGCTCTTCATTTCCTCACTCAAATTTACCAGCTGACTTGATCGTCAGAGGTACAACGGGGGAACCAAGCCTCGTACTCTCATGAGTTTCTACTTTGTGCAAGCTGAAAGCTACTCTACTCAAAAACCAGATATTCGGAGAAGTGAGCGACCCCTCATCAATCTCATCCCGAAATATTTGACTGTTTGGTTAACCATCATCAACGGTAATAATCTTAAAAATCCATAAAGGAATGCATATTTAAATTGCCAAAAAAAAGCTAATTTGCTAGAAGCAAACATGCTAAATTCAGTTAACGTATAAGAACATAGTTTGATCAAAATAACCAATGGAAATTAAAAAAAGAGACTAATGTAAAATTAAATCGTTTCATTTAATTATGAACAGAACTTGGAAAAAAACACATTATCATTTTTTATATGTGGTTATTTAGAGTCCTAACCGATCTTGAAATCAGTTTCTCTACATATATTTGTTTCCCCAAATAACTTTTTTTATGTATTTGAAATTCTAGTTAATTATAATTTTGGGTGTGGAACGTCTATCTGAAAAACTGCGACTGAGGGAGAGAAATTCACGGAACGTGACTACTAAATTTGCTGCTGGTGTGCTCCGATGTTTCTTTTTTTTTAAGCACCAAAGCTGTCACATGGTAGGCGAGAACTCGATCGCCGATGAATCGTTCCTCGCTGATCTCCTTCAGCCAGGCTCGCTGGTGGAGAGATGGGATACTCGTCCTCATCGTCCTCGGTGATGACGTCATGCATTCCTCGTTGTGGCCGCGGCCGCAAACAAACTCTTGGAGGGCTTAAAATCACTCTAGACTACCGTCACATTTAACCCAACTTGACTTTATAAATTCATTCAATCATATACTTTTTTTAAAAGCACGAGTTTGGGAAAATCTTTTAGTAGACAAAAATACCCTTGAAATTTAAATACTAATTCATTAAGTAACACGAGTTCGGGAAAATTTTTAGTAGACAAAAATACCCTTGAAATTTAAATACTAATCCATTAAGAGTAAGTTGATAAATTGACGAATTCTTATTGGATATACATAGTATGAAGATAAGGATATAGTTTAAATTGAAATGTAAACCTGAATGAAAGAGCAGCTTAGGTAAATTAAATAATTTATTAAATACTAAATTTACCCTTCTCGTTCTTATATGTGATCAATGATCAAATTACAAACAATTATTCACGTGCTACATGATTAATAATGTCAAACTGAGAACAATTATTCACATGATATATGATTAATAATTACACACAGCGTAGCGATCTCTCACTGACTAAAATTCAAATAGTTCACGGTATGCTTAGGTTAATTAGACGATTTATTAAATGCCAAATTAACCCCCTCACTCTTATATGTGATCAATGGTCAAACTGTAAACAATTATTCACATGCTACATAATTTAATAATGTCAATCTGCAAACAATTATTCACAAGTTATATGATTAATAATTACACACAAAGTGACGATCTCTCACTGACTAAAATTAAAGTAGTTCAAAGTACTGCATAGTTAGTTTCAAATTTTAATTATACTATTATTATTTAAATAGAACTCTATTTATCATTGTTATTCTCTCACATGCAATATCATATATCAATATATATAAGCTAAGAAATTACAATAATTTGTATAGCACTTTTATCTCCTTTTACAAGCATGTGCCTTTGTTATTAGATTAGATTAGATTATTTTAAAGTAACTAATTATATTATATATTTGATCTTTTTTTAGATCAAGAAATTACAATAATTTTCACAATACTTTTATCTCCTTCAACAAGTATGTGTCTTTGTTATTTTCTTCTTATTAGAATAGATTAGATTGTTTAAGAATTATGAATTATAAAATTGCAACAACTTTCACAGTACTTTCATATATTTTCTTCTTATTAAATTAGATTAGATTATTTTAAAGTAATTAATTATATTGTATGTTTGATTTCTTTTTAGATCACAAAGTTTAATTATTATATTATTATTTAAATAGATATTTTTTGTATAAAAGTTAAACAGAATATCACATGTATCTTTGATCTCAATGCCAATTATAATACTTATATATGAGTTTTTGTTAAAATAAATTTCATGTATGAGGTTAACTTATGATCCTACTTTAATCAGATTAGATAATTTAATATTTCTTATTTACACCCAAACTCTTTCACAAAACTAAGAGATTTTTAAAATTAATCATGTGGATTGCTTGCATTAAAAAATTATGTTAGAAAGCACATACAGCTTGTTTTATAATTTAAGGTTGTCAACACGTTTTGTCTCTTATACATATCAATTATGAGTAATAATATAATTTAATTTATAATTTAAGGTTGTCAACACGTTTTGTCTCTTATACATATCAATTATGAGTAATAATATAATTTAATTGATCCAAGTACATCCTAATATATTTCTGGACTCTTATATTGTCTTTTTCTCTTTATCATGTACAAACCTAGCGATTCTTATTCAATTCCTTCTTTTTTTTTCTTTTTTGTCTCTTGACATTGTCTTTTGTTCTTCATTATGAACAAACCCAATTCATGGATTAGGGTTATGATTTTTGAGGGGGGGGGGGGGAGGGGGCAGAAGACAAATAGGGGGGGGGGAAGCAGAAGACAAATAGGTTAATTTTGGTGTTGGACTTTATTCTTTGAAGAGATTAGTTTTAATAAATTCAACTCTAACTTGTTATCACAATATTGATGTAGATGATAAAGGCGCTACTCTAGAATCCCCCAATAATAAGATAAAGGTGGAGAAAGATTGATCTCGGCTCAAATAAAATATGAACTAAAAAGAATAAATGATAATATTTTTTGAACATTTTATACTATAACTTAATTTTTGAGTAAAATTAGGAACTTTTAGAAGGAATTTTTATGCAAATTTGTAGTATTTTTATATGCATATGTGATTGCTTTTATCACATAAAATTATATTATAGTTACCATTAATCTTTAGTTTTTGCTTTTTTTATTTTAAGTCTATCAAATAATGTAGGCTGAGATCTCATATATATATCATATTTCTTTTTTTATGTTTGCTTTTGAGATTGTTTATTATAAAATATGAGTTTATAATGTTGAAAAGTACATGTAATTCTATTTTCAATATAATAAGAAATGTTATTTTTTATTGCTAGAACTATAGTTCATAAGGATATTGTTATTCATCATTGACTCCATACTATAACTTGGTATTAGTAGAGTTTAGAATATGACATGTAGTATCAATTTAACTTATTTTCTTTTACTATTCTGCTTAAAGATATTATTATGTCAGCTGATATCTTGTTCTGCGAAAATCAATTATGATATCCCAGTTAAGTATATTGATCCCAATTTAGCACAAAAATCCATTACATCAAATTTTTTATAATATTTAAATAAAATTATAGTAAATCTAATAATTAAAATGAATCTGACTTATTTATAGTAATAAAATAAAAAATAAATTATTTTAATATTTAACAACGTGCATTGCACGTGCATAAAAACTAGTAATTAGAAAAATTACGGGCTCTGTGATCTAATTCCTTCCTCATCCTTTGTATACTTTTCCTTCTTCCGTCTATTTGATCTAAACCGTGTATGCGTGGGGAGTTAGCAACCTTTGCCGACAACTATGCAGTTGTGTCAAAACTCAAAAGCAGTTGATTATGGGGCAAGTGCGATTATATTAACTTAATTGGTAGCTTGATTTGGATTAATCCAACTATCCAAGATTCTAAAACTTCTTGGTAATAAAAAAAGATTTAATGATTTTTAATGTCCTATCACTATCAAGCAATTGGATTCGAATATTTGAACATGCACCTACAAGATTTATAATTGAGAAACCGATATTGGCCAACGGTGTAGGCGCATATTTGCACTTCTGAGACACATGCAGGCACACACAAAAAGAAATAATAATAATAATAAAAGATATGCTTAAGCTATTATCTTTTCTTTAAGATTACTACTAACAAAGGGGAAGAACTAATGTGTTAATTAGGAACTTAGGAGTTGCGTCTTACTCCTCTATCTCCAAAAAATTCAGCTATATGTCTAATAAATGTTTTAGTTATATTTGGAGTTCTTTTCAGTTTGTCTGGAGATTTTCATCGTGGTTTGGATAAGTTGGATAGTAACATTAGCTTCACCGGTATGGACTATTCATGTTACCTTTTGCACGCATGACAATTACAGAGTGGTTCAGATTCTATAAATTTGAACAATTGTCATTCTTGTCTAGCTACATTGTTATTTCCTCTTTACATATGCACTGCCAACTCAGCATGTCCTGGTCTTTTGAGCCTTCGGCTTTGTAGCGGGTTGTGGTTCTCTCTAGGACAGGCCGACCACATTGATTTTCTAGGATCCGGATTCTCTCCTCGTGAGAGTTTCCTAATATTTCCTCATAAGCCAATCATGGCCTTTCATTTTACATCGCCGGCCAAGATCTCTCCTAATCCATTAATAGCTACCAACCCATTCTCTCCCAATCTCTCACTCTCAAAAACTCGTTTCTCTCTCATTCCCAAACAGTCACGCGCTCTCTCCCTCAAATCTCATCGCCTTTCTTAGCCGGTCACAGCCAGCGACGGCCTCCTCCGTCACGGCGCCGGCCAGCGCTCTCTCTTCGTTGTCCTCCGCGTCCGTCCTCCGTAGCCCGCCGTCTGTCTCCTCCATCGAAAGTTACGATTCTGGTGGTGGGTGGGCGAGAGATTTTGGTTTCTAGCAGATCTCCATCTCGACGGCCATCCCTACATTTTTTGGGTAATTCGTTACTTTTAAATTTAAGATTGAGTTTCATAGTTTTTAATCCCAGATTGAGATTCAATGAAGAAGGTTTCTTTATGTTTGTTGTATGTATGTCAAAACTAGACAACTTGGATTATATATGTGTTTTAATGAATGGGAGGAACTTATGCTGAGACAACTTGGATTTGAATACTTGATTAGTGTAGAGAAATATGTGTAGTGATTCTGATATATGATTGACTATTGCAGTCATTATGGAAGAGCCTGTGGAAGAAAACAATAGTAGTTTGGAGCGATCAAAAGAAGACTTGAAACCTAAATTTTTTATGGAGTTTGATTATGAGATTGCTGCATTTGACTTTTATAACGAATATGCACGTAGTGAAGACTTTAGCATTAGAAGAGATGCTTATGCTGCAGATAAACAAGGTGTACTCACTTCAAGAACATTTGTTTGTTGTAAGGAAGGTTTGCGGAAGGCGGATAAGAGAGACGATTTGACGAGAAATCCAAGAGAGACAATGACTAATTATGGAGCAATTATGGGGATTAAGTTGGTCAGACGTACTGACAAGAATTCTGTTTATCGTTTCTCTGAAGAGCATAAACATCCTCTTATCAGCCAAGAATCTGTCCATTTTATGTCATCTCATTGAAAAATCACATCATCAAATGAAGCCTTTTTAGACTTGATAGCAAATTCAGGTCTTTCGCCGAAGTCTGCATTTGAATTAATGGGTCAGCAAGCATGTGGTAGAGAGTCACTGGGATTTACAAAGGTAGACCAAAAGAATTACCTTCGAACTGTCCGACAGAAAAAGATAAAATTTGGAGAAGCTGGTTATCTGATAGAATATTTTTCAAAGAAAATGTTGGAAAATCTTTCGTTCTTCTATGAGATGCAGTTGGACACTGAGGAACAGATTACCAATGTTTTTTGGGTTGATGCTAAAATGATAATGGATTATGGTATATTTGGTGATGTGGTAAGTTTTAATACAACTTACAAACTTAATGAAGCAAATCGACCATTTGCGGTGTTTGTTGGATTAAATCATCATAGAGAGACTATTATTTTTGGAGTTTCCTTAATGTACGACAAGACCGCAGCATCCTTTATATGGTTGTTTGAAATCTTTTTAAAGGTAATGTGTGGGAATCCTCCACAAACCTTTTTCACTGATCAAGATGCAGCGATAGCCAATGATGTATTACATGTGATGTCAGGTTCTTACCATCGACTTTGTATATGGCATTCTTTTTTTAATGTATATGACTTTTTTTTGTATATGTCAGGTACTTGCCATCGACTTTGTATATGGCATTTGATGCAAAATGCTGTCAAGAAAGTTGGTTTCTTATTCTGAAACCACGATGAGGAAGGCCTAGGCAATGTGTTCAACAAATTTCTTTATCAAATTGAGGAAGAGGATGAGTTCTTGAGTGCTTGGCAGTCCACGCTGGATGAGTACAATGCACATGATGATACTTGGGTAGCTGCAACATTTGAAATAAGAAAAAAATGGGTGCATGCATATGTGAAGTGGACATGGTCAACAGGAATGCAAACTACACAATTGAGTGAAAGCTTTAATGCTAGTTTGAAGGGGTATTTGAAATCAGACGTACAATTGCCTGAGTTTTTTACTCACTTTATAAGAATGATATTTGATAAGCGGTATAAGGAATTGGAAGCTGAGTATGATTTGTTGTTCCGGATTGTTCACTACAAAATGGATGTAAGTATCTTGATACATGCACGAGAAGTTTATACTAAAGCCAGATTTAAGGTATTTCAAGCTCAGTTTGAAGAATCTTTAAAGTCTTCCATAACGAAGTGTGTGTCCAATGGTGAAAAGTATATCTTCACTGTTGTTATGGATGAGTTCTTTAAGGAGAGGCTAGTAAAAAGAGAAGGTCAGTTTACAATATCTTGCAGCTGTAGGATGTTTAAAACTATAGGTGTTTTGTGTAGGCATTGTGTCAAAGTGATGACAGAAGGCAGAGAAACTACACTGATAAAAAAGATACCTGAGCAATATGTCTTAGAGAGGTGGACAAAAAAATGCAAGAGTTGATAATATTGTGCAATACATGCATGGGCACGAGATTGTAGAGAGCCCAAGGCTGAAAAAAACTTCTTGATATAGAAGTTTATGTTCTAAGTTTGTTCGACTTGTGTAGACTGTCTAAAAATCATAATAGATAGCTGATCCCCATCAAAACACCGATGATGGAAGTTACACTCTGACGACTTCTAGAAGGTTACAATTTGAAGACTTTCACGTAGATCGCTAAAGGTTACAATCTGACGACCTTCACGATAACTGATGGAAGCTCTAATCAAACAGCCTTCATAATCAACATCGGGAGTTAAAATCTGACGACTCTCACATATCAAAGAGCTAAAGCAAAGATTATAAAATGACGATCTTTGCAACGCTTTGACAGAAAGAGACTACAAATCGACGGTCTCTTCAAATCAAGCTGCGGAAGTCCTCCCCGCACACCAGCATCAAGACGCACCGCGTTCATAGCCACGAACGCAGCTCAAATCAACGCAGCTCCAACCGCTGCTCAACGTAGCTCCAACCGCTGCTCAACGCAGCTCCAAGCGCTGCCCAACGCAGCTCTATACCGCTGCCCAACGCATCTCTATACCGCTGCCCAACGCAGCTCTATATCGCTGCTTAACGCAGCTCCAACCGCTGCCCAACGCAGCTCCAAATGCTGTCAGACGCAGCTCCAACCGCTGCTCAACGCAGCTCCAAGCGTTGCCCAATGCAGCTCTATACCGCTGCCCAACGCATCTCCATACCGCTGCCCAACGCAGCTCTATACCGCTGCTCAACGTAGCTCCAACCGCTACCCAACGCAGCTCTAAGCACTGCCAGACGCAACTCTATACCGCTACCAAACGCAGCTTCACTCGCTGCCAGACGTAACTCTATACCGCTACCAAACGCAGCTTCACTCGCTGCCAGATGCAACTCTAACCGCCGCCAGACACAGCTCGTAAACACTGCGTTCAAACGTAGATTTCATTCTAGAATACAGGATTTGCGTTTGACTCATTCAAACACGAGCTAAACGGTTTCAAAACTGTTTCCCACGATCTGAGGGGATCACAACTCCACTCAGGAGTGATTTAAGGGGCGGTTACATTCCATTAGTCCCACTTAGGAGCAAATTAAGGAGGTGGTTACACCCCTTAATCCTCTATAAATAACTGAAAATCAATTCAGTTCAGGGGTTCGGTCTGTTGGAACTTCTTGGCAGCGACAGGAGAGATCCTTAGGCAGGCTTTTGAGGAGATTGACGTCATCCCTCAGCAACATTCGACAACAGGAGCTTTCTTCATCCTTGGCTTATAGACCGATTTCGATTAAATCAACTCTTTCATAGAGTTTCAAACTCATTCAGAATTCTCAACAACGTCAAATCGTGAGGAGAAGACCATGTTCCAGTGAAATAAGACGTCGGATCGTCAACGAGAAGCAAACTCGACGCGAGCATTCGAGGGAGGCATCACATCGCTACCGTGAAGAACCCAGAATTAAACAAAGGGGAGAATCAAATTCATTCTCTTCTCTTTTGTAATCAGGAAATCCAATTGTAATCGAGATTAAAGGAATACAAATTAATTTTCCTTCGTTTCTTTTACTACAAATTTTCCACAAACAAAAGATGACGACTCTGCTGGGGAAGAGCTTCTCTGACGAAGAAGTGGTGGCGCAATCCGATGTTCATCTCACTAGAACAACCGTCGAAATTCTTATTGTTGAGTTTGATCAAGCCAAGTTTGAGGAGGCTCTCTCATCCGGATCCCTTAGCCCCAAGGCTATAAACAAGATCCACAAAGTCTCCAAGGGGACTAAAGCTCCAATTGTTGCTCCTATGCCGAAGGAAGCCTTCTCCTTCAACCAAGAATGCTCGAAAAGCCCCTCCTCCGAAGGAGTGGGCTCAGCTTCGGCCAAACTCGTCCACCAAGTTGAAGGCTCTGCGTTCGTGCCAAAGCGACGTTTCTCGGGTCACGAAAGGCCCATAATGGCAACCAACTCTGTCGACGACATCGCTGCAAAGGCCTTAAAACAGGCCAACAAGAACGCCGCTCGACGAAGAAGAAGATCTCGACGACAAGTACAACTTCGAGAAAATCGATCCTCCAACCAACGCGAGCCTCGCGTTCGTAAGCCTAAACGCAACCATGCGCTCTGCGTTTCTGTTTCAGAATGCAAGTCTCGCGTCTATGAGCCCAAACATAGGCTCTGTGTGAATAAGACTGAGCGCAACCCTCAGGGGTGCGTTCCACAAAATGAACGCAACCCTCAGGGGTGCGTTCCACAAAATAAACGCAACTCTCAAATATGCGTTTCATCAGCAAAACCTGAAGCTCAGGCATGCGTTCAGTTGACGAAATAATTCAATACCGAACCTGGTGTATACCGTGGAGCTTCGGGGCGCTGCCCCGAATACTCTGCGTAGCGCGACTAGATTGAGGGGCGGATGTCAAAAGTCCATGGATTCAAGGCATCTCAACCAGATCCATGTTCACCAAGAGCCAGTCTTGTCCAATCATGGGCTGGGGGTTCCAATTCAAAGCTCACGATCAGTGAGTAACTCTCCTTGAATCTTTACAACAGATTTGAAAGAGTTCATATTGCGAGAAAGACCGATGCAACAAGTCATTCGTTCATTCCAATGTGAACGACTGATTCCTACGGTCTTCTCGGGATGTCAATGCTGCTCATATGCGGCCAAACTGTTGGTGTTTGACCAATTTACGAACGTTGCTTTGCCCAACCAACGACGACGTTCTCACAGGAAGAAGTCTCCAGAGACCGAATATTCTGGGGTCACTATCAATGTGATCAGCAGAGGGAAAGCCTCAGGTCCTAGTTCTAATGACTCTGAGACAAGTCGTTCACCGACCGTCAGAGAAATCGCTAACGAGTTTGAAGGAGTCTACCAACGCACTCGGACGCGAACAGGAGCCATTCTCCCTGTCAACTATCGGAGGTTAGCCAGAGGAACTAATTCCGATGATGAACACTCAGCCATTGCGGAGTCTCAATCATCAAGCTCTTTCATTGGGCATGAGAGCTTCACCCACATGGCAGAACATTCAGAAGATCTTTCAAAGAGGGTTGCTGAGCAAGACGCCATGCTCAAATCACAGCAGAAGACCCTCAATGAACTCCTAGACCTGTTGACTCAACTCGTCACAGACAAGGCTAAATCTCAGAAGACAGATTCGCCACCTAGGCAAGAATCCTCCCGGAGAGGAAAAACGTCTTCATCCCGACCTCACACAAGCAAAGGGAAGGAAAAAGTGATTGATGACACGGTTTCTAACCAAGAAGCCCACAACCTAGAATCTTCCTCTGATGAAGGAAGAGAGACGGAGAACGAGCAAAATCTCCAATCTGCCAAAATGGAAGAATTAGAAGCCCGTCTCAATATCATGGCCAACAGAAGCGAGCTCCAAAAAGAGGGAGTTGTCAGACCCTATCCTGCCAAATGGGATGCAGCCCATTATCCTCTAAAATTTGAAGTCCCGACGCTACAAACTTTTGACGGCACGGGATCACCGAACCAACATATCTATCATTTCAAGTCACAGACTGGGAATGTGATATCAAACGACGACATACTGGCTCGATTATTCATTGGCACCCTCAAGGGAGTTGCCTTTGAATGGTTTAGAAAACTACCTACGGGATGTATCCAAAAGTGGGCAGGTCTAGAGAGACTATTCTTGTCAAGATTCTTTGAAGAGAATACAAAAGTCTCCATACATACCCTTCTTGCCACTAAGCAAAAGAAGAGGGAGTCTGTCAAAGCTTTCGTCAAGAGGTTCCGAAGCATGGCTCTTCGATGCCCGACAAGTATGACACAGTCTACCTTAGTAAAGACCTGTCGACACAATTTGCAGACCAACCTTCTAGCACAAATGAGGGTTGCAGAATGCCATTCTTGGAGACAACTAATCTCTCAAGGCGAACAGGCTCAAAAGATTATTGCCAGGATCAAAGCTAAAGAACAAAGTACGCATGATCAACCTGAGCAATCAGACCAAGCCCAATCTTCTCCTGAGCAATCGGACCAAGCCCAATCTTTTCAGTCAGAAGAAGAAGATACTACGGCCGCTGAAGCCAATCCTCTCCAGTAGGATGGCGGGTCTAACAACTATCACGTTAACAATTACCTCTGATAGTCAAACTCGTTAGACAGTGGCTCACTAGGCAATGTGTCACGTCTACCCTTCCCCCCTGCACTTGTTCAAGACTGGGGGTTGGTTTATTTGTAGTCCATTAGATTATAAGTAATAAATTTTCTGAGTTGTCACGTTCAATAGAATACCTCTGTCAACCACGAAATCTGCCAAAACTATCAATTTGGCGGATCCACCAAAACTATCACGTTAATGATCACCTCTGATAGTTTGTTTTCTTTCAAATTCTCCCACCAATCCTCTTCAAGTAGGATGCCGGGTCCACCAAAACTATCACGTTAACTGTTACCTCTGATAGTCCATTTTCTCCAAATTCTCCCACTAATCCTCTTCAAGTAGGATGTCGGGTCCACCAAAAACTATCACGTTAACAATTACCTCTGATAGTTCATTTCCTCCAAATCCCCCCACCAATCCTCTTTAATAGGATGGTGGGTCCACCAAAACTATCATGTTAATGATCACCTCTGATAGTCCATTCCCTTCAAATTCTCCTGCTAATCCTCTTCAATAGGATGGCAGGTCCACAAAACTATCACGTTAACATTTACCTCTGATAGTCCATCAACTTGCCAATCTTCTTCAAGTAGGATGGCAAGTCCACAAAAACTATCACGCTAACAGTTACCTTTGATAGCCCATCAACTTGCCAATCTTCTTTAATAGGATAGCAGATCCACAAAACTATCACAGTTACCTTTGATTGTCAAACTCATCAGATAATGGCCTACCAGGTGATGTGCCTCTATTCCGACTTGATGGATAGTAGACCACAAGGCGGTATGTCATGTCTACCCCCATTTTTCTTCCCCTGCTAAGTCTTAATCAAGACTGGGGGTTGGTTACTTAGAATCTACTGGATTAAGAGTAACGAATCTTTCACATCGTCGAGTTAACATTATACTTCTGACGATTATCACCCTCACGGAGTATGAATTCAGTTTGCATCACTCCTAATTTGTCACGTTAACAATACACCTCTGACAATCAACTTATCAATCCTCTTCAATAGGATGATAGGTCCTCAAAATTGCTCAAATCGCAATCTTCCCCTGCAAGACACTAAGTCTTCAAAATCTTAGTATCAAAATTCATCGCTCCTGATGATAAACTCACTTAGCAATTCTCCCCAGCGAGACGCTAGTCCCCAAAATCTTGTGCAAGTCACAAGTACGTAATATTCACCCCGTCAAGTTAATATCACACCTCTGGCGACCAAATCAACTTATCGACTCTCTTCAATAGAGCGATAGGTCTACAAACTTTGTCACGTTAACATCAAACCTCTGACAAATCCCACTTATCAATCCTCGTCAATAGGATGATAAGTCCACAAAGTTGCTCCAATCGCAACACATCTTCCTGTCACGTTAATATCACACCTCTGACAATCAACTTATCAATCCTCTTCAATAGGATGATAAGTCCACAAAGTTGCTCCAATCGCAACACAAATCCTGTCACGTTAATATCACACCTCTGACAACCAATCCACTTTGATAAGTCCACAAAGTTGCTCCTATCGCAACACAATCCTGTCACGTTAATATCACACCTCTGACAAAATTCACTTATCAATCTTCTTCAATAGGATGATAAGTCCATAAAGTTGCTCCGATTGCAACAAATTCCCGTTATGTTAACACCAAACCTCTGACAATCCACTTATCAATCCAAAGTTGCTCCGATTGCAACAAATTCCCGTTATGTTAACACCAAACCTCTGACAATCCACTTATCAATCATCTTCAATAGGATGATAAGTCTACAAAGTTGCTCCGATCGCAACATTCTCTTGTCACGTTAATCCTACACCTCTGACAAAATTAACTTATCGACTCTCTTCAATGGAGCGATAGGTCCACAAACCCATCAAGTTAATATCACACCTCTGACGACACTTTCCACTTATCGACTCTCGTCAACGGAGCGATAGGTCCATAAAAATACTGTTAGGTTAACATCACACCTCTAATAGTCAAACCCCCCATTGAACTTGTTAATCCTTTTTCAACAAGAATAGCAAGTTTTCATTATAAAATCCCCAGTGGATTATAATAAAGAAAGTTTCTGAATTTCACTCTAAGTGAAAATTCATGCCAAGTTAATATTACACCTCTGGCGCTTCCAACTTTCTTTCAGTGTTTCAAGTAACATAGGAAGAAATAATCTGGCGCTTCCAACTTTCTTTCAGTGTTTCAAGTAACATAGGAAGAAATAACAACAAAGTCTACGTATTTAACATCGTAGCATCAAAAATCCATGTCTTTCACGAATAGGGAACTTTATCCCAAATCCTAAGTAGGGATAAGCCTACGCCTAATACGCGTTGCCGGTTAGTCTTTTCCCGTGAAAGTGACAAAGTCTATGTATTCAAAATCATAGCATCAAGTCTAAGAGAGTTCATTCTCTTAGCACAACGTTACATGTGAAACGGATTCAAATAATTCACATGCTAGCCCGACTCAAACGGTAGTCGGTAAAGGCTTATCAAATCCGTTGATGGCTGAGGATTTGCCAAAAATCCTATGTTCGAAGGCCCATCAGCTTAATGGACGTGAGCCGAGACTTGAAACGAATAAGCTGAAGACAAGTCTCAAAGACTTAGTCAAAAATGTACGGAAGCCACTTCCATGTCTTAAGTCAAAACGTTGAGGTCAGACCCGCGATGCAAAAACCGAACGCCGAGGTCACACTCGTGTTCCAAATTTAACATGCAAGGATGAAACCCGCATCTCAAGTTCAAAATGCAGGGTCCACCCCCACATTCCAGAAGTAGGATTATGGCGCATACCTTCACACAGGTCCTACGTGGCAAATCCCTTCAACCAAGATGCCTTCGAAGCAAGTGCAGAGAACAAATCCTTTACCACAAGGAATCAACAGCTCTAAGATCAGAGTTGAGATCCAAAGTATTCCAAAAATTCGTCCCAGTCAACCGCGAACTTTCGAAAACTTTGGAGGGGGTTCTGTAGGCTGTCTAAAAATCACAATAGATAGCTGATCCCCATCAAAACACCGATGATGGAAGTTACACTCTGACGACTTTCAGAAGGTTACAATTTGAAGACTTTCACGTAGATCGCTAAAGGTTACAATCTGACGACCTTCACGATAACTGATAGAAGCTCTAATCAAACAACATTCATAATCAACATCGGGAGTTACAATCTGACGACTCTCACATATCAAAGAGCTAAAGCAAAGATTACAAAATGACGATCTTTGCAACGCTTTGACAGAAAGAGACTACAAATCGACGGTCTCTTCAAATCAAGCTGCGGAAGTCCTCCCTGCACACCAGCATCAAGACGCATCGCGTTCATAGCCACAAACGCAGCTCAACGCAGCTCATACCGCAGCTCAACGCAGCTCCAACCGCTGCTCAACGTAGCTCCAAGCACTGCCCAACGCAGCTCTATACCGCTGCCCAACGCATCTCTATACCGCTGCCCAACGCAGCTCTATACCGCTGCTTAACGCAGCTCCAACCGCTGCCCAACGCAGCTCTACATCGCTGCCCAACGCATCTCCATACCGTTGCCCAACGCATCTCCATACCGCTGCCCAACGCAGCTCTAACCGCTGCCCAACGCAACTCCAACCGCTGCCAGACGCAACTCTATACCGCTACCAAACGCAGCTTCACTCGCTGCCAGATGCAACTCTAACCGCCGCCAGACGCAGCTCGCAAACACTGCGTTCAAACGCAGATTTCATTCCAGAATACAGGATTTGCGTTTGACTCGTTCAAACACAAGCTAAACGGTTTCAAAACTGTTTCCCACGATCTGAGGGGATCACAACTCCACTCAGGAGTGATTTAAGGGGCGGTTACATTCCATTAGTCCCACTTAGGAGCAAATTAAGGAGGTGGTTACACCCCTTATTCCTCTATAAATAACTGAAAAACAATTCAGTTCAGGGGTTCAGTCTGTTGGAACTTCTTGGCAGCGACAGGAGAGATCCTTGGGCAGGCTTTTGAGGAGATTGACGCCATCCCTCAGCAACATTCGGCAACAGGAGCTTTCTTCATCCTTGGCTTATAGACCGATTTCGGTTAAATCAACTCTTTCATAGAGTTTCAAACTCGTTCAGAGTTCTCAACAACGTCAAATCGTGAGGAGAAGACCATGTTCCAGTGAAACAAGACGTCGGATCGTCAACGAGAAGCAAACTCGACGCGAGCATTCGAGGGAGGCATCTCATCGCTACCATGAAGAACCCAGAATTAAACAAAGGGGAGAATCAAATTCATTCTCTTCTCTTTTGTAATCAGAAAATCCAATTGTAATCGAGATTAAAGGAATACAAATCAATTTTCCTTCGTTTCTTTTATTGCAAATTTTCCACAAACAACTTGCATCAAGAGCATCTGAGAGTGAGAAGATATATGAGGCAGTAGATATGAAAGCTGATAAGTTAGTAAAGATGGTTGAAGATATGTTACGTGTAGAAATAAATGGTGAAAAAGATGTGGAAGATGAAGCCCCAAATGTCTTGGTTGATTGATCTAATAATGTAACCGCTGTGAATGCAAATGGATTCAAAAAGAGAGAAGCTACACATCGTGGAAAACGTCGAGCAAAGGGAGGTTTTGAAGCTCAGTTAAGCAAAAATAAAAAGAACTAACATGGTACAAATTAGAACTAACATGGTATAAATTAGAACTAACATGATACAAATTAAAACTAACATGAGCCGCGATAGAATTAACATGGTATAAATTAGAACTAACATGGTACAAATTAGAACTAATATGGTATAAATTAGAAATAACATGGTATAAATTAGAACTAACATGGTATAAATTAGAACTAACATGAGCCTCGATAGAACTAACATGATATAAATTATAAGTAACATGGTATAAATTAGAACTAGTGTGGTATACATTAGAACTAACATGGTATAAATTAAAACTAACATGGTATAAATTAAAACTAATATGAGCCACAATAGAACTCACATAGTATAAATTAGAACTAACATGAGCCGCGATAGAACTAACATGGTATAAATTATAATTAACATGGTATAAATTAGAACTAATATGGTATAAATTAGAACTAACATAAGTCACGATAGAACTAACATGGTGTAAATTATAACTAACATGGTATAAATTAGAACTAACATGGTATAAATTAGAACTAACATGATACAAATTAGAACTAACATGGTACAAATTAGAACTAACACGGTATAAATTAGAACTAATATGGTATAAATTAGAACTAACATGGTATAAATTAGAACTAACATTGTACAAATTAGAACTAACATGGTACAAATTAGAACTAACATGGTATAAATTAGAACTAATATAGTACAAATTAGAACTAACATAGTACAAATTAGAACTAACATGTTATAAATTAGAACTAATATGGTATAAATTAGAACTCATGTGGCATATATTAGGACGACGATGTCGACGCTGAAGAGGGCATAGGTGGAGGGGAGGCCGTGGTGGGAGAAGAGGCCGAGCTCTAGATTGGAAAGCGGGAGGGAATGAAAATGAGGAAAATCTTGGTTGATTCGGGCGGGAGGGAGAGAGGGGTGACCAGAACGAGATGGCAGAAGGGGATGGAGATTCGGGCTTTTTTTACGGAGAGGGAAAAGTGGGGTTGTCCTCTATAATCGGGCGTTTTGGAGCTAAAAATTTTTGGGGAAAAGTATGGCGTGGCGCCCCCTCTTTCCTTCACTTTCTTTTTTCTTTTTTGCGAAACAAACATCCGATTGTGAGGGAAAACAGCAAATTTCCCTGCGTTAGTTTTCTGATGGGCCACTTTCTGCCACTTTCTGCATTTTTTTGACGAAACAAATAGGCCCTAAAGAAAACTTACGCAGCAAGGGTAGCAGGGTCCCATAGAGAAGGCACGTCTTGTTTCACTTGCTCTGATAGTGTCAATTGCGATCTCGCTAACTCAATGTTATACAGAGTTATCAACCAACCTTCAAAAGCAAGACATTTCATGGGCGTTGCATCCTTCTGCCAGCAGCCGGTGTAGTTAAACATAGCATTGAACTCAAATCTTAAATTTAAAAGTAACGAATTACCCAAAAAAATTAAGTGGTGGCAGTCAAGATGGAGATCTGCTAGAATCGTAACTTTCGACGGAGGAGACAAGC
>NC_033794.1:20634747-20642260 GCF_001876935.1 Asparagus officinalis
CTGGCGAAGAGAAGCGATGAAATTTGAGGGAGAGAGCGCGGGACTGTTTGGGAGTGAGAGGGAAACGAGTTTTTTAGAGTGAGAGATTGGGAGAGACTAGGTTGGTAGGTATTAATGGATTAGGAGAGATCTTGGTCGTTGATATAAAATGAAAGGCCAAGATTGGCTTATGAAGAAATATTAGGAAACTCTCATGAGGAGAGAATCCGGATCTGATTTCTAAGCCTCATATTACTCAATTAGGATCTTCTTAGCATCCAGCTCCAATTAGAATTTCACATTTAAATATTTATCCAATCATTTGATATCGCAAGGCTGAAAACTAATGCAATTCTTGATGCCATCTTGTAAATATTAATTCACGCAGGATGCAAGAGACTGAAACACTTGTGATTTATAAAAAGTAGTTGAAATTGTAATTATCTTTTTTTTAACTATTGTGAAAATATCAACTTTGCCAAGATCAGCTTTGCAAATTGACCCGGAAAGAAATTGACTGTAAATTTGCAAAAAGAAGAGAAAAACAATTACACCTGTAAAAATATCAACTTTGCCTTTGCTCAAGCAATGTTGTCTTTTGGGGCCAGCAGCACAAAATCAGTGCTCACCCTTCTAAAAGATTGTTAACACCTGATTGTTACAGGCTTGTTTCTAGAATCTTTATAATGAAAGACTTCTAGAAAATATACAGTGATTTCAATTCATTGAATTAATGATATATTACAGAATTATACATTTAGACTAACACAATAAGAAATAAAAAAAACTAATATAGTAAATCAAGAATTATTTTTCTTTGACATACCATAAGTTAAGGGTTTAATGGGATCGAATAGTTAACCATTAACCTCACATCTGCGAGCAAATATCTAGTGGCTTCAATCCATTGCATTAATGAATAACTTATCAAACTAATAGATCGATATAGAGATTTTTACACTGATTGACATTTGTTTGATACATTATTAATACAATAAATTCACCTATAAATTAAGAGGATGTTTGGGGTGGCTTATTTTTTTGTCAAAGTAGCTTTTAAGCTAGCGTTTTTATTTCTATCTATTTGGTAAAAATGCAAAATAAATTAGCTTATAAGTCACATTTTAAAAAACTAGTATACCTAAGATTTTAAAAAACTAACTTATAAGCTCACCTAAATAAACTTAGTTTGACCAAACAAATTACTATACTATCCAAACAAATTTTATAATATTTTTATTATTAATGTTAAGAATCTTGACCCCGAGATTAGTTTGTTTTGATGATAACAAATATTATATGTTGTGTGTATTATGTGCTAACATTTGTTTTGCAGTATCAGAGCTAAATCAACAATGATATTCAAATAGATACTCAAGACATAGGATGAGTTCAAGGCAAAATGAAGCAAAGAAGAAGGTATACTTTATTGTCAAAATATAATTTTACATTTTCTTTGCTTAGAAATGTGTACAAGCCTTGATCACTCACACGCATGCACACACATAGTGTTAGAACACACTAACATGCTTAGTGTATTGGTTAACTATATAAATCCCCTATGTTAACCATTAGATTTAATAGATATTGAGTGAGACTTAAAACATATCATATAGCTCATATCTACCCCTTAATAGTCGACTAATAGCATGAATAGTTGACTACAAAAGACACAGACAGAATATCAGTTTGTGTTATTACAGACTAGTCGACTACTAGACATTATAGTCGACCAATAAGAGTTGAATCAGAATTCCAGACTTTCTTTCAATTACAGAGTAGTCGACTAATAGACAAAGTAGTCGACTACTAAGGAATTATATGACTACACAGAGTCTGTTTCAACTCAAAGTAGACGACTACTAAGAGTTGTAGTTGACTACAAAGGCAGTTTTCTGACTGTTACAGGTTTTAAATATATGACTGTTTATAGCTATTTTGAGGTGTTATTTTGGTTTAAAATTATGACTTTTCAGAGGCTATAAATAGGGTAAACATCAGTAAATAAAATAACAAAATTTTCACTCAAAAGATTAAACTTGTGCACATTCAAGAGGCCAAACATTCTGTTTTTAGCCTAAGTATTGAGAAAAACTGTTTTCTGAAAAAGCCTATGTTCTTAATCATTTCCTACTAAGTGTTTAGGCAAATTTTAGAGAGTGAAACCTATAGACAGAGTGAGAAATACATTCACAACACATTCAAGGCTTATAGGATTAGATTTGTACTTACTTCAAAGGAAGGTTCTCTCGGTTTGTGAGATGGGTTGATCTCTTAGTCTAGAGGTCGGTTTACAATTGGCATGGTGTTGTCAATTGGGTTTACAATTTGCATGGTCTTGCAAATTGGTTAGGTTTGCTTTTGATTTTGTAAGGTTTTAAAATCATAATGGAAATCTTAAGCGGGATTTGCTTGGGGACTGGATGTACACCGGGGAGGTGGAACCAGTATACATGCTTGTGTTTGTGATGTTTATTTTCTAAGATTGTTGCCATTCTTTCTTGCAATTTATAACACATCTTGCAAACTCACCCTCTAGTGTTTTAAGTGTAAAGCTTCCGCATTCTTTCTTGCAATTTATAACACATCTTGCAAACTCACCCTCTAGTGTTTTAAGTGTAAAGCTTCCGCAGATTTACTCTTTATAAGAGCGCACTCTTTTCTTAAGGGTCACGATCCTACACTTGGTATATAAGCAAGAGGACCCTACAATTGGTATCAGAGCAAGGTGAAGGATGACATCATCAAGTACAACAAATACATCATAATTTAAAGAGAGACATTCCACACAGCGACCACCTCACTTTGACGGTACAAACTATAACTATTAGAAGTGTCGGAGGAAGATCTACCTCCAATCTCTTGGCTATGATCTATGAAACATTATAGAGATAGAATTTACAAATCCTACCACTGATGCGGTATAAACATGTACCAAAAATATTACAAGTGCACAACCATGTCAAGTTATAGTATAAAGAGTTATCGATCCCACGAGGAAGGTGTTTTGTAGGAGAAAATATAAAATCGGTTCTTATGTTGTGTGCGTGACAAAATAGGAGTGATGAGTGAATGTGATTGTGGAGAGAATGATTGTGATTGTGGAAATGAATATATTTAAGAGTGGAAGTGAGTAAAAAAATAAATGTGATCAACAAGGCAAGAAGGAAGAATGAATAAAATTGAGAAACAAATAAAAAATAAAAAATGTAAAGATAGCGGATTCAATTAAAGATATGAGTAATCTAGAATTGAATCCTCTTCTTAGAAAAAGGTGATTCCCTAGAGGGTTCTAGCCTAAAGGTGAATCAAAAAAAGTAAAAATAAACAAAAAGAAAAACTAAACCCAAGAGGGTTCTAGCCTCAAGGTGAATAGTACAAGAAATTAAAATCTAACTACAAAATAAATTACAAAATCTAAACTACAAAATAAATTGCCAAAATACAAGAAAATAAATCTACTCTATAAGCATGAAATAAATCTAATCTATGAACATGAAATAAATATAAGGCAAGAGGGTTCTAGCCTCTTGGCTATTTAAACAAGAAAATAAAATCTAATTACAAGCATGAAAATAAATCTAACTAATAAGCAATAAAAAAGAAATAAAAGAGAAAAAGGAAAGAAATACAAACCTCTAAATAATTCTTCATCTACATCTTCATCATCCAACAAAGAGAAGAAATATTTAAAGTGGTGAAAAAATTATTATTATTAATTATAACAAAAAGTTACAAATTTATAAGGCCTTCTTAATTAAGAGTAGCCCTCCTCTCCAAAAGGAGTTACAAAAATTTTCACCCCCTCAACCTCTCACTCTCTACCCCTATTTATAGTAAACAATAATGAATGAGAACCCTTGGATGAAGACTTAAGCCCTAAGGAATCATTTTTAGCCTTTGAGCTTTTGGGCTTGAATTCTTAGGCCTTTTGCTTGTTTTCTTCACTAATTCAATGGGCTTTTGCTGAAAGAAGAGATCTTGAGCTTTATTCTTCATTAACCTTCAAATTCTTTCCATAATTACTTCTCCAGCACAGAAATTCAGATCGTGCTTCTTTGTACGAATATTTGTCCATGATATGTTCCGATTTCAGAGATGTCATAAATACAAAAGTTATAGATCTCGTTCTTAGCTTTCCAGAGAATATTTATTCAACCAATTTAGAGTTGATACGAGAGAGATATGGCCAAAATACCAAACATTACCGAGATATCCAGATTGCATGATTTGTTTTCTTTTTCACAAAACTTCTTCATTTGTTCCTTGATGGTATATTTATTTTTCTTGGGCTTTTGGGCTTAGACTTTTGGACATTTTCTTGACATTTTGGGCTTTAATGCTTCATTAAATATTGAAGGGTCTTATGCTAATCTAATCCGATTAAATGCCAATTAAAAATAATTAACAACTATATTCTTGCAAGATAGGTATACAATCTATTATGGGCAAGAATATGCAATATACAAAAAGTGATATATCCTATATGATGAAATATATATGCAAGGATATATAAACTAAGGGTGATATAAACATAAACAAGATAGTGGACAATGTGAGCAAAAGATAATGGCGATAATGGCGACAAGAATGATATGAACAATAAGCACAAGTGAGACGCCAAGACAATCACAAACACACAAAGATGATCACGGAGTTCGGACCTTCCGTCCTACGTCTCCGCTCCCCACTCCCGGGGAGAAATCCACTATCAACCGGGTTTTCTACGTTCACCCGAACAACGTTTACACCTCACACTCGGTTTTCTAGCTAACCGAAAACTTTACAATCAACACACTATTGTAATCCCACTCTACACCCACTAAGTGTTGGACCTAGCCGTGTCTCCCTCAAGTGCTCGGTTACAACCTCTCCCTAGGCACGTCAACCGACGCCACTCCTCTTGGGACGATCCCCGACTCTCACCACACACTCCTCACTCGGTGTACAAGTGTATTACAAAGTGAATCTCACAATAAGCACAATATAACAAATGATTGTTCTCAACTATGGATGAGAACTCAATTAAGCACAACTCAAAGTTACAATCTCTCACCACCCAACTATACTATGTATGGAAGATACAATAAGCTCAATGTGGGTGTGTGTAACAATGAGTAAAATAAAATCTAACTCAAATAACAAACTAGCAATAATTAATATATGATAAATCAATAATGAAATTGCTAGGGAAAAGAGTTAGAAAACTTCTCTATAAACACAAAGAGAGGATGAGAAGATTTTGAGGATGAAATCCTCAACTGGTGATGCAAACTCCTCTTTGTAACAGCAAACCCCAAAAACAAACTAAACAAACTCAAACCCTTGTTTAAAACTTTCTTAAACTTGTTTTTAAAACTCTCTTAATCAGTTTGAAAAGACATCAGCAATGGGGTATATATACCCACTAGAAATCTCAGCAAAAACCCCCAAAACAAAATGACCAAAAAGCCCCAGAGAAACAGCTCAGAAATAGCCGTTAGAAGTCCAACGGTCATATTGTCGGTCGACCGAAAATCCCGTCGGTCGACCGATGAGAGCAAAAACACGAAGAAAACTTTCTGGACCATCGTCGGTCGACCGAAAATTCTGTCGGTCGACCGATTTGAGCTCTCGGTCGACCGATGCGAGCTCTCGGTCGACCGGACCGGTCCAAACCAGAAATCTTGTGCATCTCATGGAGAGCCAAGCCCAACTCTCCGTGCCTAGTCAGAAAAGTGTTCGAATCCGGGTTATAGAGCTCGCACAAAGCGAAGAAATGTTTCGCGCTGACAGGCAAGCCATACATGGTGGCACGAATGGCTGCATATAGACCACAAGCGTGCAACTCCTCGCTCCATCGGCTTAAGACGTACTTCGTCATACGAGCCCACCAAAGCTTGTCTAAATAATGGACCCAGCCGTAGAATCTATGGCGCGCCGCATGCATCTCCCGTTCTAAGTCAGCAAGGCGATTCTTCAAAGTAGAAGCAGAAGCAAGAAATTCGTTACGTGGCGGTGCATCCAGCCCCAATACTCCAGGATGCAATCCAATGATATGACTCCTGCTCGAACCAGGAGCTGCCTGATGAGTGATATAGCCACAGTGAACGCTCTCATGCTCCTCCGTCAAGCACCACGACATCTCCCGTGTCACGGCCTGATGCCTGAGCTCAGTCAACGAACGGTGTCGAGGAATCTTCGGCAAATATAGGAAACCACCGCTATTTTTATATGAACAAAGGTAAATATCCTAGCAATGAGATATACTATGAGATATATGCAAGGATATATGAGCTAACACAAGATGATATATCCTATCAAAGAGATATACAATATGATATATGTATAGGATATGTAAACTAACACAAGGGGTAAACAATCTAAACAAGATAGTGGATGATATAGATAATGAGCTAATGACAATGGCGATATAAGATATGAACATAAATATGAATGAACGCCAAAGCACACTCAAACAAGCAATATGATCACGGAGTTCGGACCTTCCGTCCTACGTCTCCGCTCCCCACTCCCGGGGAGAAATCCACTAACACAATCCGGTTTGGAAGCCGGAACTTCTTCTACACACTCGGTTTTCTAGCTAACCGAAAACTCTACAACTCACACTCTTGCAATCACACTCTACACCCACTAAGTGTTGGACCTAGCCGTGTCTCCCTCAAGTGCTCGGTTACAACCTCTCCCTAGGCACGTCAACCGACGCCACTCCTCTTGGGACGATCCCCGACTCTCACCACACACTCCTCACTCGGTGTACAAGTGTATTACAAAGTGATTCTCACAATAAGCACAATATAACAAATGATTGTTCTCTCTAACAAGATGAGAACTCAATTAAGCTCACTCTCAATGTCACAAACCCACAACCCTAAATTATACTATGAATGTAAATACAATAAGCTCAATAGGTTGTGTGTGAACAAAGAGATATAAATCAAAATCAAACTAAACTCAAATATAAAATCTAGCTTAAGAACAATGATAATCAAACAAGTATATAAATGTAAAGCTAGAGTTTGAGTTTAGAAAACTTCTCAATTTGATAACAAGAGATGGAGGGATGATAGTTGGAAGCTCAAACTTCAATAGATAATCTCCTCAAGCTCTTGTGGAATTTGATTCACAAAATCGAAACACTCAAATGCTTAAAAGCTTATAAACACACTTTAAACAAACTTAAACCATTGATTAAAACTTTCTTAAACTTGTTTTGAAACTCTCTTGGTTAACTTGAAAAGACATCAGCAATGGGGTATATATACCCACTCAAAGCTCAGCCAAAAACCCCAAATCGAAATGACCAAAAAACCCAGCCAACGGTACAAAAACTAGCCGTTGGAAACAAAAAAATCCATCGTCGGTCGACCGGAAATTCTGTCGGTCGACCGATGGAAAAGTTCGGTCGACCGACGGAAAATTCGGTCGACCGTTATCTAGGTCGAAAACAAGAAACCAAGCATGACTTATCCGGTCGACCGGTGCGGTCGACCGATGGAGCTTTCGGGTCGACCGGACCGTCGACCGACAGACT
>NC_033794.1:20643492-20670467 GCF_001876935.1 Asparagus officinalis
CTCTTATTTCTTCATTTACTCAAGGGCCTTTGTTGAGAGATTGAGAGTTTGAGATTTATTCTTCATTAACCTGCAATTAAAAGATAAAAACAATTATTAGTGGTATATTTATTCATAAAAAATAGATAATAAGGGTATAAAATTATAATAAAATGTGATTATCAAATACCCCCACACCTAAACTTTTGCTAGTCCTCTAGCAAAGAAATAAAAAGAAAAGAAAACCTAACTCACTTTCTTAGGAATCGCGGTTGTATTTAGCGCATATAACAAGCCTTTAAACCCCTATGTTACCCTAGTGGACGAGTTATAGTCTCGTGAGGGTTTGCAGTGAATAACCCACAAAATTCGGTCAACTTGCCAAATTAAAAAAGTTAGTAAATAACTAAATTTACTTGATAATTGAAATTGGAAGCTAGTTATTACTCAAGAAACATTTTTATATATAACTCTAAGGTATATTTCCTAGAAAATCTTCTCATTATAGCAATACAAAACCAAGCCAAACTTAGAAATTTAAATTAAAAGTTTTGAAAAGAACATGATAACTCTTTGTTTCAAATAATATTCAAGTTGCTTGATCTAAAATATTTTCCAAGACTATATATACATATATAAAATATTTATTAGTATTTTTATTTTTTATTATTTTTTATATTATTTTTAACTCTTTCTTCCTTGGTGATTTTTTTCTACTTTAACGGGCTTTCTAAGCGACCATTTAACGAGTTTTGGGCGAATGGATCTCAACCCAATTGGGCTTAGGACATTAAGTATGGAAATACTCATTGGGCTTAATTACTCGGTCAACTTAGGCTTTATAAGATAGTATCACTTTGAATTTAAGAGTTTTTTTCTTTTGGTGCCAATTTTTCGCACTCTTCTTTTGAATTTTTTTTAAAGTATATGTATATATATTCTGAAAAATATGTAAGTCAAGACACTTTGAAAAATTATTTTTAACTCTAAGCTAAGCATGCATACATTCCATTATTTTAAATAAAAATCTAAGTTAAGACTTAAGTGAAGTATACTACTTTGAAAATCATTTCTTAAGAAATTTATTTAGAGTTATCATAAAGGTAAACTTGAGTAAATAACAAACTAGAGATTAAAAAATTTAAAATGTATCAAATAAATCAATTATTACATAACTCTATCAATTTGGCAAGTGACGATATTTTTATAATTTTTTTTAAGGAAAAGGAAAAAAATGACAAAATTGCACTAAAAAAATAAAGAAAAAATAACTAATTCCCACCTCCACACCTAAATTTTGCATTATCCTCAATACAAACTTTATGATGTACAAAGTAAAGCAAATAAGTACTTACATTTGGTCGGCTGATAAAAATCTGCAATTACCTTTGGTCTGAGGAGGATGAAATCAAAAATTTATTCTTTTTTTCTTTTCTTTTTTTTCTTTTTTCTTTTTCTTTTTCTTTCTTTTTTTTTCTTTTTTTTAACAACTGAACAAGAAACTCTCAAATGAGAGAAGAATAAATTCTTTTTATTATTCTGAAATAAACAAAACAAATAATGTAGAATGAAGTGTTTAACACGAAGAGCTCGTATTCTACATTGGATCCTACCTTATTGTTGAAAATTCTTCCCCGGATTTTAAATAAATTCAGAATGATATAATCAATAATGTGAAATTCCAAGCATTTCGGGGTGTTCAATAATTCTTGCAAAAAAGTAAGGTAGATATTATTGGTGTCATGCATTTTGTATTTCTTAATGAACTTAGACTCTTGTATTGTGAAGTTTTGTTTTCTAACAACCAATTCTTCTGTAGAGTTCTGTTGTTGATTATTCTCCAAGAATCTAAGTTCATCAAGAAAGAGTTCTTCAAAATTTAATTCAAAGCAGCAAATATTTAACACAGTTTCATTATTCTCAAAGACCTGATCTGCTATTTCTAAAATTTCCAACTCCTCACCAAAAATTTCCTCAAAACTCAAATCAGACTCTTCTTCTTCTTCTTCTGATCTTTCTTGAATGTAATTTATTTCTAGAGGTTGATTATTTGGTTGGTCCCCTGGATTAAAAATGTTAAGATCAGCATTCAAATTCCTAAAGGACAGCTTCATTTGACCAGTTCTACAGTTGATGAGAGCATTAGAAGTGGCTAAGAAAGCTCGTCCTAAGATGACAGGTGTCTGTCCTTTGGGATTGGAAACATGTTGTGTTTCTAAGACTACAAAATCTACTGGAAAAATAAAATCTCCAACCTTAATCAGAACATCCTCTAACTCACCCATAGGGACCTTGACAGATCTATCAGCCAACTGTAAGGTGCATTTGGTTGGATTCAGTACACCTAGACCCAATTGCTGATAGACTGAATATGGAAGCAAATTGACACTGGCCCCTAAGTCTAAAAGCGCTTTATCAATGTGAGTATTACCAATGATACATGAAATAATGGGGGAACCTGGATCTTTACGTTTCAAAGGTATGGGATTTGATAGCATTTGACTGATATTGGCAGCTAAAAAGACTTTCTTTGGAACATTTATTTGTCTCTTCTTAGTGCACAATTCTTTTAAAAATTTAGCATAAGATGGAATTTGTTCAATTACATCTAAGAGAGGAATGTTGACCTTAACCTGCTTGAATGTTTCTAGGATCTTCTCCTCCTGAGGAGAGTGTTTCCTAGACCTGAGTCTATCTGGAAATGGAGCAACCGGTCTAAATCTATCAAAAGCAGGCTCAGGTTCGGGTTCAGGTTCTTGGTCATCTGAGGGGAGTGATTGTTGAATAGATTCATCAAAAGGCGAAGGAGAAGGAATTTGTACAGGATCAAGAGTTTGACTTGGAGGAGTTCTCACTTGATTATCGAGCTGTCTACCTGACCGAAGTGAATGGATTGCATTCACTTGGACTTCATAGGATGAACTACATCCTGTGTTCTTAGGGTTGACCACGGGTTGACTCGAAAATTTTTCCTTCTCTCTTTCACTCACGACACTAGCTAGTTGACCAAGTTGGGATTCTAATCTAGCTATAGCTTGAGTGTTGGAGTTGAGCATTTGTCCAGTTGATTGCATGAAGGAATTCAGAGTGCTAGACGTTTGAGTCAACATATTCGTGGTTTGAGTGGAGGCCTTAATTATGGTTTCCAAACCCCTTTTCAAGACGTTGAGACGTTTATCCTGATCTGGATTGTGATGAGTCTGAATTACAGCTTGATGAAAAGGAGACTGATTTTGATACGGCAGATTGGGTTGTTGAAATTGTGAATGAGAATTGAACGGAACTATGTTTCCCCTAGGATAATGTTGGGTCAAAGCGGGAGTAAAGTTTTGAGTTGCGGGAGAATTTCCTAGATTCCATACAAAATTGGGATGATTTCTCCATCCTGGATTGTAGGTTGGAGAAAATTGATCATTTCTAGGGTGCTGGAATGCAGCATTCATCTGTTCTAATGCATTGTTGTTTCCTAGGAGAGGGTATTTCTCTGAAACGTGGGTAGGAGACTGACAATTATGACATCCTGAGGCAGAAATATGATTGATTTGAGCTGGAGCTCGTTCCTTAATTTCTAAAGCTTCTAACCTTCGCAGAATCGTCGCCATCTTCGCTTCAGAAGCAATGTTTGACTCCAAGGAAAGACCACTAGACTTAGATTGGGGAACTGATGAAACCCTATCATCACAGTGTTCCCATTGCATTATTTTTCAGAAAGACTCTCTAAAAACTCTCAAGCTTCATTAGCGTTTTTCCTCATGAAATCCCCGTGGCACATTGATTCTAAGGAAGTTTTTGCAGAATAATCTAATCCCTCATAAATTATTTGGCACAATCACCATTTTTCTAAACCGTGATGAGGACATTGGATGAGAAGATCTTTAAATCGGTCAAAATACTTCCAAAAAGGTTCTCCCGGGATAATTTTAAAGTTTTGAATGCTGTTCCTAAGCTTTACCGTTTTATGAATAGGAAAAAATTTCTTAAGAAAAACGGTGACAAATTCATCCCAAGTTGAGATGGAATTTGTTGGTAAGCTGTACAGCCATTTTTTAGCTTTATCCTTAAGAGCAAATGGAATAAATCTAAGCTTAACCGCATCTTCATTTAATTCTCTCATTTTAATCATAATACACACTTCCTCAAATTCCGAAATAAAAATATATGCGTCTTCTGTTTCATTACCAAGGAATTTGGGAAGCATGTTTATGTATTGCGGTCTCAGCTCAAAATTTATTCCATTTGTTTCAGGGAGCCTAATGCACGAAGGGATTGCATTCCTAATGAGATAGCACATATCATGAAGAACGGGTGGATTACGATGCTCCATTTCTATGATTGGTTCAAAGCGAATTAATCGACGTGTATTATCCCTAATCCACTGTTGCATACACCAAAACTATTTCTTTTTATATATTTTTTATAAAGAAAGAGAAAAAAGAAAAAAAAATAGTTTTTTTTTGAGAAAAAAATAGAGAAAACCTAACTAAAACAAATCAAAGCAATCACTTTTCAATCACTCTAATTCTAGGGTTTAACCTAACTCAACTAGACCAGCTCCTAACCAAAAACTCCTACAGTGAAAAGATTAAAGTTTCACCCAGGTAGTTAGCCAAGTAATGATAGTACTAGAGGGTGATCAGAGATCAATTAAGTACCTCGTTCCTTACGGAGCGCTTTACGCAACCACTAAACCTTGCCTTAGACACCAACTAATCTGAGAAAACTTAAACCGGTTCACTTAAGGATTTCTTATTCCTTATTGAGCTCGAATCCTTAGGGGCCAACGTCTAATGAGTTTTATTAGGCTTGGGTTTGTGAAGTGAGGAATTAGTGATTTTTGGGCTAAGGAAAGGGTGATGAAATCTCTCACATTATCTTGATTATGGGGTTTTGCCCTTAAAAATATTTTTAAGTATGTGCCAAATCAAGATGCTCAAATCACTTGGTGAATTCCTACTATCAATATGAAATGCAACCCTATGAATTAAAAGCAACTAAAAAGGATGGAAAAGAAAAATCTTCTTTTTTTTAATTAGGGTTAACAATCAAACAAATGAGAAGGGGGGAATATGTTTAAATTTATTATCTTGTTAGTAAATATCAAAGTGGAGGGTGAATTTTATTATGGTCAACAAAAATAAATTTTTTTTAAGTCCTAATTGTCTCTAAATGTGAAGAAATAGCTAAAGGGTGGAATTAAAAACTAGAAAAAGGACTTACCCGAAAGCAAATCTTCAAATCCTAATTCTCCAATCCGCGATCTTCAAGCTCCAAGCATTTCCTTCACAAAAAACACACAAGTTAAAGAACCAAAATAATTAAAACCTACTTAAGCACCTTTCCCGGCAACGGCGCCAAAAACTTGATGCGGCATAATTATGTACCAAAATATGTTGCAAGTGCACAACCGTATCAAGTTATAGTATAAAGATATCGATCCCACGAGGAAGGTGTTATGGAGAAGAAAATATAAAATCGGTTCTTATGTTGTGTGCGTGACAAATAGGAGTGATGAGTGAATATGATTGTGGAGAGATAATGATAGTGAAAGTGATAGTGTGTAAATGAATATATTTGAGAGTGGAAGTGAGTAAAAAATAAATGTGATCAACAAGGCAAGAAGGAAGAATGAATAAAATCGAGAAACAAATAAAAAAATCAAGAATGTAAAGATAGCGGATTGAATTAAAGATATGGGTAATCTAAAATTGAATCCTCTTCTTAGAAAAAGGTGATTCCCTAGAGGGTTCTAGCCTAAAGGCGAAACAAAAAAAGTAAAAATAAACAAAAATAAAAACTAAACCCAAGAGGGTTCTAGCCTCAAGGTGAATAGTGCAAGAAATTAAAATCTAACTACAAAATAAATTACAAAATCTAAACTACAAAATAAATTGTCAAAATACAAGAAAATAAATCTACTCTATAAGCATGAAATAAATCTAATCTATGAGCATGAAATAAATCTAAGGCAAGAGTGTTCTAGCCTCTTGGCTATTTAAACAAGAAAATAAAATCTAATTACAAGCATGAAAATAAATCTAACTAATAAGCAATAAAAGAGAAATAAAAGAGAAAAAAGAAAGAAATGTAAACCTCTAAATAATTCTTCATCTCCATCTTCATCATCCAACAAAGAGAAGAAATATTTAAAGTGGTGAAAAAATTATTATTATTAATTATAACAAAAAGTTACAAATTTAGAAGGCCTTCTCAATTAAGAGTAGCCATCCTCTCCAAAAGGAGTTACAAAAATTTTCACCCCCTTAACCCCTCACTCTCTACCCCTATTTATAGTAAACAACAATGAATGAGAGCCCTTGGATGAAGACTTAAGCCCTAAGGAATCATTTTTAGCCTTTGAGCTTTTGGGCTTGAATTCTTGGGCCTTTTGCTTGTTTTCTTCACTAATTCAATGGCTTTTGGGCTTGAATTCTTGGGCCTTTTGCTTGTTTTCTTCACTAATTCAATGGGCTTTTGCTGAAAGAGGAGAGCTTGAGCTTTATTCTTCATTAACCTTCAAATTCTTCCCATAATTACTTCTTCAGCACAGAAATTCAGCTCGTGCTTCTTTGTACGAATATTTGTTCATGATATGTTCCGATTTCAGAGATGTCATAAATACAAAAGTTATAGATCTCGTTCTTAGCTTTCCAGAGAATATTTATTCAACCAATTCAAAGTTGATACGAGAGAGATATGGCCAAAATACCAAACATTACCGAGATATTCAGATTGCATGATTTATTTCCTTTGTCACAAAACTTCTTCATTTGTTCCTTGATGGTATATTTATTTTTCTTGGGCTTTTGGGCTTAGACTTTTGGACATTTTCTTGACATTTTGTTGACATTTTGGGCTTTAATGCTTCATTAAATATTAAAAGAAATTATTTGGCTTCATGGGCTTCATTCTTTTGCTTTTGGCTTTGGGCTTTAGTATTAAATCAAGGGGCCTTTGTTGAGAGATGAGAGTTTAAGATTTATTCTTCATTAACCTGCAATTAAAAGATAAAAATAATTATTAGTGGTATATTTATTCATAAAAAAATAGATAATGAGGGTATAAAATTGTAATAAAATATGATTATCAACCACTTCTTACACCGAATGGACGGTTGTTCAAAGGACAAATGTAAATCTAGACTCTAAGGAGATGAATGCATTGTTTTGTGCATTGGACAAGAACAAGTTCAATCGCGTGTCTACTTGCAATTCAGCCCATCAAATTTGGCATACATTAGAGGTAACACACGAAGGTACAAATAAAGTTAAAGAATCTAAAATCTTTGTTCTTGTGCACAGGTTTGAGTTTAAAGTTAAAGAATCTAAAATCTTTGTTCTTGTGCACAGGTTTGAGTTATTCAAAATGAAAGAATATGAAACGATCACTAAAATGATCATAAGATTCACCGATATTACCAACTCTTTAATTGGTCTTGGAAAAGAATACACATAATTGGAGATGGTGAGAAAAGTAATTCGTGCACTTACACCGGAATGGGAGAAAAAGACGACCGCAATTGAAGAAGCCAATGACCTCTCAACACTTATCCTAGAAGATCTTGTGGGGAATTTAATGGCATATGAAGTACAACTTCAAGATAGAAGGGAGAGAGAACAACCAGAGAAGAAAATCATTACTTTAAATGCATCTTCCGATAGCGATGAATCGAATGAAATGATGAAGACATTGATGCTCTCTCAAGAAAATTCAAAAAGTTCCTTATCCAAAGTAAGTATAAAAATGTTAAAGATACTAATAATAATTTTATTTGTTATGGATGTAATAAGCCAGGACACATGAAGAAAGATTGTCCCCTTCTAAAGTCAAAATCAAAGTCTACAAACTTCAACGAGTCACAAAATAAGAAGAAAAAGGCTTTGACAATGGCATGGGATGATAGCTCTTCCCTCTCCTCTTCATTTTACATCTTTTATAAAGTCTATTAATCCACTTAAGAGAAGTTTTAAACTTGTTTGAAAATATTGTGTCAAAATCATGTGTTGTTGAAACTTCGTGTTTTGGACTATTTTGTAAAATAAAGAGTTTACACAAATGGGAAATGTAATTTAAAATTTTTTTGTAACATGTTCATTTTTATGTTTATAAATATTTTTCCAAATTTTACATTTTTAGAATTTGTTTGATATTTTTAAACAAGGTTTAAAATTGATGTTTACTTTTCATATCAGGTCATGTGCACGTTTTAAGTCGACTTGCTACAGTACCAAGTCGACTTATAAATTGTTGCGCAAATGGTATTTTTAATCTGCTAAGTCGACTCATAATCTAACAAGTTAACTTATACTATATAAGTCGACTCATGCCTGTCATAAGTTGACTTAAAATAGAGCCGTTGCACAGTAACAACTATTTTCTAGATTTTACTGTTTTTGATATTTTTGTTGGTTTTTGCTGGGTTCTTGGGCTTAGTTCTTCTACCCTATATATACCCCTTTGTATTAAACACTCTAACCACTAAAGAAAAGTTTTAAATAATTTTTTACAAGTGTTTAAGGTTGTTTTAAGTTTATTTTATAAGTGTTTATGTGAAGAGAGTTTCACAAGAGGAGGAGATCATATCTTTAGTGTTTGGGCTTCAATCTCAATCTCTCTCACTCTTGATTCTTGAAGAAGTTTTTTCAAACTTATCTTCTAGCATATTTACATTTTGATTCTTATATATATATATTTGTGCTAGTTTGATTTAAGTTTAGTTTTATTGTTATTTATTGTTTCACACACAACCATTGAGCTTGAGTATTTTCATACATTGTATAATTTAGGTTGATGGTGTGATTGAGTGAGCTTACATTGAGTTCTCATCCATTGTAGAGAACAAATCCTTGTATTTGAGCTTTTATTATGAGATCATATTGTTATACACAAGTACACCAAGAGGAGTGTATGGTAAGAGACGGGGTCGATTCCAAGAGGAGTGACGTCGGTAGTAAAGCCTAGGGAGAGGTTGTAAATCTGAGCACTTGAGGAAGTCGACACGGGCTAGGCCAACATTTAGAGGATGTATTGTGTGATTGTATTGTATGAGTTGTGAAAGTTTTCAATGAGTTAGAAAACTAATTGTGTGAGTTGTAAACGTTTTCGGTGAACGTTGAAAACCGATTGTGGTAGTGGAGATTCTCCTCGTGAATGAGGAGCGAAGATGTAGGTCAAGGGTAACCGAAGTCCATGATCATATTGTGTGTCTTGGCGTATTATTTGTGCTCTTTGTTTATTACATTCTATATCGCCATTATCTCATGTTTATATCGCCCTTGTTTTAATTACATATACTTGCATATAATTTATTGTATATCATAATTGCTAGGATAATTGTTAATTAGTTATTAAATTAGCATTAAATCGTATTAGATTAGCATATATCCTATTCATTCCCCTCTAGGGTAATTTCATTTTGTATTAGAGCTTGGTGCACTTTGATTAGAGGTTTAACCGCCTAGAGTCAAAGATCCTCGCTTTGCTATATTGCTAATCTAGTTTTGAGATTATTTTCATCTTGCTTGCATATATTTATTATGGATATGAATGGTGCACCTAGTTTAGGCTATGATATTAATAGTGTTTCTTTATTCAATGATTTTTCTTATGCTAAAATGGATGTTTAGATTTAAAATATTTGTTAGATCTAAACATATCGATATATTGAAAATTATTGAATGTGCTTATGTTGTGTCCACATTAGAGAAATTCAAATGGGGCACAAATGATAAGAGAATGTTTGTTTTGAATAAGTTATTGTTAGAATTTATGCTTAAAGCTTTTGATCCATCTATTTCTAACAAGCTTGCTCATTTTGATAGTGCTTACAAATTATGGAAATTTATAGAAGAACATAAAAAAAAACTTGGAGGAGATCCGACAAACCTTGGCGGATTCTACTTTAAGTTCAAGTAGAGCATAATCATGTACACGACCACTAGGCAATAGCCCTAATGAGGTATGCGAGTCTGATACCGATGATGAATTATCTATTGATGAACTCGCTCGTGGATATGAAAAATTAATGCATGCTTATAACAAATTGCATCATAATTTTATTGATTTTAAAAGTAAGCATTTTATTTTAAAACCCGCTCATGAGAAGCTAGAATCCAAGTTTGATGTCATTGTTAAGGAAAATAAAAATCTTAAAGAAAACAATAATAAATTAAATTTGAAAAATGATAAATGGATCTCTAAAATAGCTAGCTTAACTCATGTTAATAATGATGCCATGTTAGAAGTAGAAACAATTAAAAAAAATTAATTCTTTTAAAAATGGTCATGATTGTTCTACTTCTTATGACAATGCATATATGCCTGATAAAGAGTTGAATGACATAAAAGAACGTATATCCTCCTTAGATTTAACCCTAACTAAATGCATTGATAATAATAAGAAACTAATGAATATGTGTGCTAAGTCAAATACAAATAACTCAAAATCATTCACTCATTATGCACACATATATAGCAAAATTTATAAGTGTTCTATTTGTGGCCGAAAAGGCCATTTAGATAAGTTTTGCTATGATGCACAAAAACCAAAGAATGCTAATATTAATGCCCTTTGTGCATCTCATAAAGTTTCATCATCACACACACACACACACATGTACCAATTGATCATCATAAGGATAATAGTGTGTTTAAATATGAATATTGTGGTAGATTTGGCCATTTGGCAAAGTTTTGTTTGTTTTAAGAAAATGTTCAAATTTTCCAAATATCTCAAATAAACCATATTTGTTTAATAATGTTTCACATTTGCAAAGAGTTTCAAATAAATTACCTTTGTTTGCAAATGTTCCTCGTGCACACTCATATGGTCATCATACACAAATGCACCCTTTTCATTGCACATATTACAATCGGAATAGTCATTTGCATAATTATTATTATGACTAGATTCGTGCACTATATGTGTCTAAATGAGATCATAACGCAAGGGCTTTAGACTTTATTGATAGAGGTCATGTCCCTAAATTCTTCAGTACCAAGAGTGCTTGGGTACTAAAATATTTTTGATTTTAAAGAACAAACTTTTAGAGTTTTCATTTTTCATGTTCTTTAAAAGATGATTTTTTTATTATTTTTTTAAAAACAAAGTTTTGATTATAAAAGAATTTTTTTTCATTTGTACGATTCTTTTTAAAAAGAAAATTCTAGTTTCAAAGAAATATTGGTTTTGAATTTGTAGAAGAGGTTTATGTTTGAGCAACCCCCCCTCCGATTTATTAATCTTTCATTGGTATTCTTTCATATCATGTTTACCGGGTGAAAAATATTTTTGTATGGGTTGAAATAAGCTCCAAGAGCTTGGGATGATTGTTTATCTAGTTTTTCTTATCAAAATGATATTATTTTAAAGAGAAGTTTTACAAGTGTAAGGCTCACTCTTTTCTTTCCATCAAAATGATTGTAATGGAAGCTGCAATGAAACTCGTTCCCGATGCAAACACTAGCGAGTTGCTGTTGGAAAGATTGAGAAATCTTCTGAGCTGTTTCTTCAAGCTGGGCTTGAGTAACGTAGCTCTGGCGTGGCTCTACAGGGTGAGACTGGTTAGCCCAATCTGCATAACCAGACACGTTTTCTCGAAAAAGAAAGAGGCCTCACGGTGAGCGCCAAACTATTGATGATGGTTAACCAAACAATCAAATATTTCGGGATAAGATTGATGAGGGGCCGCTTACTTCTCCAAATATCTGGTTTTGAGTATAGTAGCTTTTAGCCTGCACAAAGTAGAAACTCATGAGAGGATGGGGCTTGGTTCCCCCGTTGTACCTCCGACGATCAAGTCAGCTAGTGAACTTGAGTGACGAAATGAAAAATTGTGAGAGTTCTTGTGCGTAATACAGTATAATTAGCAGATATTCAAGAGTCAAAGTTTAGATGTTAGAAACATGAATCCCCTCTCGTTGAGAATAGTACCTGTATTTATAGTGGTGCTAGAAGGGTAGAATAATCACTTCGGCCGAGTACAGGATGGCGATAAAGAAGTATGGGCTAGCAGCTGCGTCAGCACATACTTTACATGTGTCGATCGGTGAGTGGAGGAGAGATCACTTCAACATTAAATTGGAAGTGATCGGAGGCATAACAGTGCTGACGTGGTCCGATGAGTCATGAAGACTATCGGGGCTAGAGATATGATGCACCCGCCAAACATTAAACACGACACCGATGTGCTGTCAATGGGAGAGACTCGAGGCTGAAGCCGTTCTATAGCTTCACTGAGAATTGACGGCTTTCCAGTCGACCTTGTGAGGCGTCGAATAACAAGTTGAGTGGGCTCGTTGCGAGTCGTCTTTGATAAGATGATCGACAAGTACCGCCATTCGTGTCGACATAAGAAGATGTTGACTCGACGGGTCAGCTACGTCGGGATCCTTGGCTGTTTGACCATCAATTTGGCTTGAGTGGTGCATGAAGGAGGACATCTGTCCGTAGCTAGCAAAGGGTCGTACTTTGACGACTGAAAACACCATAACAGTTCCAAATCTAACTATTTTATTCTTCTTTCTACCGATCTTCAATAACCATATAGATAAATTTTAAAATATCCTTTTTTTCATTCTTCTTGTATAAATAATTTCTTCAACTTTAAGTGATTAATTAGTTATCGATCTGGTAGAAAGGAAGTGGGAGAATTGTAGTTTTGGCAAAGAGAAATAGATGGGAAGAAAAATATGGGAAGACAAAGGTACCCTTCCTCTTTTTACCTAACTTCCATTTTTTGTCAAATTAAAATTAAAAGAAACTACTATTATTGGAGCACCAAAGCAAACCTCATGATCTTTTTTACTACCCCCTCATGATCTTTTTTACTACCCCCTTAAAAGTAAATTACAAGTATTGGTGTGGAACTTTACAAAATAAATTATAGGACCTTACATGAACAGAAAAGAGCGAAGTTTGCGATTCAGTGCTCAAAAATTGATTTATTGGAGCATCGAAGCTGTCAGCATCTATTATAGCCTACTTTCATGATTTGTGAAATGATTGCGCTTTTTTAGTGAGTTCAAGTAATGTGCACTAGAACTGTAGTTAGGGGGGGGAAATGAACCTCTATATCACTTTGTACCCCCTATAAATAGAACAGGATTTGTGAGCGTTGCACACTACTAAAATAAGATGCACATCTTTTTTTCCATATATATACCCCTCAAATCTTCTCTATTTGCAAAATTACCCTCTAAATCTACTTGGTAGTTATAAAATTGCTCCTCAATTCTCTCACATTAATTTTTTTACTCCTTTTACGTACCAATTTTAGCTATTAAACAAGAAATTGTTGCATACCTATTGGAAACTATTGGGAATTTTGAAATTATCTAGTTTAAAAAGTAGCATTCCTAAGTTGGAGCAATAGAGATATCCAATATGCTAGTTTCGAGCGGTAATTTTAGAAAAAACGAAATTTGACGGGCAATTTTGTAAATGTTGTAGATGTGAGGAATACATGTGCAAAAAACACCTAGAATTAATTTTCACTGTCGCTTCTAAATAATTGAATTAAAATACTGTTCAATATTAAAATCATCTAATAATGGTTATGTTCTTCCCCCCCTCAGCACAACAAAAACCTAGTGAATTCATGCTAAAATACAAGCCCAATACAAGGCACACACGCCCCTGGAAAAACATCAGCTAGTGGTTGCTTTTGAAAAGCCCACCAAAGCTCAAGCCCAAAAGAGAGGAAATATTTCCATTCCATATCCAAAAGATTACACAACGTGAGCAAACCGCCAAGTCTACACCCGAACACCCGGGGGGGGTAGAAGGCCGCTAGCCGCCGAAGTTGTAGAGGGTCATGTCCTGGCGCTTGAGGGCGTAGACGAGACGTCCATGGCGGTGACAGTCTTTCTCCTGGCGTGCTCGGTGTAGGTGACTGTTTGGTGGAAAATTTATAGTAAATAAAATGAAAAAAAATTGACTTGTATTCTCTCGACCTTAATTACAATTTGAATTTCGATTACAAAAGAGAGGAGAATGATCCGGATTCTCCCATTTGTTTAATTATGGGTTCTTCACAGTAGCGATGGAGTGCTTCCTTCGAATGCTCACATCGAATTTGCTCTCCGTTGACGATCCGACCGTCTTGTCTCGCGGGCACAATTAACTTGTGTGGCAAGTTTGATGGAGAACTCTTAACGAGTTTAAGAACTCAGAGTGAGTTGAAACTCTGTGAAAAGAGTTGTTTGAACCGAAAATTGGGTTAATAGCCAAGTGGATTTGTTTGTTGCTGAAAGATGTTCCAAGATCAGATCTTCCTGTTGCCGACAATCCAAGAAGAATCAGTCGACGCTCTCTCTGTGAGAAATCCGATCTCTTCTTCACCCACCAATCTCCTAAAAGCCGAACCTCTTTCTCTGTTGAGTTTTTTGAGGGGTTATAACTGTCCCCTTAATCCGCTCCTAAGTGGACGTTATTTCCTTAAATCGTGGAAAAAACGGTTCTGAAACCGTTCGACTCATATTTGAATGAGTCAAACGCCCAAATCAGCATTTCAAACCTTAACTCCGCGTCTTAGACTGGAGACGCGGAGTTGGATAGCCGCTGGATGTTGAAAAACGCGATGACCGCCCTCATTTTGTTTGCTGAGGATTGGAAATGCGGGGGTCACATGCGTTTCAAGAATTAAAACGCGAAGATAAATTCCACGTTTAGAAGAGGCTAGTTGACTTGTAACCTCTTCTGTAAAGCGTTGCAAGGACCATTGTTCAGTAATCTTTACTTTAGCTGTTTGTGGGGTGTTGAAGTCGTCAGATTGTAACTCTCACAGTTGATTGTGAAGACCACTGAATAGAGTTTTTATTAGTTGTCGGAAGTGTCGTTAAATTATAACTCTTCTCGATCTATGTGAAAAGTCCTCCATTTACAATTTTCATTTGTTAACATGAAAGTTATCTGATTGTAACTTTCATCATTGAGATATGAAAGTCGTCAGATTGTAACTTCCATCATTGAAACTTGACGGGGATCAGCTATCTATTGTGATTTGTAGACAACCTACAATAACGACGTTGTGAATGACGTTCTCGAGGAAGATCTTGAGGAGGCTGCCTGATCCTTCTTCACCCTCGCGCCCTTGCTGCCGCGAGCCGTGCGCGATGCCGGGCTTCTCGCTGATCACCTAGTAATGTTGTCCCGCTCAAAAAAAAAAAAACAAAAAAAAAAAACAAAAAAAAAAAAAAAAAAACAAAAAAAAAAAAAAAAAAAAAAAAAAAAAAAACAGAAAAAAATAAAAAAAACCAAAAAAAAAAAAAAAAAAAAAAAAAAAACAAAAAAGTAAAAAAAAACTCGGCAACCTTCGCCTGCCGCCTCTTTGCCCCTCCCCCCTTCCCCAGCCCCTTCCTCCGCCCCGACATCGCCCCCTTTCTTTCTCTTTCTTTCAATATCTTTCTTGTGACTGATTGTCTTTTTTTATTTTTTATTTTTTTTATTTTTTTGATCCTGTGAGAGAAGCGGCGGATTTGGGGGTTTTTCTTGAGGGGGAGGGAGTTTGAAATTTTGGGGGAGTTCAGAAAATGACGAAATGTTGAGCGCTAAAACATGGATCGAGATAGGGAGTGTTTGTTTCAAATCCTATAATTTTAGGATATGGATTTCACCATGAGATTTGAAATCCATAGGTTTTTTAACATGGGTTAAAATTTCTAAAATGTTGTTTGTTTCATCAATATTTTGGGATATGTAATCCTATAATTTGTACTTATTTGTTTCAAATTCAAATTGTAGCAATATAAATTTTAGAATTTGAAATCTAGCCTAAATCCTCTCTCAAAGAGTGGATTTTATAAATGTTATAATATATTAGTTTTTTATTATTTGGGTATTCAATATCCCAAAATTTACTTTGAATTAAACAAATGTTATGGAATCTATAAACTCAAAAAAATTCATTTTTTCATCCTAGAATTTGCAATCCAACGTATATCCAAAAAAAAAAATTGATACAAACTCCCCAATATTGTATGCATGGTCGAGATTGGTGCTTTGCTCGCCACTCGGATCGGTGACGTGGATAAGCTAGCTTGGCATCTGAAAGTACCCTTTAGGCCCCGTTTGGCAAAGGGTTAAGGAAGAGGGGTTAAAGAGAATGATTAATGTACTTAGCTCATTCAATAATCTGTAGGACTAAATTTGACTAAATTATTAACCCGTTAAATAAGTTTTATTTTAGCCATTTTAATTTGTTTTAGTGTTTGGGAATAACAATGATTTTGACTATTTTCTTTGTAATTAGAAATGTTAACTCTTAATCCTTCTAAATAAGAGTATTAGTAAACCCCTCATTTTGAGGGGTTAACTCATTTTAATCCCTCTAGAAGGGTTAGCTTAACCCTTCTATATTTTTTATGTTTGACAAATTATGAAGGATTAACTCACTTTAATCCTTGTATAGATTTTTTATGTTTCACGGGTTAAGAAAATGTTAAATTCCCTTAGCCCCTTACTTAACCTTTGCCAAACGGTAGCTTAAAGTTTAATTTGTTTTCAAACGAGCCCGAGCTTCACTTCACGAGAAACGCGGCTGGTTCTCAGCGGTGCAGCGGGCGCAAAAAAGTGCGACGGCCCCAATTCGCCCACGATCATGTAGGCATCGATTTTACTTAAGTGCCCCTCTTATTGCGCCTCCACCTGGCTCTAACACGACAATCCGAGGTTAGTTAAGTAAACACTCCTCAGAGTTCCGAGGGTTTAGGAGTCGGGGGCTTTGAGCTGTGGCCAATTAGGAAGCGATCTCTGTCCATGGCTTCCTCCTGTTGCCGACGTGGCCGATTCCTATTCTCCACAAACACCGCCGCCTCTCTCCCTCTCTCTCAAGAGTCTTCTTGGACTTTTGATTAAATGAGAGCGATTAGGGTTTGAGATTTCCCAAATTAAAAGAGAAATGGGAGAGGTCCAAGGAAAATGGAAAGGGTATTTTGGGAAGAACGGGCTGAGAGTATTCTCGCCGGAGTACTACGCCGTCTGCGCCGTCGGCGGGATGCTCAGCGCGGGGACCACCCATCTCGCCATTACTCCCCTAGATGTGCTCAAAGTCAATATGCAGGTGATCTCTCTTCTTCTCTGTTTCTTTTCTTTTTTTTTTTGGTTTGAGTTTTTTGTTTGAATTAGTTGTTGATTTAGATTTAATTCTGTTCACTTCATTTAGGGCCCGTTTGGATGGACGTAAGTATTAGTGGAAGTAGTACTTATTTTGTTTCGTGTACTTTTTAGAAGTAGCGGAAATGGTACTTCATCATCACCTTTTATTTGTTTGTTTGGATAGAAATTAGATATATTATTAGGAAGTAACTAATACACGTAACTTTCATACTATTCTTGTTTAGATTATAATTGAAGTAGAGGATGTAATTGATATGTATACCATGGTATAATTACTTCACATTCTCGCTATTAACTAAAAAATTAACCATCCAAATCATCAACTGATACATGAATCTCATTATACTTGAAGATGCAAACAAACAATTGTTGTACATTTGATTTGAACGGTCTTTTCTCAAGATTTTTACTCATGAGAAGTCATTAAGAGGTATGCGAATGTGTTCCAAAACTCAGAGAACCACCGCCTCATCAATTTTATGCAAAACAAATCGATTTTAGCCGCCACCTCACCGATGCATGTATAAAAAACTAATTTCAATTTTAACTCCAAATAAAAATCATGTATGCACATGATGATTCATATTAAAAGATTCTAGCAGCAAGACACAAAAATCAAGCCTTTGTGAGAGAGATGACGTGTGGGAATGTTGCTTTGATATTTGATTATTTTTAAGAGAATCAATTTAAGATCATCTGCCCTTGGTAGAATTCTAATTTAAGTGGACCCCACTTTTCATCCATTTCCCCTCTACTTCTGAGCATTCAAGGAAGGAAAAAAATCTAGGAAGTAGGAGTGCCACCTAAAAGCTACATCTGCATTTATGAAAGTAGCTGAAGTAGTCTTTTCAGAGAAACAAACATAATTTTTTACTTAAAAGTAGAAGAAACTTCCTTTATTTTAGTTACTTCTTGACTACTTCCGTGCAAACAAACATGTCATTAGTGAGATGTTTGGGATAACACCTAATAAAACTATAGATTGTATTTGGTAGTCTGTGTTTTCTAAAATACTCTGTTTTAAACATGGCTTTTGCAGGCTGGGGCTTGACTAAGTTAAGGCACTACGAGTTCTTTATTTATTTATTTATTTTAGGATCTAGATTTTCTTTAAGAAAAATTTATACATTGCTGTCAAGACTTATTACATGCTAATTAAGTCTTAGAACATAATAGATTCGTATGTCTTGAATGTGATCCCTTCATCGAGGTTCGCTAATGTTGCAGCGGGGGCTTCACAGACACGAAAAATGTTTATACACGAGTGGAGAATAATAACACTGAATAAACACAGTGAAGATAAAAAAACAACACACAAGGATTTAACGTGATTCGGTCAGTATGACCTACGTTTATGGACGAGAACAACATAGAACTTCACTAATTACAAAAGAGAAGATTATAAAGAGGAGATCGCTTTCTAACCAAAGAAACACATAAAGAAAGAGATTTCTCTTTCTATCTCTCTCTCTTCTCTCTAACTCTCACTGTCCCGATGCTTGATCTTCATTCACCCTCACCTTCCCCTTTAATAGCTTTCAAAAAATTAAAAAAAAATTAAACATAGTAGGTGGAATAGTGAAATTAGGTGAATTTAAAATTGTATCAAATTTAAACTCGTTTTCTTCATTTTCAAAGTCAATGTGGAGTTTTGAGAGTTAATTAAGACTCTCTTATTATGATGAAAGGAAAGAAGGTAAATACCCTGTATATCCTTGAAGACAGTATAGTGACAGGTGCTATAGCAGTGTCATCCTCAGATGATTCAGATTCTGACACTACACATTTCTGACATATACGGTTGGGACATATGAGTGAGAGAAGACTGGATGTATTAAGCAAACAATGTCTGCTTTGTGGTCAGAAAACCAGTAAATTTGACTTTTGTGAGCATTGTGTTTTCAGCAAGCACCATAAAGTCTCCTTTAGTATCGGTGTTCACATAACCAATGATACTTTAGATTATATCCATTCAGATGTTTGGGGACCTTCTCAGGTTCCATCGAAAGGTGAAGCTCGTTTTCTGCTAACATTAATTAATGATTATTTCAGAAAAGTTTGGGTGTATCCTTTGAAGCATAAGAGTGATGTGTTTGTAACCTTCAAGCAATAGAAGGTTATGATTGAGAAGCAAACGGGAAAGTAAAGCGCCTCAGAACCGACAATGAGATAGAGTTTTATTCCACAGAATTTGACCAATTCTGTAAGAATGAATGTATTGTGCGTCATCGTATAGTTTGGCATACACCACAGTGAAATGAAATCACAGAAAGGATGAACAGAATATTTTTAGAGAGAGCTCGGTGGATGCTCTCTAATACCGGTTTGTCAAAAGATTTTTAGACTGGGACAGTCAATACAATTTTCTATTTGATAAACAGATCTTCTACATCAATTGATTTTAAGACTTCAGAAGAGGTATGATCTGATGCTCCTGCTAATTACTCTCATTTAAGAGTATTTGGTTGCTCTGCTTATTTTCATGTTAATGATGGTAAGCTTGAAACTAGAGCAAGGAAGTTTATCTTTCTAAGATATGCTACCAGAGTGAAGGGATATAGATTATGATGTTCTGATCCCAAATCACCTAAGTTTATTATTAGTAGGGATGTTATTTTTTATAAGAAATTCATGTTTCACCCGATAAAGGAGTTTGTTACTGACACTACAGGTACTAAAAAAGGAGTCTAGCAAGCAGGTGGAGCTAGATAGCTCAGCTTCAAAGAGAGTGCTTGACGACGCACATATTGAACCAGTTAATACTGAGGAAGGTTTACCTTTAGACGTTGATACACTACAAGAGGAACAGTATAATATTGCCACTGGGAGAACAAAAAGGCAGATCTGACCTCCTAAACGTTATGCAGACATGCTTGCTTATGCTTTGAGTATAGCAGAATCGATTGAGGTTCCAGAGCCTTCTACTTATAAGGAGGCTATTAGTGGCAATGAGGCTGCAAATTGGACTGTTGTGATGATTGAAGAGATGGAGTCTCTTCACAAGAATCAGACATGGGAGCTAGTGAAACCACCAAGGGGACAGAAAATCGTTGGCTGTAAATAGATCTTCAAGAAGAAAGGAGTTCCGGATACAAATTCTGTAAGGTACAAGGCGTGCTTGGTAGCTAAATGCTACGGTCAGACCGGTTCCATCGAAAGGTGAAGCTCGTTTTCTGCTAACATTAATTAATGATTATTTCAGAAAAGTTTGGGTGTATCCTTTGAAGCATAAGAGTGATGTGTTTGTAACCTTCAAGCAATAGAAGGTTATGATTGAGAAGCAAACGGGAAAGTAAAGCGCCTCAGAACCGACAATGAGATAGAGTTTTATTCCACAGAATTTGACCAATTCTGTAAGAATGAATGTATTGTGCGTCATCGTATAGTTTGGCATACACCACAGTGAAATGAAATCACAGAAAGGATGAACAGAATATTTTTAGAGAGAGCTCGGTGGATGCTCTCTAATACCGGTTTGTCAAAAGATTTTTAGACTGGGACAGTCAATACAATTTTCTATTTGATAAACAGATCTTCTACATCAATTGATTTTAAGACTTCAGAAGAGGTATGATCTGATGCTCCTGCTAATTACTCTCATTTAAGAGTATTTGGTTGCTCTGCTTATTTTCATGTTAATGATGGTAAGCTTGAAACTAGAGCAAGGAAGTTTATCTTTCTAAGATATGCTACCAGAGTGAAGGGATATAGATTATGATGTTCTGATCCCAAATCACCTAAGTTTATTATTAGTAGGGATGTTATTTTTTATAAGAAATTCATGTTTCACCCGATAAAGGAGTTTGTTACTGACACTACAGGTACTAAAAAAGGAGTCTAGCAAGCAGGTGGAGCTAGATAGCTCAGCTTCAAAGAGAGTGCTTGACGACGCACATATTGAACCAGTTAATACTGAGGAAGGTTTACCTTTAGACGTTGATACACTACAAGAGGAACAGTATAATATTGCCACTGGGAGAACAAAAAGGCAGATCTGACCTCCTAAACGTTATGCAGACATGCTTGCTTATGCTTTGAGTATAGTAAAGTCGATTGAGATTCTAAAGCCTTATACCTATAAGGAGGCTATTAGTGACAACAAGGCTGCAAATTGGACTGTTGCGATGACTGAAAAAATGGAGTCTCTTCACAAGAATCAGACATGAGAGTTAATAAAGACACTAATAGGATAGAAAATCGTTGGCTGTAAATGGGTGTTCAAGAAAAAATAAGGAGCTCCGAATACAGATTCTGTAAGGTACAAGACACGCTTGGCAGCTAAAGGCTACAGTCAGACAGAAGATGTAGACTTTATAAAATATTCTCTCTAGTTGTAAAACACACCTCAACCTGCGTGTTGCTTGTCATGGTTGCTCATTTTAATTTGGAGCTTGAGCAACTTGATGTGAAGACGACTTTTTTATATGACAAGCTTGAGGAGCAGATCTTTATGCATCAGCCAGAGGGTTTCATTATTGAAGGTAAAGAAGATCATGCGTGCAAGTTGAAGAAATCTTTTTATGGATTGAAAGAGTCTTCGAGACAGTGGTATTTGAGATTTGATACTTTCATGTTTGAGCATGGTTACTCTAGGAATAAATATGATAGTTGTGTTTATCATAAAAGGCTCAATGATGGTTTTTGTGTATTTGCTTTTGTATGTTGATGACATGTTGATTGCATCTAAAAATATGTCAGAAATCAACGAGTTAAAATCTCAACTCAAACATGAGTTTGAGATGAAGGACTTGGGAGCGACGAAGAAGATTTTAGAAATGGAGATCCACAGGAACAGACGAGAAGGAAGTTTATTCCTATCTCAGGAAAAATACATCAAGAAGGTGTTGGAGAGATTTGGTATGCTTGATGCTAAGCCTATGAAAACTTTGCTTGCTGTTCATTTTCGTCTTTCAGCAGATTTGTCACCTCAGACTGAGGAGGAGCAATACATGTCTTGTGATCCTTATGCTAGTGCAGTTGGAAGCATTATGTATGTTATGATCTGCACATGTCCAGATATTTCACAGGCACTCAGTGTTGTGAGTCGGTATATGGATAAGCCTGGAAAGACCCATTGGTAGGCTATGAAAACCGTACTTAGATATTTGAGAGGATCTACTATTAGTTTGTATTTTGACAGGAACACAAATTCAGATTTGCAGAATACTTGGTTATTCAGATTCAGATTATGCGGGTGATTTGGATAAGAGACGATCCCTGACAGGTTACATATTCACTCTTTCAGGTAGTGTCATTAGTTGGAAGACGTCTCTATAGTCGACAGTTGCATTGTCTACCACTAAAGCAGAGTATATGGTAGTGACAAAAGCAGTGAAAGAAGCTATTTGGTTAAGAGATTTGGTTAAAGATCTCGGCTTACACCAAGGTATTGCTACGGTATTTTGTGACAGCCAGAGTGCTATACATTTGACGAAGCATCAGATGTATCATGAAAGAACCAACTACGGTATTTTGTGACAGCCAGAGTGCTATACATTTGACGAAGCATCAGATGTATCATGAAAGAACCAAACATATAGATGTCCAGCCAGAGTGCTATACATTTGACGAAGCATCAGATGTATCATGAAAGAACCAAACATATAGATGTCAGATATTACTTTATCAGAGAAATTAAAGTCATCAAGATTGAGAAAATTAGTATTGCAGATAATCCAACAGATATGATGACGAAGCCTGTACCTTCGCGCAAGTTCGAACATTGCCTCGAATTGTTTGGAGTTCGACAAAGCAGAGGTTAAGTCCGTAAGGGGCTTCTGGCGAGACAGTAAGAGTGAAGAGAAGAAATTTTCATATTCAAAGTCAAGGTGAAGATTTGTGAAAAAAATGTGACTTTGAAAATGAAAAAGAAGAGTTCAAATTTGATACAACTTTGAATTCACCTAATTTCACTATTCCACTTATCATGTTTAATTTTTTATTAATTTTTTAAAAGCTATAAAAAGGAGAGGTGAGGGTGAATGAAGATCAAGCATCGGGGCAATGGGAGTTAGAGAGAAGAGAGAGAGATAGAAAGAGAAATCTCTTTCTTTGTGTGATTCTTTGGTTAGAGAGTGATCTCCTCTTTGTAATCTTTTCTTTTGTGATTAGTGAAGTTATCTGCTGTTCTCGTCCGTGAACGTAGGTCATACTGACTGAACCACATTAAATCCTTATGTGCTGTTTTCTTTGTCTTCACTGTGTTTATTCAGTGTTGTTATTCTCCACTCGTGTATAGACATCATTCGTGTCTGTGAAGCCCCCACTGCAATAGCTAAATTGATTGATGGGAATTGTGGCTTCATCTTCATCACAAGAAGCTTCTCTTGCCACTGAACACATCGCGTTCTAAGGATAGGTCATATTATAGAATGTGCTGCATAATACGTGAAACTAAAATTCGGCAAATATCCTTCAAAGGAATCAAGTATGACCACAATAGTAGAAAGATAACATTTACTGGGTCTAAGAGTCAGGTTTCAGTTCATTTTGGGAATCGACAGAGTCTCGGTTGACTTCGTGCCTGTGTGTGTATGTCATGGGTGCATGTGCATGTGCATGTGTTTAGTGGAACTTGAATGTCAGAATGCATTAGTCTGGAATAATGAGATTCAGTCATTTTTGTCTTTCACAACTGTAGTTTAATCTGTGAAGAGAATTAGAAGGCTGCGAAGAGGGAAGCCTGAGTTTGGGGCTAGTTATCCATATATAATGGCTTAGAATTTGCTATATCCATGGTAAAATTTTCTTTACTGTCCTTGTTTAGAGGTTTGGTTAAGTGGCAGAGACATTAAGTCATATATCGAGCATATGCTTAACATTCAGATTCAGAAAAACTAAATGTGGATTAGTAGCTAACCCTTTTATCTTTTATAATGACATGTCAGCAAAAGGAATTTTGTAGTTTATTCAATCTCTCTGACTCTGCAGTTTAATTGTTAAGCCTCCATTTAGCTTTCATGTCTCATGTTTTACGTTGTCTGTTAACCTCTATAGATATTTATTGATACGGAATCATTTACCCTTTCATATATTTTTTTATGCAACTTTAGGTTAATCCTGCCAAATATAATAGCATATTTTCCGGTTTGCATATCCTAGTAAAAGAGCAAGGCCTGTCATCTCTTTGGAGAGGCTGGACAGGGAAACTCTTTGGTTATGGTGCTCAAGGTGGCTGTAGGTTTGGGCTTTATGAATATTTCAAGAAGATGTATTCTGATGTATTAGGAGCGAAAAATCAAAATTTCATATTCTTTATTAGCAGTGCATCTGCTCAAGTAATTGCAGATGTTGCCCTTTGTCCTTTTGAAGCTGTAAAAGTTCGTGTTCAGACTCAACCCAAGTTCGCAAAGGGCTTAGTTGATGGCTTCCCAAAAGTGTACAATACAGAAGGTTTATCTGGGTGAGGTTCTTAAAAATGATATTTTATTGGTTCAACTAATTCTGTTCAGTATTCAATGCTATGAAGGAAAGTCTTGATTCTGATCATATTTGACGACTTCCTTTTGTTTCTGCCTCCAGCTTTTCCAGAGGACTCTTTCCATTGTGGGGCCGGAACCTTCCATGTAACTACTTTGTTCCATATGTTCTTTTCTTTTATCTTTTTCATTTTATTATTATTATTTTTATTTAATTGAGTTTGGTCAAGAAACTGAATCAGTATCGGAACCCTAGTGTTGCGATGGGCTTCTTTAATTAAATAATGAAGCACGTACTTATTTAGCTTAAATAGAGCTAAGAAACTGAAGCAGTATGTCTTTGATTCTTTAAAACGGTGTGTTTCATTCTGTAATTGAAACACAAACTGATTCAGTTTCTTGACCCTTTTTAACTGGTGTGATGGTTAATAGTCGAAGCATTGGAAAACCCATAAGTGATAATCCTGCAAAGACTTTGTTAAAAGACCTAGCCAGTAAGAATTCAGGTAAGTGTTTTTACTAGATGTTGCAAGAGATGAAACAACAATGTTCAAGAGATGGGCAAGTGATGCAGGCCACTATTGGGAAGTCAGCGACTTGATGATAGGAATTGGTCTTAGACATAGTGATCATGGCAGCAAAAAGGCCAAAGTAACTCTTGATCATGATGAGAACTCTGGGACGAAGATCTTCAGTCTTATAATGCTTCTATCAAATTATGAGGAGAATTCAAACATAAAAGCTTGGAAGATAATGACTTGTGAAAGTCAGATTTGAAAAGTATCTGAATCTACATGCGTGTGCACACACCCACGCACCCATGCACACATGCACACACATGGTTAAAGAAGAACATCCATAAGGTAATAAAGCACTCATCCTTTAGTTTTTGCATGAGAAATAAGAATTTGTCGAAGTCATGAGGGCGTTGCTATCGAAACATTTGGTGGAGCATGAACATTTTTTAGTATGACAGTACTGTAAGGTAGTTGACCATAATTCCTACAGGAAGTTTGAGATGTACCAAAGGTCAAAGTGTTTGAACCCTATAATTCCTAAATACATGATCAGCAAACACGATGATTGGTCAATGTCCATGAAAAAGATCTTTGTATGCCTTTTGATTGTGGACAGGGTTCTAAGAGTCAGTTGAACCAAACTTGGCAACATGATTTACCACTTGGAGCATCCTGATTAGCAAGGATGTTTAATATTTTAGACTTGAGTTGAAAATTTTAGCATCTACTCTGTAGTAGGTTTATTTATTTGTTTTCGTTTGATGAGAAGTTGAGATTTATTATTGAGTGGTCTTATTGTTTTGCATCTATAAATAGGCTAAAGACAATGCTTGAATAGTAATGTTTTCTTCATTTCTTCAGTAAACTTAAGTCTATTACTTTGTAGATTCAAAGTCTCTTGTGGACTACAGGTTAGTTCAGGTTCATTTTGCTTTCTTACCAAGTTGTTTTAGGTTTCCGTGCAGTATTTTCATCATTTGCTGGTTGCTATATATTTTCTCTAAAAATGGCTACAGAACTGCAAGTATCATATTCTTGTAAATGCAGTATTACCTTCGAACTGATACTGATTCTGGCATGTGCAATGAGTTTTGTAGTCATCTGCTGTTGCTTTGTTCTTATAGGAAGTAGCAATTCCTTTCTGCTCAGGATTCACTTTGTTAACTTCCAAATCCGTATATCTGTGCAGTTGCTATGATAATGTTCTCGTCTTTTGAGCACTCTGTGGATATCTTATATCGTAAGCTTATTCAAAAGAGAAAGGAGGAATGTTCAAGAGCTCAACAACTCGGGGTGACTTGTATAGCTGGTTATGCATCTGGGGCAGTTGGTACCTTCATTTCAAATCCTGCAGATAATATTGTGTCTTCACTTTACAATAAGAAGGCTAACAGTATCATGGAGGTAATATTTGCTCAATATGGTTTTCCTTATTTTATAGTTGGATTGAATTTTTGATGATATAAATCTAATAAATGCAGGCTGTGAAGAAAATTGGTTTTGCCAATTTGTTTACAAGAAGCCTTCCTATTCGGATCACACTTGTGGGACCAGTTATAACATTGCAATGGTTCTTTTATGACACCATCAAAGTATTAAGTGGACTGTAAGTAGATTAATTTTCTGTGAGTTTATGCAAATACTTGTTTATTCTGAATGGTTGATGTTATTCTAAGAGATAAGCTATGAAATTCACCTTTCTGTCATCATAATTGTCATCAGTAATTACGCCTTTTCTCATGAAAATGGCATTGGCTATGTAGTATAACCTAAAAAACTAATAAGCTCTACAATAGAGTATACTTATTTCCATCGGGATTTGTTCAGAGTATCCAAAACCCCTTAATACGAACAAGAACAAACAATCACCCAACAAATACGAACGAGAACAAACAATCACACAACAAGAAGATGTAACATATTCGGCAATTGTTTTTTCCCCTTAAT
>NC_033794.1:20670477-20704726 GCF_001876935.1 Asparagus officinalis
CTTCTAACACTTGAAGATTTCACAAGGTTCTTTTCTTTTTCTTCGCTTTCTTCTCTATCTTCCTATGGTTTACACTGAAACTCTCTGCGGGTACTTAAAGATCTTTCCTTCCTATTTTGAATTCCTATTGATTAGAATTACTAAATTATAGTTGTATGCCAGTCCAAAATCAACTTTCCGCTCAAGTCAAATCAGCACTTTGACTCTCAATTGTTTGAATGCTAGTCATAATCAACAGTTTCAATAGGTATTAATCTAAATGTTAACCCTCTATGAGTTCCTGGCAGATTTACTGCCTAGGTAAGTATGGAGAAGGCCACGTAACAGAATTAGAACCTTAAGGGATGGCTTAAGCATATAAACATTAATGTTGTCAAATCCCTAATGTCAATCCTTGAGCTTTCTCAACCCATTTACATCCCCATTTGGGTTACCCTACAGCTAAACTGGAAACTAATCCCATTTCCAGTGAGTTTAGGAAATTATGATCAAGCCTGAATAAATGACATTATATCATACTTGTGTCCGTCCGAGGTTCAGTCTGTTTGATTTATTCTAGATAACTTGCCAAGTCTCACCGTGTAGTCTCTTTTCTCGCATATGTATGGAATTTCATATTTCAGAATACATATATGCACTAATATTGATATCCTGAAAAGGTTTATAATGCACGCACATGGAAATGTTTTCAGGCCGACTAGTGGAGGCATCATCCATGACGATGTAGAAGCAGCCTAGGACGGTCACATGTTCAAAGAATACTGCAGTCATACTAATTATACAGATAAAATGGTTCACATTTTTTTCCCTTCCGCTTGCGGAGGACTGAAGTTCGATGTTCATTGTTTTGGCTACCTTGACACTCTTGATGATTTCTGCTAGAAATGATATCTTGCTCCCTGTAATTGTGAGCCAGCCTACCGAAAGTTTTCAATGGAGACATCTCCCTTTTTAGTTTGCAGAGATTCAAGGATCCTGTTCTTACTTTACAAGAGCTCTGAATTTTACGTTTTTGGAAGATATACAGTGTTCACTCATATTGCTGTGAGTCAAAAGACTGGTATATGTAGATATTTTTGTAGGTATTGGATCATTAAGTATACATTGTAATGTTTCACAATAGCCATGAGGAAACAATAAGTCTGCTTGCAAACTTTGTTAAATTCAATTTCCAAGGCTTTTAGCCTTGTTATTTATACTGTTATAGTTTCTGTATATAATCTGAAATCATCGACATTGTTTTCTTGCACCATGAAAATATTATGTTGCAGGTTTAAATCTTACCTTTAGGTGCTTCACTTGCCTTAAGACATGTGACAGTAAGCCCTTTTTTTTCTTTCTTTTTTTTTCCTGTTTTGTGGGCAGTAGATTGTGTAGTAGTCTATTATTCTTTGAAACATATGAAAATGTATTTTCCATTAAACAAATTTGTCGAAATGGCTTCTCTTTTAGCTGTTGGGCTTCAAGTTGGGAAACAGGATTGTAGATCAAAGAGTGCTTTGTGGAACAATATAGGAAGAGAGTCAGGAGGTTATCTAGGAGAAATCTATTCCTGTGTCTTTGTTTCATCTTTGATCCCTGTTCATCTCTGCCAGTGTTTCACGCCCTTACTAAACCAAACTAAACACAAACGTTTCCCCTCCAAATTTACTAGAATTGAACCCTCCAACCTTTCTTATTCTTATACGTAGTTTCAACAGTATCCTCGATTCTCATATGATTGTATCACCCCCTTCATCGTGAATCTGAAGATACTAACAATGATTCACACAAGAAACAAGTACTAAATACAGTACATAATAACCTCACAAGGCATCAATCACCTCTACAACTTCTCCGGCAACTTCACATCCGGGTTCCTCATCGGCTTCAACCACATATCGGCCATTACTCTCGACGACACGCTCACACCGCTGCCGGCTTCTCCTTCGCCTTCATGGCCCGTGTCTTCCTCCTCCTACCCGCTCTCCCCTATCCCGTACGCCACCACCCACTGCATCGCCGTCAAGCCTCCCCCCTCCCGCGTCCCACCCGCTCCTCCTCCCTCCTGCAGCCGTCCTCATCTTCATCCCTCCGCGTGAAGCTCGCCACCTTGAACCGGTCGTCGCCGCCTCCGTCCTCAGCCGCTCTGCGCCTGCACCACCACAATCACTGGCGCTCCTACCGTCTCGTACCGCCGTAGACGGGTCCGCAGCTGCAAGCCACAACCAGCATTGTGACTGCGGAAGCGTTGTTATCAGAGGATTTCACCCATTCATCAAGCGACATTGCAGAGTCCAATGGGGTAGAGGTTCCAACGAGAGGAGATACGTCAAAGGGTGGCTCTTCGTCGGTCACCTCTGCTTGGATCTTCAGCGCCTCGATTGCCATTGCCTCGATCTTCTGCAGTGAGAAGGGAAGGATATCCTCCACCCCCAACGGCTCCTCCTTCACGTTCCAGATTCCGGTTGATATCCTTTCCTTTCTTCCGTGGCTCATCGCGGATGACATAATCTTTAGGGCCGTGACTGATTTCGCTGCACTAGAGCTCGCACCTCCCGTGCTCCGCCCGGAGATGATCGCCGATGCGATCCCTTCGAATGCTATTTGCTCGGCTGTCTTGCCCATAAGTTCGTCCATGGCCGTCAGTGAGTCTAGTTTCGAGCTCAGACCTTCCGTTCCTACTGCCGCGAGCTTCTGAAACACTTCAATCCCGCTCCCGAGCTTCTGATCATTGATGATAAACGGTCTTGATACTTGCATTGCAAGCTTCGGAGTCTCTTTCCGTGATACTTTGGTGTCGAAGGGATTCATCGCCGTCAAGTAGCCTCCGTCTCGGGTCTGAACCACGGCGCCAAGCCCCTTTCCTAAGTCCGAAAGAAAACATTTCGCTTCACTGTCTTCTCCATCACCGGCTTCTGGCCTCATGGGCGTTGCAAGATCAGACGAGTCAAAACCTAGCCTTTTGCCGCCCTCCAACTCGAGCATCTGAAGGAACTCTCTCGTCACAGTTTCTTCCTCGGCATCAAGTTGCTTGTTACCATCTTCTTGATCCGTCTTGATAGAAGAATCAATAGTCGCGTCGACGGCCATCATTGACTCGAGAGCCTTGATCTGCTTAGCAATGGCATCGAGCTCAGTCAGTCTGGTCATGTGTGCGCTGTCATGCACGACTTCCTTCACGACCTCGCTCGAGACTGAAGCTTCGTCGATGGCTGACTCCGACTTGGCTTCTACCTCTTCTTCTTCCTTCTTTTGTTCTTGTACCTCGACCCCTTTGTCGATGACTTCGAACAAGGGAAGGTCGAGATCTTCTTGCTTCTGCTCCGGTTCGAGCTTCTGAATCGATGTAGAGCTCACTGTAGGGGGAGGAGAAGGGCCAGGCTCGTCGAGATTGAAGTCATCAATTCCCCTCAAATCCATGCTCGCTGACTCCTTGATAGGTGTCCGTGACGGCTCCGATCGAGTAATCTTCGGACTCGAGACGCTGAAAGAAGACTTCGACTGTCGTCGAGCAAATGATGATGACGAAGGAGAATCTCCGGCTCGGTTCTTCGATGGACGAGCCCCTTCTCCTTGCTTATAAATCTCAACACCACCATCCTCCATAATCTGAAATCCTAGCTTCACAACCATTTCCCCTCCTTTCGCCTTCCCGGCGAGCGGAAATGCAGCATCCCATTGCCGGATTCTCACCCCTTCCGAGTTCCTCTCCATCGACTCCTTTACCATCGAGCTCAGATCAACTGAGCTCCGACCAAAGTCAAGCTCGGGTGCATCGATGGCCACAGCTGAGATCAGAAAAGGGTGGGGCTCAAACTTGGGGGGCTTGCCTGAGCAGTACACATGGCACCTCACGAAGAGGGTCTCCTCGAAGTCGGCCGATCCCTGGAGGACTCTCGCTGGCATGGTCTGCACAGCGCCCTCCTTGGTCCCCTTCTTGCGAACGGTCACAGATAGACGGAGACCATTCATGGACGCCGGTAGGCCTTGGATCGCGACCACTTCGACGGAGAAAAGGCAGCCCATGCGTTGCATACCGATGCGCGCCAGTGCCCGTAGTGGCTTCCCATATCCCCTTCTTCTCTTCATTCGTGGCCGCGAAGGCGACTGGCAGACCGTTCTTGGAGAGGCGACGATCACCGTCATCATCCTCTGACGCGTCACGTGATTTTGTGCGGGAACGGAATGGGGACATCGACATGCGGCGAGAGCGAGGGCGTTGGTTGGAGACGACCGGGACATCGGCAGCAGCAGGGACCGGTCTGTCGGATGCAGCTGGAAACGGGTTGACGGTCGGAGCAGCGGAACGGGGGAGAGCGAGGGAGGCAGTCCGGCGAGCCGTATGGGATTGGTAGAGGGTCTGACTCAGAGCGTCGAGCTCTTGGAGCAGCTGTGAGTTCGAATTCCGGCGACCTGGTCGTTGTTCCGCCATTAGAGAAGAGAGAAGATGATCAGATAGCAGGTGCTGGAGTTGTGGTGGAGTGGAGTAACGAGAGAAGAGATGTGAAGGAGATAAGAGAGGAGTTTATTGGCTCAGAAGCCGCCATTGAGGGATGAAATATATGGATGAGGTTGGTCGAAAATTATGGCCCTGGTTGATTTTTGGCGCGAGTTCTGACAGGGAGTTGGTCGCTTTAACTGCCGTTCAAAATTATTTACACTGTGGGAGGTGTACATGTGCTGAGAAAGTCATCGTACCGTGTGGGTTTCGGATCTTCCACGTATTTGGATACTTGGATGTGGGTCCTAGAAGACGTAGTTGCCAACTTAGGTACCGTTTGGCAAAGGGTTAAGTGAGGGGTTAAGGAGACTTAACATTTTTTTAACCCGGCAAACATAAAAAATCTATACAATAGTTAAGGTGAGTTAACCCTCCATAATTTGTCAAATATAAAAAATATAGAAGGGTTAAGCTAACCCCTCTAGAGGGATTAAAATGAGTTAACCCTTCAAAATGAGGAAAAAATATAGAAGGGTTAAGCTAACCCCTCTAGAGGGATTAAAATGAGTTAACCCTTCAAAATGAGGGGTTTACTAATACTCCTGCTAACCCCTCTAGAGGGATTAAAATGAGTTAACCCTTCAAAATGAGGGGTTTACTAATACTCCTATTTCAAAGGATTTAAAGTTAACCCTTCTATTTATAAAGAAAATAGTCAAAATTATTGTTATTCCCAAACACTAAAACTGATCACAATGGCTAAAATAAAACCTATTTAACGGGTTAATAATTTTGTCCTTCAGATTATCAAATGGGCTAAGTACATTAATCATTTTTTTAACCCCTCTTTCTTAACCCTTTGCCAAACGAGACCTTAAGTCATAAAATAATATTGCTTACATTTCCTCATGTCACAAAGCCTTGAATTAGATAAAGGAAAAAAATGAAAGATAAATATCAAAAGTTTAAACCAGGGGGCAAAAAAAAAAAAAAAAAAAAAAAAAAAAAAAAGAGCGGGGGGGAGCACGCTTGTGTTGATCTCACAGAGGTATCTCTGTTGGTGGGGTTTGGTAATGGAGAGTTCAAGGTTGGACATGTAGCGGATAGAGCAGCAGAGGCAAAGGTGGGCAAACATGATCAGGCTTGCAAGGACAACCACCACAACTTCATCATGTTCGCTTTCGATACGTTTGGTTTCCTTGAATAAGAATGTAGCGACAGCAGGGTCCGCTGAGTACGTGTTTCCTAGGTTGGGTTTTGCAATTCAGAAATGATTAATGTCGCAGCTTGTTGTTCGCTTGTCATCATCACATGTGTAATATTTCTGGCTTTTAAAATAATAATAATAATAATAACAAATAAAAAAACAAAAAACAAAAAATAAAAACGACCAGATCGATCACAGTTCATCTTCTTAGAGGAAGAAAAACGAAAATTAAGTAATGATCAATATGACAAATTGTATATTTTGGCGACCCTATATTACAGATAGCTATATTTTCTTATTTTGGCGATAACTTAGTATATTATGTGGACTACGGTGACAAATGAGCCTTTTTTTTTTGCCAAAGTTAAAATTCTAGCCAAATTGAGTCACATGACTCCTCACTTGTTGCTAACATTGTTGCTAACATGGCAATAGTTGGGATCATTCAATTTGATGAAATGGGTTTTTTCTCACATTAGGGCCCAAAAGTTAGTGTTCAAATTGGGAATTTTTTATTCTTCTTCCTCCTAGTGTTAAATTGCTTAGGGCAACTAAAGTTGGAGATGAATTCTTCATTATCAAACTCTTGCTCAATGTCACTTTCAAGCATGAGCATGGAAAGAAGCAAATAAGGGCTCCACGGGATGAAAAACCCTAGCTTACACAAATCAACCGGATTGTAGCAAAATCAAGATTTTGAACCGTAAGTAACACTAACTGTTTTAATTAACCAACTATTTCCTCAAATTATTTTCAAAATTTTGAACTCATCTTTTGCACCTCATTGTAGCTGATGTAATAACCCTAATTCTCTCTTGCCCACATAAGCCCACATAAACCACGTCTGCCGCATGTGAGAAGACATGTGACTCAATTCGGCCGGAATTTTTGCTCCGGCAAAAAAATAAGCCTATTTGTCACCGTAGTCCATGTAATATGCCAAATTATCACTGGAATAAAAAAATATACCAATTTATCACAGAGGGTCAACAAAATATACCAGTATGGTAATTCTGTCTTTTCTCTTCTTTAGACTTTTTTTTTACAAAATCGATCACAAGAAATGTCTACATATTTCAAATGTTTTGTTCTCTCAACATTCACCTCACAAGCCCTAACACAGAACGAAGGAAACAACAACTGTGGGGGAAAACATAAAAATTGGGCAACAGAACTGTACATGATCAAAATCCTCAGTGAGCTCCTGGTGCATCTCTCATGCTTACATTCAAACTATTCCTCATTGTTCGTCTGCCGATCCCCATATGCCCGATATTGCCCTTTCGCATCATAGCAACAAATTCTCCGTAGTCTATTCGACCATCCTGAGACAAAATACAAGTATTATCAGGGCAAAGTTCAACACTGCAAAGCTCAAAACACGCATTTTGCATCTATGTAACTGCAAGCTAGTTATGATAGAGCAGCAGAACAAAATCTGGGGTTAATTTCAAGCTAGTTATGAAAGCAGAAGCAGAATTACTGCTTACATTATCCTGGTCAACTTCTTTGATGATATCTTCAAGAAAAGCATCGGTCATGTTGTGTTCTTGACAAGCATGTTGAAGCTCATCCACCGTAATATAACCACTCCCATCCTTGTCAAAATAGGAAAATGCTGCCACCAAATGTTCTTCGCGTTCCAGCTTGTTTAGGTGTACTGTGGCAGCAATGAATTCTCCATAGTCGATAGTACCACTGTTGTCTATATCAGCCTGAAGTAAGTTGAGCAGTCAGTCAAATACAGCACCATCACATTCTATTAATTAATTCCACATACTTGGACACGTCTAAACGTCCATACACTTCAACGAACATGAGGCAATTTTCAGAAAATACGCAAATGTTGTAATACCTTCACAAATCAAAAGTAATATCAATGTACATCAATATAGAATCCATGTAGTAATACTGGACCTGAGATGCAGTTCAAAAAGAGTTTATTTCTTGAAATCTAAATGTCTTCAGCTGCTTAGCTTGATAGATAATCAGAAGACCTTTTTACTTATACTCTTCAAGTAATCATTACTTTCCAGTGAGTATTTACGTGCCAAAGGTTGCCAGCAAAGAAATAACTACTCAACATTGAAAAACGAACCTCAATATCCACCTCCTATCTAGATAGGAATGGCATGAATTATGTGCATAAAAGGAGAAGTCATTTACGCATCAAAAGATATCAATATGCATACATCCATCCACGATCTCAAATAAAAATATCTTAATCCAAATATTCCAAGGGAAAAAACAAAAGTTGAATGTTGAGTAGCATACATATATAGATTATGCCAAGCAACAGAATCTTAGTCTTCATCTAAAGTTGCTCATTAAGTTTAAAAAACTAATAAGAACAAATAGCCTTCAAACTATCTTTATGCAGAAAGCAATTTGCCTCAAGTAAGAATTACTAAAAGATCTGCATATACAAATCTACAACAGGCATTGTTACATATCACGTTATGTTATCAAAATTATGAGCTTACTATATACTAATCATTTTCTTAGGTGCACTATTGAAATTATGAAAACACATTTAAAAGGTCAAGTAGCCATTTACTGCGAACATAACTGGGAGAGAAATCACTTACCGCATCCATGAGATCACGGATCTCCGATTCTTTCAAAGTAGAACCATATCTTTTCAGACCCGCTTTCAGCTCATCATATGTAATTGCACCACTGTTGTCTGTGTCCATTGCTTTGAACATTTCCTTTAATCCAGCGATTTCCTCCTCTGAAAGACTTTCAGCTATTACCTGATAATTTGACAATCATTAGAACCCATGAATTCATTAATGGTGATATTTTTCAGATAAAAAGTTCGTTGGTGGGAATAATATTGGAAACATAGAAATGTAATCTATAGAAAGAGATGCTCTACAAAATACATTGTATATACAAGATTAGCCCATCTCATGAAAAAACTAAATTAAGTTAATTTAATAGTCTTATAACTAGGTACCATCTTTAATGCCCAGACGAATTCATTTCTAAACAGATAATGAAATACATAACACAAGTAATCCATTATTAAACATGTACATTCTCTACAGTTGAAAAGTCTTACTAAAAGATGAAAGAAAAAGTCTTCCTAAAAGATTAAACAGTTAATCTTTACTTGCTTAAAAGAATTTGAACTTACTCGCAAAGCCATCTTCTTCAGCTTATTCATTGCTGAGAATTGTTTAAGGCGAGAGAGAACTGCAGGATCTAATGCCCGATCAGGAGCAACTCCATTCTCACATATCCAGGGATGACCTGAGCATGAAAATAAGCAGCACAAAATAATGACCCTTTTTCAATGTTTTTGAAGGGTGGCATTTTTCAGCGTATAAAACTTTACACCTTCATCACATCTAGAAAGAAGCAGTTCTGATTCAAAAAGTGCAAGAAGATCGAGAGCAATCTCGTAAAAGCCTAAAAGACTGGCCAAAACATTCTCTTAGTTAAAGAATATAACATCTAGTATCACAAAGTATGGATAGAGCCAAGGCAATGCATAAATAAAGGCCCAAGCTTCTTTTGTTCTAATCTGTTATCCTGACATTTGGCATAAGTGAGTTTTGAAATGCTGATCTTCAAAGTTGCACTTCCCTTGTTAGCTGTTCAATATTCGTTCTTTTTGTGAAAGTGACTTGAAAAATGTGGCTGCCTACTTCTTCACTCTTCACCTAGGCCGCCAAACTTTGAGCGTTTTTGTCAAAAATCCACAGCAAATTGTCTTCACTCACCTACCCCTTTTGTATATGCCAAACTTTGAGCGTTTTTGTCAAAAATCCACAGCAAATTGTCTTCACTCACCTACCCCTTTTGTATATTTTATTATTTTCTTATGCACAGCAAATTGTCTTCACTCACCTACCCCTTTTGTATATTTTATTATTTTCTTATGACTATATAAGGGAGTCATAAGGGGGATGAGGGGAGAGGGTTTAAGGCATCAGTCGGAGAAAAAGAAAATAGAGAGAGAAGAGAGTGAGATAGAAAGTTTTTTGTCCCTTTCTTTGTGAGAGTCTCTGGTTAGAGAGTGGTCTCCTCTTTTGTATTCTTTTCTTTTGGTGATTAGTGAATTTCTCTGCTGTTCTCGCCCGTGGACGTAGGTCATACTGACCGAACTATGTTAAATCCTGGTGTGCTGTTTTCTATTTGTCCACTCTTATATAGACATCTTTTGTGTCTGTGAAGCCCCTCCGCTGCAACAAACTGATATCAGAACCTGTTTAGAGTACGTGTATCTGCTTATCGTATGCTCTGTGGCTGGCCCTTGTTTAGAGTACGTGTATCTGCTTATCGTATGCTCTGTGGCTGCCACTAAAAGTGGATCATTCACATCATAAAATAAGCTAGATTATCATTTACTCTTTAAAGGCATTGGATACTATTCACGTGTACGGAATTATTCAAAAATACTATTACTATTCATACGTACGGTCACTATTCATACGTACGGTTACTGTTCGCAAATACGGTTACTGTTCATAAATACAGTTACTGTTCCAATTAGCTTCAAGATGTCTTCTACGAAGTACAAAGTGAAGAAATTCGATGGGAAAAACAGCTTCAGTTTGTGGAGAGTAAAAATGAGGGCTCTCCTAGTACAACAAGGACTGTTCAAGGTCTTGTCCGGAAAGGATAAGTTACCGGAATCTATGCCCGATGATGAGAAAGAAGAGCTGGAGATGAAGGCGCATAGTGTCATACAGCTCTGTTTGGCCGATGAGGTCCTGCGGGAGGTTGCCGATGAAGATACCGCCGCCGGCTTGTGACTAAAGTTAGAGAGCTTATACATGACAAAATCTCTGACGAACAAGCTTTATTTGAAGCAACGCCTCTTCACCTTTCGCATGAAGGAAGGTATGCGAATTAAAGACCACTTAGATGAACTTAACACTATTCTTATGGATTTAAAGAATATTGATGTTAAAATTGACGAAGAAGATCAAGCACTCATTTTGTTATGTTCATTACCTCATTCCTATGAAAATTTTGTCAATAACATGTTATACGGTAGAGATACACTTTCCTTGGAGGATGTCAAATCAGCCTTACATTCAAAAGAGTTAAGACAGAAAGTGTCTGTCGTAGGAGAGGATCAAACTGAAGGCTTGTTCGCTCGTGGTCGTCCTGAAAAGGGAGTTGGTGGTAGAGGCAAATCTAGAAATATGTCTAGATCAAAGTCCAGGCCAAGAAGAAATGTTGAATGTTATTACTGTCATAAATATGGGCATATAAAACCTAATTGTCCAGCGCTCAAAACAAAGGATAATTCACAGTCAAAGTCTGGGGAGGTGAAACCTTCAGTTGCCACTGTAACTGAAGAGTCTTCTAGTTCACATGAAGTTCTTTCAGTTAGTGTTAATACTCATTCACAAAATGAGTGGGTTCTTGATTCGGGTTGTTCCTACCATATGTGTCCGCATAGGAATTGGTTTGTCACATATCAGTCTATCGATGGTGGGAATATCTTGTTGGGAAATAACATGCCTTGCAAGACTGTTGGTATCGGATCAATTAAGATTAGAACCCATGATGGTATTGTTAGAACATTAAGCAATGTCCGTCATATTCCAGAGTTAAAGAAGAACCTCATTTCTTTAGGCACCCTTGACTCAAATGGTTTTAAGTTTTCGGCTGAAGGTGGAGTTTTGAGAGTTAGTAAAGGCTCTCTTGTTGTGATGAAAGGAAAGAAGGTAAATACCCTCTATATCCTTGAAGGCAGTACAGTGACAAGTGCTGCAGCAGTGTCATCCTCAGAGGATTCAGATTCAGACACTACACATTTGTGGCATATACGGTTAGGGCATATGAGTGAGAGAGGATTGGATATATTGAGCAAACAAGGTCTGCTTTGTGGTCAGAAAACCAGCAAATTAGACTTTTGTGAACATTGTGTTTTCGACAAACATCATAGAGTATCCTTTAGTACCGGTGTCCATAAAACCAAGGGTACTTTAGATTATATCCATTCAGATGTTAGGGTCCCTCTCAGGTTCCATCGAAAGGTGGAGCTCGTTTTCTGCTAACATTGATTGGTGATTATTCCAGAAAAGTTTGGGTGTATCCTTTGAAGCATAAAAGTGATGTGTTTGCAACCTTCAAGCAATGGAAGGTTATGATTGAGAAGCAAACAGGAAAAAAAGTGAAGCGCCTCAGAACCGACAATGGGATGGAGTTTTGTTCCACAGAGTTTGACCAGTTCTACAAAAATGAAGGTATTGTACGTCATCGTACAGTTCGGCATACACCACAGCAAAATAGAGTTGCAGAAAGGATGAACAGAACACTTTTAGAAAATAGAGTTGCAGAAAGGATGAACAGAACACTTTTAGAGAGAGCTCGGTGCATGCTCTCTAATGCCGATTTGTCAAAAGACTTATGAACAGAACACTTTTAGAGAGAGCTCGGTGCATGCTCTCTAATGCCGATTTGTCAAAAGACTTTTGGACCAAGGCAGTCAATACAACTTGCTATTTAATAAACAGATCTCCTTCTACAGCAATTGATTTCAAGACTCCAGAAGAGGTATGGTCTGGTGTCCCTGCTAATTACTTTTATTTAAGAGTATTTGGTTGCTCTGCTTATTTTCATGTTAATGATGGTAAGCTTGCACCTAGAACAAAGAAAGCTATCTTTCTAGGATATGCTACTGGGGTAAAGGATATAGATTGTGGTGTTGGAGGGGCTTCACAGACACAGAAGATGTCTATACAAGAGTGGACAAATAGAAAACAGCACACCAGGATTTAACGTGGTTCGGTCAGTATGACCTACGTCCACGGACGAGAACAACAGAGAAATTCACTAATCACCAAAAGAGAAGAATACAAAAGAGGGGATCACTCTCTAACCAGAGACTCTCACAAAGAAAGGGACAAAAAACTTTCTATCTCACTCTCTTCTCTCTCTATTTTCTTTTTCTCCGACTGATATCTTAAACCCGCTCCCCTCATCCCCCTTATATAGTCATAAGAAACTAATAAAATATACAAAAAGGGTAGGTGAGTGAAGACAATTTGCTGTGGATTTTTGACAAAAACGCTCAAAGTTTGGCAGCCTAGGTGAAGAGTGAAGAAGTAGGCAGCCGCATTTTTCAAGTCACTTTCACAAATCTCCACCTTAACTTGAAATGAATCTCTTAACTCTTGTTGTCTCGTCAGAAGCCCCTTACGGGCTTAATCTCCGTTTTATTGAACTCCAAGCAATTCGAGACAATGCTCGAACTTGCGCGAAGGTACGGGCTTCGTCATCATATCTGCTGGATTATTTGCAGTACTAATCTTCTCAATCCTGATGACTTTAATTTCTCTGATGAAATGATACCTGACATCTATATATTTGGTTCTTTCATGATACATCTGATGTTTCGTCAAATGTATAGCACTCTGGCTGCCACAAAATACCGTAGTAACACCTTGGTGTAAGCCGAGATCTTCAACCAAACCTCTCAACCAAATAGCTTCTTTCACTGCTTCTGTCACTGTCATATACTCTGCCTCTGTGGTAGACAAAGCAACTGTTGACTGTAGAGTCACCTTCCAACTAATGGTACTACCTGAAAGAGTGAATATATAACCTGTCAAGGATCGTCTCTTATCCAAATCGCCCGCATAATCTGAATCAGAATAGTCAAGTATTCTGCAATCTGAGTATGTGTTCCTGCCAAAATACAAACAAATATTAGCATATCCTCTCAAATATCTAAGTATCTATTTCACAGCCTGCCAATGAACCTTTCCAGGCTTATTCATGTACCGACTCACAACACTGACTGCATGTGAAATATCTGGACGGGTGCAAACCATCGCATACATAATGCCTCCAACTGCACTCGCATAAGGAACACAAGACATGTACTGCTCTTCCTCAGTCTGAAGTGACAAATCTGCTGAAAGACGAAAATGAGCGGCAAGCGGAGTTTTCACAGGCTTGGCATCAAGCATGCCAAATCTCTCTAACACCTTCTTGATGTATTTCTCCTGAGATAGGAATAAATTTCCTTCTCGCCTGTTTCTGTGGATCTTCATCCCTAAAATCTTCTTTGCTGCTCCCAAGTCCTTCATCTCAAACTCATATTTGAGTTGAGATTTCAACTCATTGATTTCTGACATATCTTTAGTTGCAATCAACATGTCATCAACATACAAAAGCAAATATACAAAAGAATCATCATTGAGCTTTTTATGATAAACACAACTATCATATTTACTCCTAGAGTAACCATGCTCAATCATGAAAGTATCAAATCTCAAATACCACTGCCTCGGAGACTGTTTCAACCCATAAAGAGATTTCTTCAACCTGCACACATGATCTTCTTTACCTTCAATAATGAAACCCATTGGTTGATGCATAAAAATCTGTTCCTCAAGCTCGCCATGTAGAAAAGCTGTCTTCACATCAAGTTGCTCAAGCTCCAAATTAAAATAAGCAACCATGACAAGCAACACGCGGATTGAGGTGTGTTTTATAACTGGAGAGAATACTTCATTGAAGTCCACACCTTCGGTCTGACTGTAGCCTTTAGCTACCAAACGTGCCTTGTACCTTACAGAATCTGTATCCGGAGCTCCTTCTTTCTTCTTGAAGACACATTTACAGCCAACGATCTTCTGTCCCCTTGGTGGCTTCACTAGCTCCCATGTCTGGCTCTTATGAAGAGACTCCATCTCTTCAGTCATTACAACAGCCCAATTTGCAGCATCATTGCCACTAATAGCCTCCTTGTATGTAGAAGGCTCTGAAACCTCAATCGATTCTGCTACACTCAAAGCATAAGCAAGCATGTATGTATAGCGTTGAGGCGGTCGGATCTTTTGTTTTGTTCTCCCGGTGACAATATTATACTGTTGCTCTTGCGGTGTATCAGCATCTGAAGTTGAACATTTCTCAGTATCAACTGGTTCAACATGAGCGCCCTCAAGCACTCTCTTTGAAGTTGAGCTCTCTAGCTCCACCTGCTTGGTAAACTCCTTTTGAGTACCTGTAGTGTCAATAACAAACCATTTTCTCGGGTGAAGCATGGATTTTTCATCAAAAGTAACATCCCTCCTAATAATAAATTTAGGTGACTTAGAATCAGAATACCACAATCTATATCCCTTCACCCCAGTAGCATATCCTAGAAAGATAGCTTTCTTTGCTCTAGGTTCAAGCTTACCATCATTAATATGAAAATAAGCAGAGCAACCAAATACTCTTAAATAAAAGTAATTAGCAGGGACACCAGACCATACCTCTTCTGGAGTCTTGAAATCAATTACTATAGAAGGAGATCTGTTTATTAAATAGCAAGTTGTATTGACTGCCTCGGCCCAAAAGTCTTTTGACAAATCGGCATTAGAGAGCATGCACCGAGCTCTCTCTAAAAGTGTTCTGTTCATCCTTTCTGCAACTCTATTTTGCTGTGGTGTATGCCGAACTGTACGATGACGCACAATACCTTCATTTTTGCAGAACTGGTCAAACTCTGTGGAACAAAACTCCATCCCACTGTCGGTTCTGAGGCGCTTCACTTTCTTTCCTGTTTGCTTCTCAATCATAACCTTCCATTGCTTGAAGGTTGCAAACACATCACTCTTATACTTCAAAAAATACACCTAAATTTTTTAGAATAATCATCAATCATTGTTAGCAGAAATCAAGCTCCACCTTTCAAGGGACCCTAACATCTGAATGGATATAATCTAAAGTACCCTTGGTTTTATGGACACCGGTACTAAAGGATACTCTATGATGTTTGTCGAAAACACAATGTTCACAAAAGTCTAATTTGCTGGTTTTCTGACCACAAAGCAGACCTTGTTTGCTCAATATATCCAATCCTCTCTCACTCATATGCTCTAACCGTATATGCCACAAATGTGTAGTGTCTGAATCTGAATCCTCTGAGGATGACACTGTTGCAGCACCTGTCACTGTACTGCCTTCAAGGATATAGAGGGTATTTACCTTCTTTCCTTTCATCACAACAAGAGAGCCTTTACTAACTCTCAAAACTCCACCTTCAGCCGAAAACTTAAAACCATTTGAGTCAAGGGTGCCTAAAGAAATGAGGTTCTTCTTTAACTCTGGAATATGATGGACATTGTTTAATGTTCTAACAATACCATCATGGGTTCTAATCTTAATTGATCTGATACCAACAGTCTTGCAAGGCATGTTATTTCCCAACAAGACATTCCCACCATCGATAGACTGATATGTGACAAACCAATTCCTATGCGGACACATATGGTAGGAACAACCCGAATCAAGAACCCACTCATTTTGTGAATGAGTATTAACACTAACTGAAAGAACTTCATGTGAACTAGAAGACTCTTCAGTTACAGTGGCAACTGAAGGTTTTACCTCTCCAGACTTCGACTGTGAATTATCATTTGCTTTGAGCGTTGGACAATTAGGTTTTATATGCCCATATTTATGACAGTGATAACATTCAATATTTTTTCTTGGCCTGGACTTTGATCTAGACATGTTTCTAGATTTGCCTCTACCACCAACACCCTTTTCAGGACGACCACGAGCGAACAAGCCTTCAGCGCAAGTTCGAGCATTGTCTAGACACACTTCACTTTAATTTCTCTGTTGAAATGATATGATGACGAAGCCCGTACATTCGCGCAAGTTCGAGCATTGTCTCGAATTGCTTGGAGTTCAACAAAGCGGAGATTAAGCCCGTAAGGGGCTTCTGGCGAGACAGCAAGAGTTAAGAGATTCATTTTCAAATCAAGGTGGAGATTTGTGAAAGTGACTTGAAAAATGCGGCTGCCTACTTCTTCACTCTTCACCTAGGTTGCCAAACTTTGAGCGTTTTTGTCAAAAATCCACAGCAAATTGTCTTCACTCACCTACCCCTTTTGTATATTTTATTATTTTCTTATGACTATATAAGGGGGGTGAGGGGAGAGGGTTTAAGGCATCAGTCGGAGAAAAAGAAAATAGAGAGAGAAGAGAGTGAGATAGAAAGTTTTTTGTCCCTTTCTTTGTGAGAGTCTCTGGTTAGAGAGTGGTCTCCTCTTTTGTATTCTTCTCTTTTGGTGATTAGTGAATTTCTCTGCTGTTCTCGCCCGTGGACGTAGGTCATACTGACCGAACCACGTTAAATCCTGGTGTGCTGTTTTCTATTTGTCCACTCTTGTATAGACATCTTCTGTGTCTGTGAAGCCGCTCCGCTGCAACACTTTTCATAAGGAAAGCCGAAAGACATCTTAGTTTAAAAAGAAAATATAGGGTTCTATTGACGGATGAGCTAAATGATATATGTAAAAGGGTTCAACAACCCATGACACTTGGTCGCTACCTTACTGCCAAATTCCTACTATGTCCATTTAAAACATAGTTGGCAAATAAAAATGTAACGTGTTCTCATCATGCGTCCTAATGCTGAAAAGAGTACCAAAATGAAATCATATTTTCTATGTATCAGAAAATGCTATGTACCCTTGAATTAGATGCACCATGTATGTTAATGACCAAAAAGTGAGAGATATTATTGATTGAAAGGTTTAAAAAAAACTTACATAGAACTTGATGGGCTGTTAATCGGTCACAAGGACGTGAACAAAGCATCTTTTTGATGAGGTCTTTTGCACTGTCAGAGATCAACGGCCAGGGATCAGATTTAAAATCAATGACTCCCTTAAGAACTGCGTCGAATATTCCTTGCTGTGTTTCTGGAAATTTGAGAACAATCAGTATCATAAATTAATTTTACCAAGTTGAATAAGTAGAAAATAAATCAGAACTATACCTGCCCAAAAAGGTGGCACGCCACTTAACAGTATGTATAATATAACCCCTGCTGTCCAAACATCAGCTTCTGGACCATAGTGTTTGCACAACACCTCTGGAGCAACATAATATGGGCTTCCAACAACATCTGTGAAAATCTGACCTGAAATTGAACGCAACAAAACTGCTAAGCCACAAGAATAAAGAACTAACGAAGTTCTCAAATAGTTAATCAAGAGAAAGTGAATTGTCAACATCTTCAAATGATTGAAACAAGCAAGAACTGTGAGCTAACAACTTCATAACTTCCATAGTTGAGAACAACATCAACATACAAACAGCCATCAAATCTAAAAGAGTAGACATATAAAAATTTAAGCTTATTTTCACTAGTTATCTTTAAGAAACCAGTAATATTTTCATCATTTAAGAAGTGTGTAAACATGTACATGCTGCCATACATGCAAGTCAGGAAACACATGCTTAAATGATGGAACAGTTGTGGCCGTTTTGTGCATTTTCTTAAAAGTTGATTGTAAATCATGTTATGATCTCTATTGTTCTCTGTATCAATTTGGTTGATAAATGAACAGCACATAACTAATGTGAGAATATCATATACTCAAAACAATCAGAGAATACCATATCATAATAAACTAACCACATGTATACAGATGATCTTTTTCAGTTAGTATATTAGTTGAATTTCATGGTCACACATCCAACAAATACTAGTTATAGTAGGACAACCATATAAGTAATGTAGTAGCAACAATTCCTAATGAACAGTTAAGTGGTAAATGATTGTTTAGCAGCAGGGCTTGACAAGACTAAACCCATCCTCTATCGTTTGAAGACTAAAGGCTGTGCAACAAGGCTCTTAGTCTTTAAAAGAATCTGAATCTCTCTCTTTCTCACCTTTTATAAAACCCATCCTCTATCATTTTATTTCATTATCTGTAGTGAATAGTTAAGTTAATTAGAAATGCCGCCGGTGAGAGGAAGTAACTTAACCAGCGAAGAAGAGCACCGCGATGTGCACGTCTTTATAGCACCATCAACTGCCAAAGCATTCACATCAATGTGAGCTTCTCTGCCAGTAACGTTACCTCCTCTCGCCGATGACATTTCTAATTAACTTAAATATTCAATGCAGATAATGAAATAAAAAGATAGGATGGGTTTTATAGGAGATAAGGGGATTTGAAAGATCACAGGAGGTCACGAGAGTCGAGAGAGGAAGAGAGAGCAATTGAAATCATTTTCCACAAATTCATTAAATTTGACTTTCCATCTTAACTAACTTACTAGGATGAGTAGTGTTAACTGTACACACGACTTATACTACTGTTCTACTCCTACACACAAAAAAGTGTAGGCTTACTTTAAAAAAGTTTGCACAGCCTTTAGTCAACCGTTATCTTGGGGAAAGGATCAGCTAGTAAATTCTCTCTCTACACCCTCAAAGAACGAACAACCATCTACTACTTCAGTCCCAAACCACCTTTCCAGTTTCTAGTCTTTCCTAGAGCACAGAACCTTAATCTTGGCAAAAGATCAGCTAATAAATTCTTTCTCAATGAACCATTACCCGCTACTGCCTTCCCAAAGTAGCTTTCCAATTTCTTCTCTTTTCTCTCTCTGGCTGCTATCTGTCTATTTCTCTACACCTCAATGACCCTTAAAAAAAGGTAACTATTATGATCAACTAGACGTAGAATTTTACCTGGCTTAAAGAACACAGAGAGTCCAAAATCAATCGCTTTCAGCGACAAATCATTATCTCTATTAACCAGCAAAAAATTCTCCGGCTTCAGATCCCTGTGCATAACACCAAGAGAATGGCATGCCTCCACAACCCCAACAATGATCCTCGTCAGCTCCGCCGCCTTCCTCTCACTATAATGCCCCCTCTGAATAATCCTATCAAACAACTCACCGCCGCCACACAACTCCATCACAATATGAACGTAGAGTGGATCCTCATAAGCCCCTTTGATCTGAACAACATGCTTATGCCCCGAAAGATGGTGCATTATCTGAATCTCTCTTCTCACATCCTCAACATCCTCTTTGGAGATTAGCTTCCTCTTGGATATAGACTTGCAAGCATACTCAACGCCGGTGGTGATCTCCGTCGCAAGGTAAGTGGTGCCAAACTGGCCCTGGCCGAGCTTGCGACCGAGAGTGTAGAGGTCTCGGATATTGGGGGTTCTGTGGCCCAGAATGGAGATGAACTGGGGGTCCATGAGGCCTCGTCTCATCGTTGTGGTGATGGGTTTCGGGGGAATGACCTCGGGGACTTCGGATACAGCGGAGACTGCGCTGCTGGTGGAGCGAGAGGAGGAGCGGGTGGACGTGTTGTTAGAGAAAGAGGGGTGGGTGGGCTGAGAGAAGCCTTGAACGTATTTGGTGTCAAATGAGCCTCGGCATGTGTTGCCCATGAAACAAGAAGGAGCACGCTTAAGAGCTGAGCATTGATAAAGAGGTGAAAACCCCTAATTAAGAATCTTTTTTGAATCAGGGGTAATGAGAATAATCCCTTGAAGAAGAATATCCCAAGAGATCCCTTTTCAGAAGCTGACATGAGATAGAGACACCAAATTATCAACAATCAGTGCATGTTAATGCTAAATCTAGGAGGACTGCAATAGTAAAAATGTTATAATAGAATTTGACAAATAAAAAAAAATCAAATTTTGAAGAAATTAGAAGGACAAGGAGAGGTGTTAGAACTTAGCGTTGCTAAAAAAAAAAGAGACAACTTTTGAAGAAGTAGACCCCTCAACTGAATCCGATCTCCAATTAGGACATTTATCGCATCAAAATATTAATAAAAAATAAGTTTTAAATTGATAATGAGTAATCAAATAACCGACGCCTCTAGCAGCTAAATCAAACATGCGAAAATTTCAAAATTCTCTTAAAAATTAAAATCCGAAAGCCAACAGCTCGCAAAACCTACTAGCTCATCGTGGGGAGGAAAAAAACAAGGGAGGAGGAACTTCTGCTAAATTCCTTAACTCGAAAGCTTATTCTTTGAGAATTATAATTACGAAACACGCAAAATTGCGGGAAATTAAAAAAAGCTAACAAGATTTAAAGAATTAAAATAATAAAAAATAATTAAGCTGCTTACATGAATCAGATCCCGAATTTGATCCAGAGGATTGACCAAGAAACCAGAGAGGAGATCAATTTGAAGAAAAAGAAGAGATCCTTCGTGTCACTTTCACGATTGCTCTCAAAAGAGAGGAGTCATTTCAAATCTACAATAAATTATTTAATTTAACAAAATTTTAGAATTTTCCGAATTTTTTTACAGATTGTAATGAAGAAGAGAGGGGGAGAGCAAAGGTAGCGAAAAAAAAACGCGGTTTGCGGGAAAAAATAAAAATAAAAATTTTGTTTATATAGAAAATTTGATATTCTCACCCAACATAAACTGAGTCTTGCCGACCACTGAACTTGCTAAGCCTTCCCTGTTTTACGTTCAGTGCGCGTTAAATAAGTGTCAAGATAACAAATTCTTTGACTTTGATTAATTATGTAATGCATAGCTAATAAATAACTAGCTCCTTAATTAAATAATAATGGCACTGTTGTCAGTGGACAAAAATTGATGATGATGAAAGAAGAGGGTAATGATCTCATCAAACAAGCTAATGCCTCGAGTTGGTATAATATCTCGTAAGGGGCTATTCGATTGGTTTTTTTTTGTTTGGGTTTCCCTGTCAAAACTGAAAAAGCTGTCAGTTTTGACAGTTTTACTTACAAAAACGTCCAAAAACGCTCATTTGGAACGTTTTTGCAAGTAAAATTGCCAAAACTGACAGGAAAACAAGGGCAAAAAATGCCAACCAAACAGCCCATAAGCTACTAAGAGCAAGAAAGGATCTTTTTATATAAACAAAAATAGCGTGTGTTTAGTTAGCTAGAAGATTCTCAATACACAAAGCATAAAGATTATAGGATATTTTGAAGTTATATCGTTATTTAGTGTTAAAATATAAAAATAGGGTTTTTCTATAGAGTGCCCATAGGTATTCTATAGAAGAGGAGAGAGATAGAGAGAGATGATTGAGGAGGGGGCCCACCTGATTTGCATTGGGATCCCCTCTCCAATCATCTCTCTTTATCTCTCTTCTCTCTTATAGAGTGTCCATTGACACTATAGAAAAACCCATAAAAATATTACACCCAATTCCTTACAAAACTTTAAATTCTCTGTGTAGTGGCACAGGCTTCAAAATGATATCATAATAACACATGTCACTGACCATTAATTTAAAGCAAATTTTTTAAAAGTTAGTACTTGTAATTAATAAAAGACGCGCAACCTGCAACTATGAAAGATTTAGGGAGTATATAGCCAAATAAGTTTTATAAATAAAAAGAGCGACTAGTTCTCTTGTAAACAAATGTAAGCATATTCCAACAAAAAACAAAAACAGCTTTCGTCCGACAAAAACTACCTCCAGAGAGCATTGTTGCACGTGATTAATCAAACTATAAAGCTAATTTGGTAAGCTAACATGATTTCATGTGTTAATGAAGAGACTAAATGTGTGTAGCTTCAAAGAATGCTCCGTTGGAGTATAATATATTATTATGAAACCTGGCTGCTTTCCTTTGTCCAAGTCCTATGAATGTGGAGTAATTTACCGATGTATTTGGGTCCACTGCCAGCTAGATCAACTATACTTAAAAAATTATAGGAAAAGGGCAACACCAACTTTTAAAATTCTTTGTATTTCTTAAAAAGATAATAGAAAAAGTTTTAAGAAATAAAAAAGTACAAATTTTTTTATTTTTTGTACTTCACTTGTTTGGTTCAAAATAAGAAAATGGGCTCATAATTTATAGAAATAGCAACTTTTCCTTTTCTTTTGTTTGGTTACATATGCCAAATTTATAAAAAAAATGGCAACTATCATATTTATCACTTTATAACGGCTATTTTAACGGCTAATTTCACATTATCAAATCTTATAAAATTATTCTATCCTCAACTATCCTTGAACACAATTTTTTCATATTTTTCACAATTTGGCTCGGGTATTGGTCTTTTATCAAAATTGATTGTCTCAACTAAAACGTACAAGTTCACATAGATTGCGTTCTAATAACGTAGTAAAGAACGCTTTATCTTATTATGAACATTGTAAATTAGTTTGCAATCTTATTTAGTTGACCATCATCATCACCAAAAGCTCAATCTGAGCTCCAAACAGAACGAAAACACCACCAAGTCGAAATCCGAACAATATATGTGAATATAGAGCTAAACAAGCTCTAAGCAGCATAGTAATAAAAAAACAGCCCCAACAGCTTGATTGGGTGAACAAATATCAACCAAAAAAGCCAACAATAGAGAGCTAAACAAACTTGAATCAGCATAGTAACTGGAAAAACAGACCCAAAGCTCGACAACAAGCACAAATATCAACAAAAAACCCAACAATAGAGAGCTAAACAAACTCGAATCAGCATAGAAACTGAAAAACCCACCCTAACAGCTCGACAACGAGCACAAATATCAACAAAAAACCCAACAATATAGAGTTAAAAAAAACTCGAATCATCATAGTAATAATAAGACAGCCCTAATAGCTCAACAACAACCAAAAAACAACCAAAAACCCAACAATAGAGAGCTAAACAAGCTCGAATCAGCATAGTAACTGAAAAATAGCCCCAAAGCTCGACAACGAGCACAAATATCAACCAAAAAACCCAACAATAGAGAGATATACAAACTCGAATCAGCATAGTAACTGGAAAAATAGCCCCAACACCTCGACAATGAGCACAAATATCAACAAAAAACCCAACAAATAGAGAGCTAAACAAGCTCAAATCAGCATAGTAACTGAAAAAACAACCCCAACAGCTCGACAATGAGCACAAATATCAACCAAAAACTCAACATTAGAGAGCTAAACAAGTTCGAATCAGCATAGTAACTAGAAAAATAAACCCAACAACTCGACAACGAGCACAAATATCAACCAAAAACCCAACAATATAGAGCTAAACAAGCTCGAATCATCATAGTAACAATAAGGAGCCCTCACAGCTCGACAACAACCAAAAAACAACCAAAACCTCAACAATTGAGAGATAAAAAGCTCAAATCAGCATAGTAACTAGAAAAACAGCCCTAAAGCTCGACAACGAGCACAAATATCAACCAAAAAAGCCAATAATATAGAGCTAAACAAGCTCGAATCAGCATAGTAACTGGAAAAACAACCCTAACAGCTCGATAACGAGCACAAATATCAACCAAAAAATCCAATAATAGAGAGCTAAACAAGCTCGAATCAGCATAGTAACTAGAAAAATAGCCCCAACAGCTCGACAATGAGCACAAATATCAACCAAAAAATCCAACATTAGAGAGCTAAACAAGTCGAATCAGCATAGTAACTGGAAAAATAGCCCCGACAGCTTGATAACAACCAAGAATACTTATTAGGGCTCAGGATAAAAATATATTTATCATAAAAGATTGTCTCGCCTATCAATTTTATGGTGAAATGCAGGCTGCTATTTTGATGGATTGCCTCACCCAAACATTTAAAAATTAATAGGGTTGCATTCCATACAAAATTGCCTCATCTAAACAATACACAATAAATATAGGCTGCATTCTCAGTTTATTATCATCATCATTGCCCATCCAAAAAAAATTAATGAAAAGAGCCCATACCATGCTTGATTACCAAAATATGTCATCTGTCATTAAGCTCAAACTGAGCATTTTATAGCACAAGAAGCCAATAATCATTAGCTTAATCTAAGCCAATAATCAGGTCATCGGAAGGAATGTGTTGGATAGGAGAAGGGGTTTGATCCGGTAGCATTCTAACTTGGTTGTCTATCTGTTTTCCTGATCTCAAAGTGTGAACTGCATTCACATGGGCTAGTTGGGATGAACTGGATCCATTGTCTTTAGAGTTTTCGACAGGTTGACTTAGGAATTTTTCTTTCTCTCTTTCGCTCACGGCAGTGGCTAGTTGCCCAAGTTGGGTTTCTAACCGAGCTATGGCTTGAGTGTTCGAGTTGAACACTTGGCCAGTTGTTTGCATAAAGGAATTTAGAGTAGTGGATGACTGGGTCAACATGTTGGTAGTTTGTGTAGAAGCTTTGATCATAACTTCTAAACCCTTTTCTAAGACACTCAGATGTTTGTCATGATCAGAATTTGAAGGATTTGTAGGCTGGTGAGGATGAGGATGTTGGGTTGGAAAAGCTGGGTTAGCTTGTTGGAAATTATTTGGTGCGTTGAACGGAAGTGTATTTCCCCTAGGGAATTGTGGGTTCGACGTGAATGAAGTTTTGATTTCCAGGAGAATTTCCTTGATTTCATGCAAAGTTGGGATGATTTCTCCAACCGGGATTGTAGGTTGAAGAAAATGGATCATTTCTAGGACGCTGAATGTATCGTTCATCTATTCTAATGCGTTGTTGTTTCCTAGGAGAGGACATTCCTCTGAAACGTGGGTAGGAGACTTACAATTATGACATCCCGGGGCAGAAACATGATTGATTTGAGCTGGAGCTTGTTCCTTAATTTCTAAGGCTTTTAACCTCCGCAGAATCATCGTCATCTTTGCTTCAGAAGCAATGTTTGACTCCAGGGAAAGACCACTAGACTTAGATTAGGGAACTGATGAAACCCTGTCATCACAGTGTTCCCACTGTATTGTTTTCTTAGATAGACTCTCTAGAAATTCCCAAGCTTCATCAGCGTTTTTCCTTTTAAAATCTCCCTGACACATCGATTCTAAAGATGTTTTTGAAGAATAGTCCAATCCTTCATATATGACTTGGCATAATCACCATTTCTCGAGACCATGATGAGGACATTAGATCAGAAGATCTTTAAATCAATCAAAATATTTCCGAAATAGCTCCCCTGGGATAATTTTGAAGTTTTGAATGTTGTTCCTAAGCTTTACCGTTTTATGAATTGAGAATTTTTTTTTGAGAAAAACGGTGGCAAATTCCTCCCAAGTTGAGACGGAATTTATCGGTAAGCTGTATAACCATTTTTAGCTTTGTCCTTGAGAGAAAATAGAATAAATCTGAGTTTGATAGCATCTTGGGAATCTAAAAAATCTGCACGTGTAGAAATTCATGAGGGGACGGGGTTTGGTTCCTCCATTGTAACTCAGACGATCAAGTTAGCTGGTGAACTTGAGTGGGGTAAATAAAAACTGTGAGAGTTCTTGTGTGTGTGGTATGATTTGCAAATTTAGAGAATTTTGATCAGAATCCAGAATCCAACCCCCAGCCCAAATTGAAATAGTACTTTTATTTATACTAAAGTTGCAAGGGTAGATTGGTCATTTCGACCGAGCACTAAGAGGCGATGGTGAAGTGTGGGCTGGTGGCTGCATCAGCACCTGTTTTACAGGTGTCGGCTGGGAAATGGAGGAAGGATCACTTTAGTATTAAATGAGAAGTGAGTGGTGGCATGGTGGTGCCCCACGTGGTCCGATAAGTCATAAAGACTATCGGATCTAGAGACATGATGTGTCTGTTGTGCATTAAATGTGATGCTGACCTGTTGTTAGTGAGAGAGGCTCGAGGTAGAAGTTGTCCTATAACTTCACCGAGAAGTAACATCTTTTGAGTCGTCCTCGCGAGGCATCCAGCAAATGATCGAGTGGGCTCATGGCGAGTCCTCTTCAACAAAGGAGGAGACAAGTACCACCTTTCGTGTCGACATGAGGGAATTTCGACTCGACAAGTCGGTTGAGTTATCGTTCGTGTTGGTCTCTGGTCGTCAACTTGATTGGGGCATAGCATGCAATACACCTATCTGTTACTTGGCAATGAGTTGTTATAGTGTTCCCATTTCACTAAAGTACAACTCATTACCAAGTAACAGATAGGTGTATAGCATGCAGCTCCGATAGTAGCACTGACACCAGAGTCGGCCAGAGGCCCCCTACAAAATACGAGTGGCCAAGAGATCCTCCGAGAGTTGACTCTCGTCCCAATCGATCCAATAGGAGGGACCGACAAAGGGACCAGCCACCAAGGCTAGCCCTCACAGTCCTCAATATCTCCCTCACCTCAGCTCTCTCCTTGGTTCAAAAGGAGGGTCATGATACGGTATAAATATGTACCAAAATTGTAAGTGCACAATTGATCAAGTTATAATATAAAAAGTTATCGATCTCACAAGGAAGGTGATTTTAAGAGATTATTAGAATTGGTTCTTATGTTGTGTGCGTGACAAAATAGAATTAAAGAATAAGTGTGAGAGTTATGATGAGTGGGAGTGATTGTTTTGAATATATGCAAGTAACAATAAATTGAATTTGAGCGAAGAGAAGTAACAATCAAAGAATAGAATAAAAAGCAAGAAAGAGAAAAATCAAGAAAATAAAAGGTGGAGGGTTTAATTAAAGATATGAGAAATCTAGAATTGAATCCACTAGCTAATCTCAATTATTAAATACAAACTATTCTCTTTTTGTCATATTTCAATTTAGATTTATTAAGTATAGACTATCAAACCATTTAAGGAAAGTATAACCTATCAAATTATCATCTAAGTTAAAATAAAAATCATGATAAGAACAACAACAAGATAGTAATCCTAGAATTCATAAGTATAACCTATCAAACCATTTAAGATAAACATAGATTATTAAATTCTTCTTCTATCAATTAGCTCTCTAGTTGATTATCCTAAACATGATCATTTTAAGTGTAAGAGAATAATTCATACAATATAAAGGAAATTAGTCTAGTTTCATATAATTCTAAGATTACTACAAGAATTAATTTCACATCTTAAGAAATAAAAGCAAGAAGAAAAAGAACTAATTATAAAAATAAAAAGAAAAAAAATTCTAAACTATGAACAAGAAATAAATCTAACTACAAAGAATTAAAATCTAAACTACAAAATAAATTATAAAAATTAAATGCAAGAAAATAAATCTACTCTACAAATTAAGCTGCAAAAAGAAATAAAAAAGATAAGAAAATAAATCTACACTACAAGCATAGAAATAAATCTAAATTAATAAGCAATAATAAATAAATTACTAAAAAGAAATAAAAGAGAAAAATAAAAAAAAGCAAACTTTCAAACTTTTTTTTTATCTCCATCATCATCATCCAACAAAGAGAAGAAGATTTAAAGTGGAGAAATTTTTTTTATTAATTATAACAAAAGTTATAAATTTGGAAGGTCTTCTCAATTAAGAGTAACCCTCCTCTCCAAATAAAGTTATAAAATTTTTTACCCCTAACCCCTCACTCTCTACCCCTGTTTATAATAAACATCAATGAATGTGAGCCATTGGATTGAAATCTTATCCAAAATAAGCAAAATTTAGCCCTTAATTCGTAACTAATTGTACGACAGTATCGATACCAGCATCGATAGGGGTATCGATACCAGCATCGATAGGGGTATCGATACCAGCATTGATATCGATATCCATATCGATGCCCAGTTCTCTCATGTTACTGTCCGAGCTTTTCTCTTGTTCTTAGACTTGGGCTTTTGGGCTTTGTCATTTCTTCTTCTTTTTAGCTTTGGGCTTTTGGATAAATTGGCAATTGGATTTTCCAATGGGCTTCTTGATTTCTCTTTTGCTTCATTTCTTCATTTACTCAAGGGTCTTTGTTGAGAGATGAGATTTTTAGGATTTATTCTTCATTAACCTATTTTTAAAGATAAAAACAATTATTAGTGGTATATTTATTCATATAAAATAGATAATGAGGGTATAAAATTATAATAAAAATGTGATTATCAGGTCACCTTAAGGAGCCCGCTCCTAAGATGACATTGAATCCCAAGAACCGTAACATGAAGGAGTTTTGTTGGTATCACAAGGATCACGACCATCTCACTAATGATTATCGTATCCTTAAGAGGGATGTCGAGGACTTGATCGAGAGAGGATACTTGAAGAACCTCATCTCTCGATGGGACCGCAGGGAAGTTGCTCCAAGCAAGGAAAATAGAAGATCCCGCTCACAATCGCCTCGTCCTCGACCGCTCCAAGATAGCTGACCCCCGAAGCCTAGCCACAAAGGGGTCATCAACATGATCAGTGGTGTTCCCACCACTGGGGGCTTGTCCAACAATGCCTAGAAGAGATATGCCAAGAGGGCGTTACATGTCGACCAAGCCCACAAAAGAATGAAGGTAGAGGAGCCCATATCTTTTGGGGATACCGACCTGCAAGGGGTTGAGACGCCTCATGACGACCCCATCATCATCACCGCAACAATTGATGGCTATTAGGTGAACCGAATCATGGTCAACACAGAGAGTTTGGTGGACATCATGTATGTCGATGCCTTCAACCAGATGGGTATCGACAAATCTTGCATGCTCCCCTGTAGAGGACCCCTCATCGGATTCATCGACCATTCTCTTTTGCCAGAAGGGATGATTACCCTCCCCCTAACAGTCGGAGAGTACCCTAGGCAAGCCACCATCTAAGTCCAGTTCATGGTAATGGATCTCAAGTCAGCCTACAATGTTATCTTAGACCAAACCATCCTCTATCTCTTGTGGGTCATTCCTTCAACTTACCACCAGATGGTCAAGTTCCTAACTCCTAATGGAATCGGAGTCGCCAAGAACAATCAGCGAGAGGCTAGGTCCTACTTCTTGCTCTCGACTAAGGGTAAGGGTGCGCAAGACGCCATACCCATTAAGAAAGTTTGCCTCCAGTTGAAGAAAACAATGTAGCAGCAGAAGACGACAACTGTGGAAGAGCTTCAGGAGATACCCATTGACCGAGAAGGATTGAAGACGGTTAAGATTGGGTCTAGTCTAGTTGAACCCTTATGAGGAGCTTTGATGGAGTTCTTGCAGGCAAACGCGGATGTGTTCACCTGTGGACCAGAAGACATGCCGGGGGTTTCCCCCGAAGTGATCAACCATAAGCTGGCCATCGGCACGCATACCAAGCTTGTTCGACAAAAGAAGAGACATCTCAGCCCAGAGAGTCAGAAGGCGGCGACTGACGAAGTCAAGAGGCTTCTAAAAGCTGGCTTCATCTGGGAAGTCCAATACCTGGAGTGGTTAGCTAATGTTGTTGGTGAAGAAAACGTTGAACAAATGGAGGATGTGCGTGGACTTCACTGACTCAACAAATCTTGCCCCAAGGATAGCTACCCTCTACCTCACATCGATTAGCTGGTTGAAGAGAGTGCGGGACATAAGCTACTCAGCTTCATGGACGTCTTCTCTGGCTATAACCAAATCTTCATAGCAAAGCATGATCATTATAAGACCTCCTTCATCAATGATTTAGGCACTTACTGCTACAAGATGATGCCGTTTGGTTTGAAGAACATTGGAGCTACATATCAGAGACTTATCAACAAGGTCTTCAAGCACCAGATCGGTCACAATCTGGAAGATTATGTGGATGACTTGCTGGTGAAGTCAAAGCAAGCATCAGCCAACGTATCAGACTTGGACGAGACCTTCTCCACTCTCAGGCATTACAGAATGAAGCTCAATCCTTCTAAGTGTGCCTTTGGGGTGCAATCGGGAAAATTCTTAGGATTCATGATCACCCAAAGAGGCATAAAGATCAACCCCGAGAAGATAGCCACCATAGAACGACTACCCGAGCCACACACATTAAAGGATATCCAGAAGGTGAATGGAAAGATAGCGGCTTTAGGTCGATTCCTCTCCAAATCTACCGAGAAGAGCCTCTCATTCTTCAAGATATTAAGGGGAAGCAAGAACTCGAAGGAGAGGTGACTTGGACAGCTGAGTGAAGTGCATCATTCCAGTATCTCAATGCTTACTTGAGTACTAAGCCACTGCTAAGTCAGCCTATAGGAGGAGAGACATTGTACTTATACATTACCATCTCCTCTGAAGCAGTCAGCTCTGTCCTTGTTCGGGAAGAGGAGAATGTTTAGAAGCCCATCTACTATGTGAGCTGGATCCTCAAAGTAGGCAAGCTCAACTACCCCCTTATAAAGAAGGTTGCCTTTGCCCTCATCGCCATAAGGAGACTTTGTCCTTATTTCCATGCTCATGCCATCATTATGCAGATGAGTCTACCTCTGAAGAAAGTACTAGGCAGCCCCACAACATCTGGGAGGATGGTCACTTGGGCAGTCGAACTCAGTGAACATGATGTACAGTTCGAGCCTAAGATGACAATCAAGGCTCAAGCCTTGGTCGACTACTTGATTGAATCAACTTCGCCAAGCGATGAGCTAGCTGCACCCCTACCAATAATTCATCCAGTAGAGCCAGTACCTCCTGTAGACCAAGCAACTTCTCCAAAGATTCGTCACACCTTAGAGCATGATTCCCTCGAGTATACCTCATGGTGGTTATTGAAGGTGGATGGGTTGACGCATGAGCACTCCATTTCCTTTGACTTCTCTACATCAAACAATAAAGCCGAGTATGAAGCGCTTCTCGCTAGCCTTCGAGCGACACAAACATTAAAGGCAGAATTCCTTTACATTCTAGCCGACTCACAATCGGTGATCCATTAAGTCAATGGACGATATGCAGCTAAAGATTCGAGGATGGCCTTGTATCTTAAAGCTACTAAAGAGCTTTTGGCCAGCTTCCTGGAGTTCAAGATAACCTAAGTCCCCCATGCTCTCAACGCTTGGGCGGACGCCCTTTCCAAGCTTGGGTCGACAGGCTCAAGGACCAGGTCCCCAGGTTAGGGCCTGTTTACACCAACACCCTCGAGCGACCCAGTATTTCTAGGCCATCCGAGATCATCATGCAGACGGAAACACCTATGATGCATTGTTGGTTGGATCTAATTGTTCTCTATCTAACACAGGGTACCTTGTCCGAAGATCCTATCGAAGCCAGACATCTTCAGAGGAATTCTCATAGTTATCTCATGATCGACGAATAACTCTACCGGATGTCTTACTCCAGTAGCAGTGTAGGACCCTATTTGCGGTGCCTTTGGCTACTAGAGGCCAATTATGTGCTCAGGGAGATGTATGAGGGCGCATGTGGAAATCATCCTGAGGCCCAAACCCTCACGTAGAAAGTCATTCGCTAGGGGTACTATTGGTCAACTATTTTAGCCGTGTCAAGGTGACTCGTCTCTCCTTGCCAAAAGTGCCAGCTTTTTTCGTCCATCCCTCGGGCAGCGACGACCGAACTGACTTCCATCCTGAGTCCAATACCTTTCGCCCAATAGGGTTGGATCTGCTGGGATCTCTCCCCCAAGCTTTAGGGTAGAGGAAGTTTCTTATTTGTGGCAATTGACTACTTCACCAAAAGGATTGAAGCTGAACTATTGTCTAAGATTGGTGAGAGTAACGTCAAGAGTTTTGTGTGGAAGTCTATTATTTGTCGTTTTGGCATACCTCGATCCTTTGTGACTGACAACAGTACCTAATTCAATAGCGGAAGCTTCTGTAGCTTTTGTGAGGAATATAATATTCACCTCAAGTTCTCCTCCGTCACACATCCCAAATCCAACGGACTTGCAGAGGCTGCTAACAAATGTATCATGCAAGCATTAAAGAAGAAGGTGGATGCCGTAGTAGGGAATTAGATTGAAGAGTTACCTAGTATCCTCTGGTTGTACTGCACGGCCCATAAGAACTCAACCGAGAAAACTCAATTCAAGCTAGCTTATAGCACCGAAGCAGTCACTCCCGTCGAAGTAGGCATGTCAACCATCCGACTACAACACTTCGATGAGGACATGAACTCAGAAGGGCTTCAAGTCAGCCTCGACCTCCTAGATGAGACCCGAGAGAGAGCGCTCCGGACCCAGGTCACCAATCAATAACGGATCGACCGCTACTACATTAGCAAAATCTAACCAAGAAGATTCAATGCCAGCGATCTTATCCTTCGCAAAGATACTTTCGACAAAGATACCCGAAGAGGCAAGCTAGCTCCAAATTGGGAAGACCCGTACACAATCCTAGAAGAGTTGTGAGTAGGCACCTATTGGCTAAGGGCCCCGGATGGGAGAGTTTTACAACATCCCTGAAATATCGAGCATTTGAGGCGATATTTTCAGTAATTCTGTAAATTTCATTTAGTCTTAATGAAATTATTATTGAAACTAAATCGACTCTTGTCTCGCACTCTCGTAGTGCTCAGCCTATGCAGGTATTCTAAGCCCTTGGTGCTTTTTCAAGATAAACCTAAGGCACTCACCATATGGTCGACTCCTACAATCACCTCTCAACCATTATGGTTATATTAAAATCCTAGGTATCTACATAAGTCCTGGGCACCCAACCTCCGGGTTGTTATTTTACCAATTTTCCCTTAGGGTGACCCTCCGTAAGGAGAAAGACCTAGCCGACTTCTGCAAGTCCTAGGCATAGCCTTAGGGCTGTAAAAGACGTAGTCGACTTTAGTAAGTCCTAGGCACAACATCAGGGTTGTCCAAGCCCCAGGCGCCTACGTAAGTCTTGGGTACTCAACCTTTGGGTTATCATTTCACCAATTTTCCATCAGGGTGGCCCTCCATCGGGCGAAAGACCTAGTCGACTTTAGTAAGTACTAGGCATTCTTCCACTCGGTTGAATTTTAAGCCCTTGGTGCCTTATCAGGAATACCCAAGGCACTCACCATATGGTTGACTCCCACAATCACCTTATGACCATCATGGTTATATTGAAGCCTCAGACGTCTACATAAGTCCTGGGCACTCAATCTCCGAGCTATCACTTTACCAATTTTCCCTCAGGGCGACCCTCCATAGGGCGATGACTTAGTTGACTTCTGCAAGTCCTGGCACAACCTTAGGGTTGTAAAAGACCTAGTCGACTTCTACAAGTCCTAGGCACGACCTTAGGATTGTAAAAGACCTAGTTGACTTCAGTAAGTCCTAGGCATAATCTCAGGGTTATTGCGTCTATGTAAGTCTTGGGCACCCAACCTCAGGATTATCATGCTACCAAAAAGCCCTTGGTATCAACATGAATAAACCCAAGGCATGGAGTTTAATTATTTGATCATCTTCGACAAAAAGACTTAGGCGCTTCAACTTGCCAGTCCTCATCAGCCAAAGACTCAAACACTTAGCCAGTACAAAGCACAATATGGGCCAGTCGCCTCGAACCCATAACCTTCGAGTCGACACAACACAACTGACTCACCACAACCAACATTTGGTTCTCTCAATCAGAACAAAGCTACAAACTAATAAAGCAAAGCAAAAACAAGGAATAGATAAAGGTAGATTCTAGAATGAGAGCAAAGTCGATCTTTATTCCAATATTCAAACTTTATTACAAGTTCTTTACAATATCCATGTAAAATATTTTCAAAGCATGTTGATATTTACAAAGAAAAAGAAAAAGATAGATACAAGCCCTCAAATTTCTTGGCTAGAGGTGGCAGTCTCGCCAGGGGAAGCAGTCTCGGCAGGGGCGGCAATCTCAACAGAGGCTGCAGCAACAGTAGAAGAGGAAGCGGGAGAGTCTTCATCAAGATCATCCCCTGACTCGTCATCACCGTTGACCAACACCAAATCCAACTCCCCTCCACTTATCTCGATCTCTCTTAGGAGGTCAAGGTAGCAAGAGACCCGGAAAAGATAAAGGCGGTCGGGTAAGGGCCGAGAGCTAGGGGGAGCAGTGAGGCTAGATAGTCGACACTAGCCTTGTAAGCCAAGGCCACCTTAGTTTTACCTAAGGGGCCATGGCGCTAGTCCTTGACTATCTTCATCCTATACTGCTCCGAGTCAAAGTGAGCAAGTCGATCCTCTAGGTCATTGACGATTGTCGCAGATGCCTGGTGAGCTGACCGATCTTCCTCGATGTCTCGCCTTAACTGCTCAACCGAGAGACAACTTGATTAAGAGTCCTCCTCAACCGCCACTTTGAGGAGCCTCTCGGATTCGACCTCCACAGACAAA
>NC_033794.1:20704739-20705581 GCF_001876935.1 Asparagus officinalis
AAAATCCTTTGTTGAAGATGTCTAACCTCCCCCCTTTAGCTGGGCTACCTCACCCTGAAGCTTCGCAATCGAAGCCGTTTGTTTAGCACTATGGGATCAAATCCCTTTAAGGACCTTGTCCCTTGCATCAACCTCTCGGTGCTAGAGGGCCTTGATGTCATTCAGTTCGGCCTCCAAGGCATCGATCTTCTTTTTCGCCTCTTCCTTAGCTGACTTCTCCTTCCCTAGCTCTGCATGCTACCCTTGTGGAGAATCATGCATGCGCAGGAGCCTCTCGTATAGATCTTGCTCTAGCAAAGCCCCCCGGACCAAGTAGGCCTTGAGGGCCAGATGCAAGCCAAAACTTGACATCCCTTTTAAGAACCCCTCGTCCTTTGAGAGGGTGAACTGCCGCACAACTATGATTGGGGGCGTTAAGGATCCCAGAATCAAAGTATCCTTGTCAAGAGATGCATGCGGGACGAACCTGTCACCCTCAAGGAGTTCCCTACTATGTAAACAGGGCCCAGCGACACTCCCACCAGCATAGCCTTCGCCTCCTCCCAAGATTGGAAGTCAACCTCTGAAATCCAGTGAGGGAAAGGCCAGAAGCCTTCTTGTTCTTTGGCAGCTTCACATGCCCTAGATTCTGGGAGGGGCGCTGCTTGATCCTCAGTACCCCTAGCCGACCCGATAGGCTCCTTGCGTGGCCTATAAGATGGCTCAAGCCTAGAGGTCAGCTCAACATCCTCTTCAATAGGGGCCCTAGCTTTGGTAACTTCAGTTGCTGGGGTCGTCTCCTCAGGCACAAGATAGGAAGGGTCGTCGATGATGACAACCTCGGGCTGCTCTTCGGTCGGCTG
>NC_033794.1:20705593-20735649 GCF_001876935.1 Asparagus officinalis
TCTTCGGCCGAGCCGACTTGGACCTGCCCCATTGGCCTGCTGGGGCCTTGGCTTATCTTGGCCGCGACCTTCTTGGCCCTTACTTTCCGCCCCGCCAGTTGGGTAGCGATTTTAGACGTCTGCGATTATAAGCCGTCCGCCTCCTCAGAGGCGAGATTTCTCTTCAACCTTTTTTGAGGCCTAGTGGCAGAGCCCGACTCCTTGTCCCTCATCTCCTCCTTTTGGGTTTCTTCAAGAGGGAGGGCCAGCAGTCCCACCTTGCACTTATCGGCTTCAAGGACCATCGAAACAAGCGCCACTCAGAGAGATGTTGTATCAAAGAGGTTGATCTGCTCCCGAGACTCGATGTAGGAGCGAATCTTCTCTAAATTTTGCCTTTCCTCGAGTTTAAGGATGCACGGCCTTAGCGCATCCTTGTTTATTTCGGGTCAGTCAGGGCAGGCGAGCACGCCATCAGTGCTAAAGATCCATACATAATGCTCCTTCTAGTCTCTATTGGACTCTCGAGCGTTAGTAAAAAAATTTAAAATTTCCACTATAGTGGTAGAAGTAGTGGGGGTCTCTCCTCATCGACTTGACGCCGACTAGACGCTCAAACAGACGCATGCTTGGCACAACGCTGACTGGTGGAAGATGACGACGAAGCCCACCAACACCCCGATAGCATTTGGGGTGAACTGAGAGGGGAAACCCCCAGAGTGACGTACGCGTCACTTATGAAGGGATTGAGCGACAGTCGAAGCCTATAATCAAGATAGGCAAAGTACAGCGGTGCCCTGTTATTGCCATGGTAGTACACCGCCTCATCTCTATTTGGCGCTGCCAGTGTGAAAGATTTTGGGATATCATAGAGCCCGTAATATTTTTTTAAGCTCTCCTACACCGACTTTGGAGCAGACCGACCGAAGAAGAGTGATCCTCTCCTCGTTGTGACCAGCGGTGAAAATCTGAGAAGCCATGGAAGATGGTTTGATCGCATAAACTTAGGAAAGTTTAGAGAGAAGTGCTGATGATTTAGGGTAGAAATAAGTAAAGAATTCTTCTCTCCCCCCATTGGGCTATTTATAGAGAGAAGCGCTGATGACTCGTCTAGATGGATGATGTCGGCCTCAGCCATCTTAGCCGCTGCTTGTGGTACCTATTCTACATCCCTCCTCCTCCGTCTATGGACAAGGGTGGGAGCAGGCTCCTCATCAGTTGCCTCAACCTCCATTAAAGGAATGTCTCAGCGATGACGCTTTGCAGACCTAGCAGACTCCTCCTCCTGGGGAGTAGCCAAAGGAACAGTAGGCGCCGATGCTATTTCCGCTATCCTTATGATGAGAGATGAGGCTCTCTCATGATCCTTGTCAGTGGCAGGCACGATCGATACACCAGCGACCCGCAAGATCGACCCGTCAAGCACATCTTTGACCCGATGAGGGCTAACATATGCTTTGATTTGGTCAAGTGCATCCCTCTTGGTGGTAGATAGCTCACCCTCCACGAGTGCCTCCGTCCTTATCTCGAGCCAATCGAAGCAGCCTAATTCCAGGTCGTCCCCTACGACCCAAACAAACTTTTCCTTCCAGTCCTTGTGTGAGTCTGGAAGGCCGGTGACAAGTCTGAACTTCCCCACCATCTGGAAGTGGAAATGGGGCTCATAATAATTCACCTTTACGGCCACCAACCGGCCCAAAACTGGCAAGGAGGGTTTTATCCCCAGCCAGTGGCAGATCACTATGAATCCTACCAGAATAGCAATGGTGTTCGACTTCATCTGCACTAGCGATACCCCCTAGCGCCTCGAATACCTTCTTGAGGAAGGGGTGCAGGGGCAGTCTCATGCCATACTCTAGATGCCTCAGATAAAGCGGGCTCCACTCAGGCCCATGGTCATATATGTCCTTCGACCTCGTTGGAGCCAACAGATCATATGCCTTAGGGACATCAAACCTCCTAAGGATCGTCCTCTTCTGTGGCAGAGTCAACTTAGAGTGAATCCCTGCCAGGAGAGCTCGATGATCAACTGGATCAGAAGCCATCGGAGATCGTAGAAATTATCGCTGGAAGAGATGAACGGAGAAGATCTTGAATTCTCCAAAGGGGATTTCAAAAAGCAATAGCCGCCACCCTTATGGCCCTATTCATATATATAGACACCTGACTTTACAACTATCGAGATGCGAATCGTTGGATCCAGCTTTATCCAATGGCCAGAATTAATTCTCAAAATTTAAAGCACCCTCAAAGATCGAGGCGCAACCCACTCTCCTCGATTATCCTGCAATCTGCTAAGAAAAGCAGAGTTGTGGTAGTAAAGAGGACGTATGATGACGTCAGGCACGTTACTTCTAAAGTGACTTTTCAGTTCTCGTTCAAAGCACCCACGTCCATCCAAAATAGTTTTTTTTATTGTATTTCACTCAGACCCGGCTAAAGCCGACTCCAAGTAAAAGGGGCCAACTATTATGGTGTTCCCATATCACCAAAGTACAACTCATTGCCAAGTAACAGATAGGTGTATTGCATGTTATGCCCCAATCAAGTTGACAGCGAGAGACCAACAGGAACGACAACTCAGCCGACTTGTCGAGTTGACATTCCCTCATGTCGACTCGAAAGGCGATACTTATCACCCCCTTTTGTTGAAGACGACTCGCCACGAGCCCACTTGACCATTTGGTGGATGCCTCGCAAGGACGACTTGAAAGGCGTTACTTCTCAGCGAAGTTATAAGACAACTCCTGCCTCGAGCCTCTCTCACTGACAATGAGTCAGCATCGCATTTAATGCATACCAGGTGCATCATGCCTCTAGCCCTAATAGTCTTCATGACTCATCGGACCACGTGGGGCACCGCCATGTCACCACTCACTTATTATTTAATGCTGAAGTGATCATTCCTCTAATCCTTAGCCGACACCTGTAAAGCAAGTGCTGACGCAGCCTCCAGCCCACACTTTGCCATTGCCTCTCAGTGCTTGGTCGAAATAACCAATCTACCCTTACAACTTTGGTATAAATAAATGTACTATTTCAACTTGGGCTGGATTCTGGATTCTGATCAAAATTCTCTAAATTTGCAAATCATACCACATACACAAGAACTCTCACAGTTCTTATTTACCCCACTCAAGTTCATCATCTAACTTGATCGTCGGAGGTACAACGGGTGAACCAAACCCCGTTCTCTCACGAATTTTTACACATGTAGATTTTTCAGATACCAAACTCAAGAACCAGATATAAAGTTGAGGAAGAAAGCGGTCCCTCATCAATCCTCAATAAACTCATCCAAATACGGATACATACTGACTGTGTGATCACTTAACATCAACACATTTGAAAGCAAAGAAAATTATATGAAGAATAAACCAACTATTATAGTTAACATATTAAAGATTATCATAGATCTCTTCATGCAAATGTGCATATAAAAAACACTTAAAATTTTAGATCTCCTAATTAAAAGCGACATATCGACTAGAAGGGAAAAAGTATATTTTTATAAAAAAAAGTGAACCTATATATGTTCTCCATAAGAAGTCGGTACACAACATCAATTTCACAAATCATTATTGAGATAACTTTTGAAGCAATGCTTTATTAGTTGGAAATCATGCATATTGTGCTCCATTTTGGAGCAGGATAATAAAAATATAGTGATTATACATGATGAGTTGACGTGCTACGAAGATGGTTAAAAAAAATACAGAACCATCAAAGCAAAAGGTTAATGCGTATAAGAAATCTAAAAATTAAAAAAAATACAAAACAATCAAAGCAAAAGGTTATTGTCTATAAACAACATAAAAAATACAAGAACTACAAAACCAAGAATGAACTAAAAATCTTTCTATATATACTACATTATGGCTACAACTTGATAGCAGGGCTTTAAGTAAATCATAGCATTGTTCTCAAGATTTTGATGAAATTCAAACTCAATAAAATGTCTCTTTTCATAATAGATACGCAGAAAGTTTACGATATGAAGTAAAGATCACAACTTTCCATTAAATAAATCACAATAATGTTATATCATAATTTGTACACAGAATCAATCGCAGTTAGAACAAACTCATTAACTATTCTAGTGAAACTCATGGTGAATATACGTTGGATTTGGCAAACTAGACAAATTCTAGTTTTGAGAAGAAATTGCTAAAACCATCACGATTCGTGTACTTATTCTTCGATCTCAAATATAATCACAACAAAGGTACTTGTGCTCGCTAGCTTATGAGGATTTAGTTCAGGATCCGCATTAGCATCGCTGTCGCTAGTCGCAATCACGTCCTCATTCATGTCCTCCTCATTCTTCACCAACAACAGCTTACAAAGGCCAACAAATGAATCATTAGATTATAAGTCAGAAAAAAAATATCAAATGTATTAAAAATAATTTGAATTTTCATATTATTTTTGACCGATATGAAACTAAGCTTTATTTGAGAAAGTATAGCATTGCAAAGTGAAAAATATTAAAATAGTGTTATACAAGGAAGGTGAATATTTAAAACCAATATGGCAAAATGATTGATTTAAAGTATGTTAAAACGATGCAAAAGAGAATATGAAGTTTATTCCTAATCATTGATAGACTTCATAAAAAAATATAAATTAAAGATTAATGCTAACTCTAGTATACTTTTATATGATAAAAACATCCACATAAGAATATAAAAGTACTGAAAAAAATTCATGAAACTCCCTTCTAAAGATTCCTAATTTCACTCAAAATAATTAAACTATTCTATAAAATATTCATAAAATATTGTTTTTATTTCTTCTATTTTATTTTTTATTGAGTTAAGATCAATCCTTCTTCAGGTTTATCATTTATCATTTCTCGGACAATTCTAGAGTATTGTCTTCATCATCTACATCAATTGTGACATCAGGCTAATTTTGTATTTTTTATGCTATTATCTTTCCTGGGCTCGTTAATTTTTTATCATCTCATTTAACTTTACAAAGAAGTCAAATGTACTTATGATGTTCAACACAAACTGCTCAAAATATAGACTTTGATTTTTTTTCTATTTCAATGAGAATAAATATTAATTTCATATATATAAAATTCTTTATGTTCCTAATTTATTACTTAAATAAATTAGAAGCTATCTCTTTATTTTCCTCTAAAATGAATTCTTCTGATGTGCATCCAATAACAATAAGAATTTCTGTTATCTCAATAATATTACATTTGCTCTATCCCTGTCATTTTTCATAAAAATCTAAACTAAATACCTGCATTATTCATTACCAATTTCTCTTAGATTATAACATTAATATTTAATTTGAAGAACAGAGTATGGAATTTATGAATACTTACTAATTTTTCTTATGTCTTCCATGGATATTTTTTCTTTGATTAGAATAAAGTTATTAAATTATTTTTTAATGTAACTCATTCAGAGCTTCATTAATAGATATGTCTTATGTTAATGCCAATTCAAGTGATTCATTGACGTTTTCTGAATTGTAGATTTATTTCCATCACTTTCCCATTTGCAATGGAAATAACTCAATTCTTTTAAAGTTATCTCTAAATATTCTAATAGTTTCTCCATATGTAATTCCTTGTATTCTTTTACCTTATAAATATTATTAACGTCAAAGATTAAAGTTTCTAAATTAAAATCAATTAATGCTAAGGTATAATATTATAGTGTTTTATCATTTCTATGGATTTAAACATCTATCAATTAATGTTACGAATGTATTTTGGCTACCCCAACTTATTACTAAAATTATATGAAATTACTTTAATTTATATAGTGCCGATAATTTTTAATCTATAATATTTTTAAAAATTTTATCCATTAACCGGATGTTTTTAATCAATTCTTATTGTTTTTGTTTACCAGTATCAACTTAGACTATTCTTAGATGCTGAAAATGGATAGTAAATCCCTAAATTAGAAATTTTAATATATATATATATATATATATATATATATATATATATATATATATATATATATATATATATATATATATATATATATATATATATATATATATATATATATATATATATATATATATATATATATATATATATATATATATATATGTGTTGGTGGTAATTTTTTAAATGTTAGTATATTTCTTGTAACTCTAAAATTTTGAGGGTGTCTTTTGCAATTATTAAAACTATAGATTAATTTTGAAAAATATTAAATTTTAGCGGTCTACCAATCGACGAATTTGATGTGTGCTAGTTAAAATTTTTGAAAATTTAGAGTTTTTTTTTACGATTTTTAAATTTTGAAGGAGTTTTTTAAAAATTTTGAGGTTAATTTTGGCAAATTTTAATTTTTTAGGTGTCTAAGGGTAATATCTTGAATTCATCTTATTTTATTTACAAATTTTAGAATTTTAGGGTGGTTTTTTATAATTTGAACTTTTGAATGTGTTTCTATAATTTTTGAGATATTGAGGGTGTTAATTAAAAAATTTAAATTTAAATGTCAAAAATTTTAGGTGTATCATGGTAATCTCTTGAATTCATCTGTGTTGTTTGTAAGTTTTAAAATTTTAGAATTTTAATGTGCTTGTCTGTAATTTAAACTTTTGAGGGTGTTTCTATAATTTTTGAGACATTGAGGTGTTAACTGTAAATTTTAAATTCTTTGCAAACTGATGTTAATTTTTTAATTTCATGTTTTTTATTTTAAGTTTTGAGACATTTGGATGAGTTTTATAATTTTGAACTTTTCAGGGTCTTTTCTGTAATTTTAAAACTTTTTATGGTTTTTTGCAATACTTCATGTATTATAATATGTTATCTACTTGTAATTTCTTTATCTTAACAAACTAATATCATTTTTATGTTTTATATATTTTATTAATATTAGTTTTTTTAAATTGTTAAGCTAAACATGGTTCACATAGGATTAGGATAAGATATGATTATGATTAGGATAGATTAAGATATAAAAAAATATTCAAAACAGTGAAGGGTAATATTGACCATTGAAAATTAGAATTTGATTATAGATAAGGTAGTTCAAACTATAAATGGTGAAGGGTAATATTGACCATTGAAAATTAGAATTTGATTATAGATAAGGTAGTTCAAACTATAAATGGGTATATTTGTCTAAAAAAGATTTTCCGAACTCGTGCTTTTAAAGGGAGTATGATTGAGTAACTAAAACATAATGGCCAGGATATGACCTAGGGCAGTTGTGCATAAAGAATATTTATTGATCCTTCACTCTAATTTAATTTATAAGGGAACATCGACATGTCAAGAACTTTGATTGGAGGGCAAAAGGGCAACCAAAAGTTTTGATATGGGTGTTGTTTTTTATAAGTACTATAGATTTTAGAATGTCCCTCTCAATTATGATGGATGTCTTATAAAATCGCTCGCAACTATTTTAATTTCAGAACAAACCCTAAGTTTGGGCATATTATAGAAACTCAACTTTAAAATTTAGAGAGAACTCTCCTTCAACTATAGCGTGTCTCACGAGATCCTCATAATCTTTCACATTTTCGTCACTAGACTGCTTGATATGATTTCAAAATGTAAACTAACTGAAATATCCTTTTGAAAGTTAACCAATTCAATTGCAAAGATACTCCCAATAAGTTTAAAAAAAGAACTATTTTCAATTTATAATAGTTTTGCATCATTTCTACTCTCTTTCTCTTATCCTAAAAGATTAGAATAATTATTTATGATTGATGAGTATTTTTATCTTTTTCAGTCACTTGCTTGTCATGTGACATGCTAGATCTAATAGTGTAGGCTTTCAGGACGTAAAATAAGAAAGTTCATGAGGATTTCTTGAATTATTGAACTTGAGGAGGGGTTTCTCATATTAACATAGTTGAATGAGGTTTTCTGAAACACACGCCATGTTTTNTTTTTTTTTTTTTTTTTGGGGGTGGGGGGGGGGGGGTTAAGTGAGAAAAGTTTAAAGGGTTATCTCAAAATTTTCATAGTTAAGGGGGTTTATCTATAATATGCTCAATCTCGAAGGATTTGTCTCAAATTATAATAGTTGAGAGGGGTTTGTTAAATTAACCCATGATTTTATATAAAGAGGCTCTTTACACGAATTTTTCCCTTTAATTTCTAATTTAAATGTATAGTTATGATATATTTTTCAATTATGGATATTTATAATCTAATAATAATCATAAAATATTTGAGTATTAGAATTTCTAATTATGGATAGTTTTATTTTGATGAGAACTCTTATGTGAATATAAGATTAGGTGTCCACATCACATGTCATATTTTAATAGAATAAACAAACATGTGGATATTCATGATATGACATATGTTAACTTTCTGTGTCTTTATAATATGACACATGTTAAATTTTTGTGCCTTTAAGAATTCCACTAATTCTTTTTATATATAAAGGAGAGATTTCTCGGAATTTGGAAAATTTGACCACATGGCTACATTTTTCCTAACATTTAAGGTTTTTTCTAGAAATTGAAATTTTGACTAACAACTACTAACTTAGAAAAGAACTTAAATTGTGAGGGTAACTTTTGTGTTTTTGAAAGATTGACACGCAACTAAGAGACGAGCTTTTCTTAAATTATAGTATAGATATCATATCATACTCTCTTTAAAAGTATGAGCTAGAGAAAAGTTCTTCACAATTAATTTTACTCTTTACTATTTTGAATATTTCATAATCTTAATCAATCCTAATTATAATTATATCCTATCTTGATCCTATGTGAACTACCTACAACCTAATTAAAAAAACATTAATAGAATATACAAAACAGCTCTACTGTATTAGTTTGTTAAGGTAAAGAACAAGCAAACTATAATGCATGAAGTATTATAAAAAACTCAAAAAGTTTTAAAAATTATACAAAATACACTCAAATGTTTAAAATTACACAAAACATCCTAACATTTAAAAACTTAAAACAACAAACATAAAATTTAAAAACTAATAGTAACCTCTAAAGAATTTAATATTTGCAATTAACACTCTCAATGTTTCAAAAACTTTAGAAACACCTCCAAAGTTTAAATAATAAAAAGTCAAAAATCACTTTTACTTTTACCCAATTTGATATTTACCACCTTTAAAGCATTTTTATATAAACCACCTTTACTTTCTAACATGTTTGCAATGTCACGTATAATCCAGTTTTTAGCTAAAAATACGTGAAATGACCATTTTACCCTCACCATTTTCTTTTTTCATCTCCTTCCTCACAAACCCTAACCCTGACTATAACCATAGCCTCCTCATCCTTCTCTTATCCTCATCTTCACTCTCCCTCCTTCCCAAACTCCCCTCCTCTCTCGTCCTCCCTCTTCCTCCCCGACCTCCTACTTTCCCACTCCTTCCCAAATGAGAATTAGGATTAGGGTTATGGTTTGGAGGAGGTGGCGCCCATGAGTTAGGATTAGGGTTTTGGGGGAGGTGGCAGCCATGGGTTAGGATTAGGGTTAGGATTTGTAGAAGAGAAGGATAGAAGGGGCTAGGGTTAGAGTTAGGGTTTGGAAGAAAGAAGATGAGGGTAAAATGAGAATATCTAATTTTTTGTGGGTGAACAACAAAAAAAAAAAGGTGTGACCTTACAAACATGTTAGCAAGTGAACATGGTTAACATAATTTTTTTTTTAAATGGTAAGTGTCAATTTGAGTAAAAGCAAATATGGTTTTGATATAAAACCCTAATAAAAAAACCCGCCCACAAAGAGAAGAGCTGATTCTGCCCATTAATGAATCTAAACCTCTCGAGACTTAGTATTTCTAAAATTTTAAAACTTACAAACCACAAAGATGAACTCAAGGCTTACTATCAGGCACCTGAAATTTTAAAATGTATAAAAATAACCTCAAAGTTATAAAAAATCCAAGAAAACTCCTTCACAAGTTAAAAATCACAAAAAATTATGAAGTTTCAAAACCTATAACCAGTACATATCAAATTTGAAAATTATCAGGAGAACTAAAAATTTAAATTTTATAACAAACAGTCTAAAGTTTAAAATTACAAAAATACACCCTTAAAATTTTAGAATTATAAGAAATATCCTAACATTCAAAAACTTACCACCAACAATACCATCAACAATGAAATATTAGAATTACAAGAAACCCAACTTAAATTTTAAAATCTTTAAAAAACACATTCAAAGTTTTAAAATTTGCAAAACACACACTCAGAAATTTAAAATCACAAAAAGGACTAAAATTTCAAATCTTAGCAAAGAAAAGAGTAGTTATTTGATATTCTTTCATTAAGATATCTAAAATTAACTTCCAATTTTATTATTCTTTTTCAACATATCAAAGTAGTCTAATTTTATCGAAAAAGATAAAGATGGAAAAAGATTAATGTCGGCTCAATAAAAATGAAACAAAATGAATGAATGACGTTGTTTTCTAAATAATTTATAGAATAGTTCTTTTGTTTTGAGTAAATTAGAAATCTTTGGAGGGGATTTTCATGAACTTTTTTAGTATTTTTATATATGTATGTGGATGCTTTCATCATATAAAAGTGTACTATCATTAGCATTAATCTTTACCTCGTGATTTTTTTAAAAGTCTATCGAGGATAAGGAACAAACTCCATACTCTCCTTTATGTTGTTTTAGCCAATTTTTAACCAATCATCTTCTCTTATTAGCTTTAATTATTCATCTTCTTTTTATAACGCCATTTTTAAAGTGTTTTTTTTTACTTTTGCAATACTATACTTTATCAGGTCAAGCTTGGTTTCATGTCGGTCCAAATAACATGATATTTTAAATTGGCTTAAGATTACATTTGTTTCCTATCAATTTAATTATCAATATGAAAATTTAAATTTGGTGTAGCTTATTTAAATGAATATTAAAGACAATAAATAATCATAATGATAAAGTTTAGAGACGTGAATGAGCAAAAACCATCAAAGTGGAACCGAGAAACAAATTTTATTTAGGAAATAACCCAAATATACTAAATCATGGTATTTAACCACATGCATTGCACATACATAAAACCTAGCGGTATAGAAATCTACTCCACTATACTTAAAGAAGAATCCAAAGATGTAATAATCATTCTAGTGCTGAAAAGTAATCTCTAATCAAGGGTAGACAAGTGTCCCACATTATGCGTAATTGAGCCAGTACTTCAAAATAACCTAAGACCCAGCTCGGACGACTCGACATGTTGATATCTCGCGAGGGTGACTCAAATGACATTACATGTCGACCCATAGCTAGGTCGACTCCTTGATCGACCTACTCGACCAACTTTTCAGCCTACATCTTGTGAAGGCGACTCAAACGATGGTACTTCTCGACCACTGGACAAGTAAAAGGCGACGAAATTCCTCGAGCCCCTCCCTGGGCACTGGCAACTAATTACCTCGTAATACATATTATTAAATATATTATGAGCGTCATCATTCCTCTGCCCCTAACAGTCTTTTATGACACATTGGACCACGTCAATACCACTCGCCCCCAACCATTTCACATTAAATACCGAGGTGATCTCTCCTCCACTCGTTGGCCGACACCTGTAAAGCAAAGGCTCATGTGTTCGCCATCCCATACTTAGTCGAAATTACGGTTCTACCATTCTACCACCACTATAAATAGGGGGTACTATGTCTAATAATAAGGTAAGATCTTTACCTTTACCCACTGTGCCTAAGAACTACTACTGCAGTTCATTTTACTTCTCCACTCAAGCAAATCACTGACTTGATCGTCGGAGGAACAATCGGGAAACCCAACTCCGCCCTCTTACGATTTTCTACATATGCAGAAAAGAACAACCGAGTTCATAACCAGACATTTGCAGGGTTAGAGGACCTCCGTCAACTTAATCACTTCTTTTATTGACTGTTTGATATCAGCCATCAACAAAAGAAAAACCGTTCATACTATAGTAAATACTGTAGCATGAATAGTAAATCAAATATGGTCCTTTGTACTCAAAGATACTATTCAGGTTACTGTAATTTACAATAGCATAAACAGTAAATCAAATCTGCTCCTCCACACTTGAAGTTACTATTCATGCTACAGTATTTCACTGTATCATAAATAGTAAAATAAATAAAATGTATTAAAACTTGGATCATTCTTTAAGTACAGAGGATTAGATATGATTTCTATCAAATATATTTAAACTTGGATCATTCTTTAAGTATAGAGGAGTATATATGATTTCTAATTTTAAGTATACAATAATTAAATCGAATGTATTAAAACTTAAAGTGAGACAAGATTAAAATGTAGTGCTTAAAAAAATAGGGGGCCGTGCTTTGCACAGGGTGCACACTAGTACGGATGATTTGAGAAAAACCATGGAGCACGTTCAAGGATTTGAGTTTGAGGGCCTTGTTTGTTGGAAATTTGCAGTAAAAAGACAATGAAAGAAAAATTTGATTTGTATTTCTCTCAAAATCAATTACAATTTGGATTCCGATTACAAAAAAGAGGAGAACGAATTTGACTCTCCCCTTTGTTTAAAACTGGGTTCTTCACGGTGGCGATGGAGTGCCTCCTTCGATTGATTGTGTCGAACTTGCTCTCCGTTGACGATCCGACCGTCTTGATTCACTGGAACGTAGTCTTCTCCTCACGATTTGATGCTGTGGAGAACTTGCAAAGCAAGTTTGAAAATAACTCTTAATGAGTTGATAACTCAGAGCGAGTTTTAGAAGAACTTGCGGAGCAAGTTTTGAACTCTGATCGAGTTGATAACTCTGAACGAGTTTGAAACTCTATGGAAGAGTTGATTTAAACCGAAAGTTCGGTTAATCAGCCAAGGGAATGCTCCTGTTGTCGATCTCCAAAATCCCAGCCGAAGGATGAAGGCTCTTCTTCTTTGCTACCAAGCTTGCTCTTGACCGAATCTCCCTCTGTTGATGAGACCAAATCCGATCTGAAGCTAGCCGAAGATCTCTTCTTTGCTGCCCAAAAAAGAAGGATCCAAGAGACCCGAACTCAGTTGAGTTTTCCACTATTTATAAGGGATTAAGGGTGGTAACTATCCCCTTAATCTGCTCCTCAATGGGCTGAGTGGGGGTGTAACCGCCCCCTCTTAAACAGCTCCCTAAATAGTGGGGAAAACGGTTTTGAAACCGTTCTGTTAGTGTTTTGAACGAGTCAAAACGCTGAAAACAGCGTTCTGGGCCCGAACTGTGCGTTTCTGGACCTGAAACGCAGAGTTGGGCCTGAAAACGCACAGTTGGCCTGAAAACGCACAGTTGGCCTGTTTCAGGCTGAAAACGCAGGGCCTGTTTCAGGCTGAAAACGCATAGGTCGTGCTGTTTTAGAGATGAACTCTGCGTTTTAGGCTGAAAACGCGGAGTTGAGCCTGTTTAAAGGCTGAAAACGCACAGGTCGTGCTGTTTTAGAGATGAACTCTGCGTTTTAGACTGAAAACGCAGAGTTGAGCCTGTTTTAGGCTGAAAACGCAGAGTTGGGCCTGTTTCAGGCTGAAAACGCATAGGTCGTGCTGTTTTAGAGATGAACTCTGCGTTTTAGGCTGAAAACGCGGAGTTGAGCCTGTTTAAAGGCTGAAAACGGAAAACGCAGAGTTGGGCCGTAACTCTGCGTTTTGATGTTATATCACAAGGATAACCTCTGCGTTTTGAAGTTATAACGCTGGTTCGACCTGTGCGTTTTGACTCTGTAATGCAGAGGCGAACCTTAGGCGGGCTTGGCGAGCTTCAAGCTAAGTCCAATGTTCTGACGAAGTCCGGTCTTGCAGACGGACTTCAGAACATAATTTGCTGCGAAGAACAGGTCATAACTTTCAAACCATAAGTCGGAATTGTACGAATTACATATGAAAATCGGCTATCTCGACGAGACGGGGCCATCCGAACCAAGATGTTGATTGTGAAGGCTGTTGAAGTAGAGCTTCCATCAGTTGTCGTGAAGGTCGTCAGATTGTAACCTTCAGCGATCTACGTGAAAGTCTTCAAATTGTAGCCTTCTAGAAGTCGTCAGATTGTAATCTTTCATCATCGGTGTTTGATGGGGGATCAACTATCTATTGTGATTTTTAGACAGCCTACAGAACCCCCTCCAAAGTTTTCGAAAGTTCGCGGTTGACTGGGACGAATTTTCGGAATACTTTGGATCTCAACTCTGATCTTGGAGCTGTTGATTCCTTGTGGTAAAGGATTTGTTCTCTGCACTTGCTTCGAAGGCATCTTGGTTGAAGGGATTTGTCACATAGGGCCTGTGTGAAGGTATGTGCCATAATCCTGCTTCTGGAATGTGGGGGTGGACCCTGCATTTTGAACTTGAGATGCGGGTTTCACCGTTGCATGTTGAATTTGGAACACAGGTGTGACCTCGGCGTTTGGTTTTTTTGCATCGCGGGTCAACATTTTGACTTAAGATATGGAAGTGGCTTCCGTGCATTTTTGACTAAGTCTTTGAGACTTGTCTTTGGCGCATCTGTTTTAAGTCTCGACTCACATCCATTAAGCTGATGGGCCTACAAACGTGCATAGGATTTTTGGCAAACCCTCAGCCATCAACGGATTTGATAAGCCTTTACCGACTACCGTTTGAGTCGGGCTAGCATGTGGATTGTCTAAGTCCGTTCCACATGTAACGTTGTGCTAAGAGAATGAACTCTCTTAGTCTTGATGCTATGATTTTGAATACATAGACTTTATCATTTTGACGGGAAAAGACTAACCGGCAACGCGTGTTAGGCGTAGGCTTATCTCTGATTAGGGATCGAGATAAAGTCCCCCATGCGTGTGAGGCATGGATTTTGATGTCCTTTTCACGGTAAAAGACTAACCGGCAACGTGTGTTAGACATTGACTTATCCCTACTTAGGATTCAGGATAAAATTCCCCATGCGTGTAAGGCATGGATTTTGGCGTTATTAATAATGACCTGCTACGATATTGAATACGTAGGCTTTGCTATTATTACGGGAATATGCTACCCGACAGCATGTGTTAGATGCAGACTTATCTCTAATTAGGGATCGAGATAAAGTCCCCCATACGTGAAAGGTATGGATTTTGGTGCTACGATGTTGAATACGTAGACTTTGCCATTATTGCGGGAATAGGCTACCCGGCAACATGTGTTAGATGTAGACTTATCTCTGTTTAAGGGTCGAGATAGATTCCCCCAGGCATGAATCATGGTGTCTTTTTCACGGCGAAAGATTAACCGGCAACGCGTGTTAGGCGTAGACTTATCTCTAATTAGGGATCGAGATAAAGTCCCCCATGCGTGAAGGCATGGATTTTTGGTGTCGTTTCTTCCTGTGTGGCTTGAAACACCGAAAGAAAGTTAGAAGTGCTAGAGGTATAGTATTAACTTGGCATGAATTTTCACCTAAAGTGAAATTCAAAAATTTTCTTTATTATCACTAGGATAATTCCAGAAAATCTTTAATCCGCTGGGGATAATGAAAACTTATTATTCTTGTTAAAAAAGGATTAACAAGTTCATTAGGGGGTTGACTGTTAGAGGTGTTATGTTAACCTAACAGTATTTTATGGACCTATCGCTCTATTGAAGAGAGTTGATAAGTTGATTTGGTCGTCAGAGGTGTGGTGTTAACTTGACGGGTTTGTGGACCTATCGCTCCATTGAAGAGAGTCGATAAGCGGATTTTGTCAGAGGTGTAATGTTAACGTGACAAGGAAGAATTTGTGATCGGGCAATTTTGAGGACTTATCGCTCTATTGACGAGAGTCGATAAGTTGATTTTGTCAGAGGTGTAGTGTTAACGTGACAGGATTTGTGTTGCGATTGGAGCAACTTTGGGGACTTATCATCCTATTAACGAGGATTGATAAGTGGGTTTTGTCAGAGGTGTATTGTTAACGTGATAAGAATTTGTGTTGCGATTGGAGCAACTTTGGGGACTTATCATCTATTGAAGAGGATTGGATAAGTGAATTTGTCAGAGGTGTATTGTTAACGTGACAAATTGGGAGTGATGCAAACTGAATGCATACTCTATGGGGATTATGATCGTCAGAAGTGTAATGTTAACTCGACGATGTGAAAGATTCGTTACTCTTAATCCAGTGGATTTCAAGTAATCGACCCCCAGTCTTGATTAAGACTTAGCAAGGGAATAAAAAGAGGTAGACAAGGCACATCACCTAGTGAGGTACTATCCATGAAGTCGGAATAAAGTCACATCACCAGGTAGGCCATTATCTGATGAGTTTGACTATCAGAGGTAACTGTTAACGTGATAGTTTTGTGGTAGATTTTGTGGTTGACAGAGGTATCTTATTGAACGTGACAACTCAGGAAATTTATTATTCATAATCCAATGAACTATAAATAAACCACCCCCCAGTCTTGAACAAGTACAAAAGGGGGAAAAGAGAAGACATGACACATCGCCTAGTGAGCCATTATCTAACGAGTTTGACTATCAGAGGTAACTGTTAACGTGATAGTTGTTGGACCCGCCATCCTACTAAAGAGGATTGACTTCAGTGGCCGTAGTATCTTTCCCTTCTGACTGGGAAGAGTGAGCCTGGTCCGGTTGCTCAGGAGAAGATTGGGCTTGGTCTGATTGCTCGGGCTGATCCTGCCTACTTTGTTCTTCAGCTTTGATCTTGGCAATAATTTTTTGAGCTTGCTCACCTTGAGAGATTAGTTGTCTCCAAGAACGACATTCTGCAACTCCTATTCGGGCTAGGAGGTCGGTTTGCAAGTTGTGTCGACAGGTCTCTACTAAGGTAGACTGTGTCATACCTGACGGACATTGCAGAGTCATACTTCGAAACCTTTTAACGAAGGCTTTGACTGATTCCCTCTTCTTCTGCTTAGTAGCGAGAAGGGTATGGATGGAGACTTCTGTATCCTCTTCAAAGAATCTTGACAGGAAGAGTCTTTCTAGATCCGTCCACTTTTGGATACAGCCCGCAGGTAGTTTCCTGAACCATTCAAAGGTAATTCCCTTGAGGGTGCCAATGAACAATCGAACCAGTATGACATCGTTTGATATTACATTTCCAGTCTGTGACTTGAAATGATAAATATGTTGGTTCGGTGATCCCGTGCCGTCAAAAGTTTGTAGCGTTGGGACCTCGAACTTTGGAGGATAAGGGGCTGCATCCCATTCGGCAGGATAGGGCCTGATAACTCCCTCATCTTGGAGCTCGCTTCTGTTAGCAATGGCTTTGAGGCGGGCTTCCAATTCTTCCATTTTGGCAGACTGAAGATTCTGCTCGTTCTCAGTCTCTCTTCCTTCATCAGAGGAAGATTCCAGGCTATGGGCTTCTTGGTCAGAAGCCGCATCATCAACCACTTTTCCCTTCCCTTTGCTTGTGTGAGGTCGGGATGAAGACGTTTTTCCTCTCCGGGAAGATTCTTGCCTGGGTGGCGAATATGTCTTCTGAGATTTGGCCTTGTTTGCGACGATTTGAGTCAACATGGCCATGAGTTCATTGATGGCCTCCTGCTGAGATTTGAGCATGGCTTCCTGTTCATCAAGTCTCTTTGAAAGATTTTCAGAATGTTCTGCCATGTGGGCGAAGCTCTCATGCCCAACGAAAGAGCTTGATGATTGGGACTCCGCAATGGCTGAGTGTTCGTCATCGGAATTAGTTCCTCTGGCTAAACTCCGATAGTTGACAGGGGGAATGGCTCCTGTTCGCGTCCGAGTGCGTTGGTAGACTCCTTCAAACTCGTTTGCGATTTCTCTGACACTTGGAGAACGATCTGTCTCTGACTCGTCAGAACTAAGGGTTGATGATCTCCCTCTACCAACCATGTTAGAAGTGACTCCAAGGTATTCATCCTCTAAAGTCTTCTTCCTGTGAGGATGTCGTCGATTATTGAGCAAAACGACATTCGTCGGTTGTTTGAACATCGATAGCAATTCCCGCAAGTCAGAGACTTGGGATGAACCTCTCACGGAGCGTGAGGGTAAAGATGGACCCCCCTGTCCGTTAAAGGATGGGACTGGTTCTTGGTAAACATGAATTTTAAATCCATGTTGATCATTTTGAATACGACGAATCACATCGTATTCCAAAGAAGGAACGCGAGGGTCGTGTTTAGCTTGATTAACGCAAGACCAAAGTCTGCGTTTTGCTAATGAAACGCAGTCCTGCGATCTGCGTTCGGATTCTGAAATGCACTCTTGAGAGTTGCGTTCAGTTTGTGGCACGCACTCCGGAGGGTTGCGTTTTGGTTCTGGGACGCACTCATGAGAGTTTCGTTCAGCCAGATCAACACAGGTTTGATTTCTGCGTTTAAATATTAGAACGCACTCCTGAGAGTTACGTTCAGTTTGTGAAACGCACTCCTGAGAGTTGCGTTCAGCCAGATCAACGCAGGTTTGATGTCTGCGTTTAGATGTTGGAACACACCTCTGAAGGCTGCGTTCTATCTGGAAAACGCACACCTGAGGGTTGCGTTTAGTTTGGCTTATGCAGAGCTCATGTTGAGGCTCACAAACGCGGAGTTCGCGTTGATTGGAGAATCAGCTTTTTCGGAGTTGTGCCGAAGTCGAGTCTTCTCCTTTAGAGAGGGGACTGTATAAACAGTGCAACCCCCATGGGAGATAGTCTTTAGATGAGGTGGCTACAACTGGAGCTTTAGTCTCCTCGGAAACTTTGTCGATCTTGCGCATAGCCTTGGGGCTAAGGGATCCGGAGGAGAGGGCCTCCTCGTACTTGGCTTGATCAAACTCGATAATCAGGGTTTCAACGGTCGTTCCAGTGAGATGAACTTCGGATTGCGCCACCACTTCTTCGTTAGAGAAGCTAGTCCCCAGCAGAGTCGCCATCTTTTGTTCGTTGGAAATTTGCAGTAAAAAGACAATGAAAGAAAAATTTGATTTGTATTTCTCTCAAAATCAATTACAATTTGGATTCCGATTACAAAAGAGAGGAGAACGAATTTGACTCTCCCCTTTGTTTAAAATTGGGTTCTTCACGGTGGCGATGGAGTGCCTCCTTCGATTGATTGTGTCGAACTTGCTCTCCGTTGACGATCCGACCGTCTTGATTCACTGGAACGTAGTCTTCTCCTCACGATTTGATGCTGTGGAGAACTTGCAAAGCAAGTTTGAAAATAACTCTTAATGAGTTGATAACTCAGAGCGAGTTTTAGAAGAACTTGCGGAGCAAGTTTTGAACTCTGATCGAGTTGATAACTCTGAACGAGTTTGAAACTCTATGGAAGAGTTGATTTAAACCGAAAGTTCGGTTAATCAGCCAAGGGAATGCTCCTGTTGTCGATCTCCAAAATCCCAGCCGAAGGATGAAGGCTCTTCTTCTTTGCTACCAAGCTTGCTCTTGACCGAATCTCCCTCTGTTGATGAGACCAAATCCGATCTGAAGCTAGCCGAAGATCTCTTCTTTGCTGCCCAAAAAAGAAGGATCCAAGAGACCCGAACTCAGTTGAGTTTTCCACTATTTATAAGGGATTAAGGGTGGTAACTATCCCCTTAATCTGCTCCTTAATGGGCTGAGTGGGGTATAACCGCCCCCTCTTAAACAGCTCCCTAAATCGTGGGGAAAACGGTTTTGAAACCGTTCTGTTAGTGTTTTGAACGAGTCAAAACGCTGAAAACAGCGTTCTGGGCCCGAACTGTGCATTTCTGGACCTGAAACGCAGAGTTAGGTCTGAAAACGCACAGTTGAGCCTGTTTAAAGGCTGAAAAAGCATAGGTCGTGCTGTTTTAGAGACGAACTCTGCGTTTTAGGCTGAAAACGCAGAGTTGGGCCTGTTTTAGGCTGAAAACGCACAGTTGGGTCGTAACTCTGCGTTTTGATGTTATATCACGAGGATAACCTCTGCGTTTTGAGGTTATAACGCTGGTTCGACCTGTGCGCTTTGACTCTGTAATGCAGAGGCGAACCTTAGGCGGGCTTGGCGAGCTTCAGGCTAAGTCTAATGTGGCGAGCTTCAAGCTAAGTCCAATGTTCTGACGAAGTCCGGTCTTGCAGACGGACTTCAGAACATAATTTGCTGCGAAGAACAGGTCATAACTTTCAAACCGTAAGTCGGAATTGGACGAATTATATATGAAAATCGGCTATCTCGACGAGACGGGGCCATCCGAACCTAGCCGAAGGCTTAGGTTTGCTTCCTCCGTCCAAATTCCTTACGGTTTGAGAGATATCTGCATTCTAATATGAAGAGACCGTCAATTTGTAGTCTCTTTTGCTAGAGCTTTGCACATATCGTCCTCTTGTAATCTTTGTCTTGGCTCCTTGAAAATATGAGAGTCGTCAGATTGTAACTCCCGATGTTGATTGTGAATGCTGTTGAATTGGGGCTTTCATTAGTTGTTGTGAAGGTCGTCAGATTGTAACCTTCTACGTGAAAGTCCTCAAATTGTAGCATTCTGGAAGTCGTCAGATTGTAACTTTCATCATTGGTGTTTGATGGGGGATCAACTATCTATTGTGATTTTTAGACAGCCTACAGGCCTAACATAAAATCATGAAATATGTAAGGGACCAATATGTAAAAGAAGCCAATAAACAAGTCGGATTTACTACCGGATGCGGGCACATGACGAAACCCGATCCAATTTCTCTCAACCCTACGGTCTCCTTCGCAAAACGCTCTCTTTCTCTCTCTCTCTCTCTCCGCCTCTCATTCTCAAATCATGGTAGGGTTTTAGCCACTTCGAGAAACCTCACCGCATTCCGCCGCCGCCAGTTCATCCGTCGCCGATGTCACTACCCTCATCTGAGGTCAGCTGGGCCCAATCTCATCTCAGTACTAATTTCTTTCCATTGTTTTTTCAATCGAGAAAGCCGTTAAATTCCCTTAGATGAGTCAAAACCAATGATCCGCTACCAAAAAACTGAGCAAATCTTTAATGGGTCACTCCCATTTCGCAAAATCCTTCACTTTCTCAATCGAAACCCATCAATCTCCACTGCTGCGGCTTCTATTCCCTCTTTAACTGAACCAATCACAACTCCTCAGCCCATCACTCAAAATTTATCTAAATTGTCTTCTGCTAAAGTTGCCCAAGTTTTAGCAAGCTATTGGAGAAAACCCCATCTTGCCTACTCCCTGTTTAGAGATTGCCAAGCATTTGGATTCCAGCATGATTTATCGACTTATTCAGTGATCATCAGCATTCTTTGCCGTTCAGGCTTTCGCAGAAAGCTGGATTCTTTGTTCTCTGATGTGATCTTGGCGAATGGGGAGTTTGGTTTTGAGCTTTCAGCTCTATTTGGTTTTCTTGCTCAAGGGAAGCACGTTCCACATTGGATAAACCTTGTGTCTGATTCACTTATCAGGGCCTATGCCGTTTGTGACAGGATAGAGATGGCTGTTGATGTGTTTTATGAATTGGGTAATCTTGGTTTTGTTCCATCAATGAGGACTTGCAATTTTCTTCTCAACATCGTGGCTGAAAATTATGATTTGGCAATAGTAAAGGTAGTTTTTGATAATATGAAGAGATTTGGGGTGAGCCCGGATGTTTACATGCTTACCATTATGATGAAAGCTTTATGCAGAGAGAAGAAGCTTGAAGAAGCATTTCAGGTTTGGGGTAGAATGAATGAGACTGGTGTGAAACCCGATTCATTCGTGTACACTACCTATATAATGGGGTTGTGTGACATTGGCAGATCAGACTCGGGATTAATTCTTCTTAAGCAAATCTCAAGCCAAGATGTTTTCTTTAATGCTCTCGCTTATAATGTAGTAATCGATGGTTTGTGTAAAGAGAAAAAATTGCAAGAAGCAGAGGAGGTTTTGGAGCACATGGTATTAAATCGTGTAACCCCAAATGAAGATAGTTATGGGTGTCTCATTAAAGGTTATTGTGATGAAAGAAACTTATCAAGAGCTTTACATCTACATGAGGAAATGGAACTTAAGGGTCTCAAGACGAATCATTACATCAAGGGATTTATCCTCAATTTACTGTGCGAGATGAACATGAATGCGGAAGCACTGGATGAGTTTCAGAAATTGAAGGCATCAGGGCGTCACATTGACGAGGTTCTTTACAGCATTGCTATTAAAGCCCATTGCAAGATGAAGAACATGAGGGATGCAATGGAATTGTTTGAGGAAATGAAAGTTTTAGGGTTGGCACAAGATAAAAAACTTTTTACTAGCTTGATTGGTGGTTACTGCAATTTGAATGAAATGTATAATGCTCAGAAGGTGTTTTCTGATATGGTGGAAAAGAATGTGGAGCCTGATCTTATTACATGTACTATACTAGGTGGTGGGTTTTGTCGGAATGGTTTTCTTAAGGAGGCATTCGACCTTATAAGTTTTATGGGGGATATAGGCTTGGAGACTGATGCCGTCTTTTATGGCAATTATATTGAGAATCTTTGTAGGGGAGACAAGCTAAAGGACGCAGAGATTTTATATGACATTCTTGAGCAGAACGATCGTCATCAATGTTTGACTCTTTACAGTGCTATGATTTCTGGGTACCTGCTATTGGGTTGTACAAAAAAAGCTTACAGACTCTTTCACAAGTTGTTAAAGCAAGGGAATTTGGTGGATGAGAATGATGCATCTAATAAGAGGAGCAAAGTAGTTTTTTCTAAGCTGATTAATGAGCTTTGTAAGGAGGGGAATGTTGAAAATGCTTCTGTGGTGTTGAAGACAATGTTAGAGATGAATTTTAGTCCTGATGAGATTTCTTATAACCAGATCATTGCTGGCTATTGTAACATTAAAGATATGGAAAAAGCTCATGCTTTGTTTGAGGATTTGGTTAAACGTGGTCTTTCGACTGATGTTGTTTTGTATACTACATTGATGAATGGTTATTGGAAGGTTCACCGCAGGCGAGAGGCTTGTGAATTGTTCATCGAGATGCAACGTAAAGGAATGGAACCTGATGTGACTACATGGACAGTTATGTTGGATGGTTATTTGAAAGACATCTTGAACAAAGATAAGGCAATTATAGATGTGGAGACCAGAAAGGAGAAATTTAGAGGCTGTTCTTTGAAAATTATGGATGAGTTAAGAAATCAGGGTCTTGAGCCTGATGTTTTTTTCTACACAGTTTTAATTGATGGGTTTGCTAAGGTGAATAATATTCAGGGAGCCCAAGAACACTTCGATGAGATGATTAAAACAGGTTTGAGACCTGATGCCTTTCCATACACTGCTTTGATAAATGGGTACATTACTGTAGGGGAGAAAAATAAAGCTGCAGTTCTGCTTAATGACATGCTAGATAAAGGAATAACGGCGGATGCTTTACTAACCTTGTTGGCAAAGCTTCATAGCTTGAAGGTTGCGTCTCGATAGAAATTTCATTGGTTACATTTTGACCCTTATCAGCAACCATTGTCGCATCTTTATGGGTTTGGTCTAAAAACTTAACTCGGTGTTCAGAGAGATCCCAGAACTTGCATCTTCCAATCTGACGTCAGTCTTTTGGTGTCAAAAGACCAGCATTGAGCTCCTTGGTGCTACGGTAAGTACGATATTCTGCCTATTTGTCTTACTATCTTTATCATTATTAATCAGCACCTTGATATCCTATGATCAACTTCATAGACATACAGATTGCTCTTACATATTTTTATTCATTATTATCTTTTTTTTCGGTTTTCTCTACATTAGTGCCTTAAATATTTCTTAATTTGAAATTAGTCTCTCAGATCATTGAAATTTCTATTAAGTCCCTCAATTCTTCAGTTATTTTGAAATTAATCCCTCAAATCAGTAGTCTACCTAACAATTGAAGGGGATAATTTGAAACAACTTATGGGAATCAAGGGACAAATAGAAATTCCGATGACTTTAGGGATTAATTTCCCTCCAATTGCTTCTTCTACTCTTATTTATTTCAAAATAACTTAAGAATTGGGGGACCTTATAGCAATTTCAATGATTTGAGGGACTAATTTCAAAATAACTAAAGAATTGAGGGACCTAATAGTAAATTTAATGATTTGAGGAACTATTTCAAAAAATGGAAGATTTAAAGGACGTATATCGAAAAAACCCTTTTTTTCCACTAACAAAATGGATGAGCCCCGGTCCACTGCACTAACCTGACTTGAACCTATTAGTCCTGCCATCAAAGCAAGCTCTCTGTGAACATTACCAATTCCACCTTTTTCATGAGGGGACATTATTGTCACATTTGGTAGCAATTGCAAGTTCGCAACTAAATGGATCTTTTTCCCTTTATGTTGGATCTATATTGCTCTTGCTCAATCACAAACTCAAATGCTGAGCTCAAATTTATATGTAACTTACACAGACTTGTTCTCTCTAATTGCTTCATTCTTGCATTGGTTTGTTGTCTGTAGTGTTCTTCAAGGTTATGCAGAACACTTTTAACTGTTGCTAACTGAAACTAAACATGTAACATGACAATATCGATTATGCTCTTAAGATCACATTGCTGATTATAAATATGTTTGTACTCAGGAGATGATGATATCCTACAGAAAAGTCTTCTCTGGATCTGACCATCTGAGAACTTCGAAACATGACTACTAGCTCATTAAGAGTTGACACGTACATTAAGTTGGTATTTTTGCCACATTTCCAGGTATCCTGATTCCTTCGCTATCTATATTCCACTTTTTCGGATATACATATATCTAGTTTGGTTCTGTTATGATGCTTTTCTGCCTCACTCTAGAAATGCAGCATCTAATGATTTTATTTATAACATTTTTAATTTTACTAAATGAAGCTAATTGTAAATTGTTTCAATGCCCAGAAACCAGAAATCATATAAATCCTGGTGTATGCATCAAGGTCAATATAACCTCGATGCAGATGTAAGATGTTTATTCAGAAATTTCTTTGGGATGATTACCCACATAAAGTAACATTCACATGCATGTATGTATACAGTACATTGATAAACCCGAAAACTGCTTGCACTACGTTTTTGAATATGCATGGTGGATTAACTTTTGGGTGATCTTCTTTGATCATCTTTCTTTGTCAAGATCTACATGCTCTAGAATGCTTGTAGATGTAAATCTTGTTGTTGGAATGAATGGGGATAGAGGTCAAATTTAGATGCTTCTGGAATGCTTGTAAAGTCGAGTGGTCATTGAATGGGGATAGAAGTAGAATGCAATGTGGCCACTTGGTGCATAGGTGAAAGGCTTTAAGGCCACATGCTTTCTTGTCCTCAAGTAATTTACTTTTAGAGTATGCAGATAATGATGAATGGAGTTTGCTTGTTTCATATGAACTTTAAATTCTGGCAGACATAAGCTGCATAACATATACATGCATACACATAAAAACATGTTATATATTGGGGTTAATTGCGGATAGACCCCCTGTAGTTAAAATTGTGCTGATAGATGTACTATTTGTCCAAGTGTGGATAAACCCCCTGTAGTTAAAAACATGTCCTATTTTTTAAAACTCTTTTAAGAGTAAAAAATTAGCATTTGTGGTCTATACACACCAATAGAACTACGGAGTGTCTATTAGCCTCTACAAAAAATCATTCGGGGTCTATTCACACAATTAGAACTACAAGGTGTTTATCTACAATTGGGTGTGCTAAGGGGGGTCCATCTGCACTTAACCCTATATATTATTAAATTAACTTTTTTTCTTTTTCCTTTTTTTTTGAGAAGAAAGGGTGACACCTTAGAAAGAATGAGATCTCAACCACTACTATCACTCAAAAAGGTTGGTTACATATAAAGGAGTACACATCCAACCTAGGAGTGTACCCCTCTGTCATCATAATATCTGTATCTACAGCAACAACATAAACCCCCCAGTCACGAGCTATTCACAACTATTGTTCATTCTACTTATAGACAACAAAACACACCAAAAAGTACATTATCTTCAACTATCATCAGTCTAGCAAAATAGGACATCCGATCTCTTTACCGGCGTCCCTCCTCTAAATTTGAACTCCTAAAGCTTTAGCATCTGCACCTCCACGATCAGCAATATTTACATCAGCAAGGAGCCCATTAGAGGATAGTCCTGACCAAAATAAAGCGAAATGAGTGATAGAACCCCAAATCTCCAAAGAGTTCTTGTGTTTGTGTTTAGAGCAAACTTCTATTATATTCCCCTAAATGCAGCAGAAAAGAGCACTTAGATATGAGTCCAACGCTTTTCTACTTTCTCCTTTCAACACAAATTTCCTCGATTGAACCCACACAACAAATTTATCATTTGGAAACCGGGTAATGTCAAATTTATGGCAAAGTGAATTACATAGTGATTGTTTCAATGTTTGAAAAAGCTTTTTTGAAACTCGCTTTGAAACTCGCTTCACAACTTATTGAAGGGTAAACAATTTGAAACTCAGTAGTGAAGCTATTTAACCCTTGAAGTTTATGCCCCATTGCTTAAAGCATAATTAAAGTGTGCGCTTCGCGCTTCATAAAGCGCTTTTTTTATTTTGAAGCACGCGCTTAGGACTAAATAGTAGGACATAAAAGGATCTTTGACTAACATTAAAATGCTCCTATATATTTTCAATATGTGACTATGTGAGTGTAAAGAAAATATATATGTTAGTTTATTATAATTCATTTCTATACTTCACATATTTAGTTTTTATTTACTAATTAGGAAATGAATATATATATATTTGTAATTATTACGCCACTATATATTTTATGTTCATAATTTTTACAAATTTAAAATTAAAATATTTAAACTCATAAAGCTTACGCTTTTTTACTTTGAAGCTTACGCCTTGCTTCATCAAAGGGTCCGGCGCTTCACTTTGAGCTTCTGCTTTTTTAAACGTTGGACTGTATATAATTGCATTTAAGAAATATGTGAGTATGAGTTTCACTATCTCTCCCACATAACACAGAGAGGATCAATAACAATCTCCTTGATAAAGAGTCTATCTTTGGCAATCAATTTCCCTAAGAGAGCAATCCATAAAAATATTTAAACCTTCAAAGGAGCTCTAACACTCCAAATATCAGTTTATGGAACTCCCACACAATCATCCATTAGGAAAAGATGATAAGATCTGGTAAAAAATTATCCTTTGGAGTCTGATTTCTAGGTTATATTAGCAGCCCCCTGTAAAGGTATATAAATAACATAAAACTTTCATCAAAGCCAAATATTGAAATACTAAATGCTCGGTTAGCTGTCTTGTAAATTGTATGTTCCACCTCCAATTAGATCCCACAAATAATTTTTTGTGATTTAACTATAGCAAAAGGACATCGAGCCAGGTGAAACAACTCAGGAAAAGATGAAGCTATACTGAAAATTATCCGTCTAAAAATCTAACAAAAAATAAGTTTTATTTCCCTCACCCAAATGCACAAAAGGTACTCAAGAAAAAACATCAAAAATCTTAAAAACTCATTTTCAGAACCATGAAACTTTAACAGAACTCTTCAATTGGAGTCCATTATCAAAAACATAATCCTTTCTCAAAATGATATTCTTCCATAAGATATTATTATTACCAAGCCATCTCCAAATTTTTTTCCTTGCAAATTCATAATCAGATTTGTTTTTTTATGGAAAATTTCACTACTCCACTTTCCTAGTAGAAGCCTTGTTCATTATCCTTAAATTCAACACTCCTAAGGCTCCTAAAGACTTTGGCCTACACATAGTCTCCCAGCTTATAAGATTTGAGGCTAATTTATTGTCCAAGGATCCATTCGATAGGAACCTCCTTCTAACTTTATCAATTCTCTCACTAACCTACATAGGAAACATAAAGAAAGATGACCATAATAATGGCATGGAGGATAATATTGAATTTAGTAAAATTTGTCTCCTTCCTCTAGACAAAGTTTTGCTTTTCTGAAGTGATAATGGTAATAGCATGGGGGCCAATCCTTGTGAAGTTTGTTGAGCCTTAGAGAGACTCCCAAGTAGTTAATATGGAATTCATTACTCACACAATTCATCATACTAGCTAACTAATTTTGAGAAAGAGGATTACGTTCAAGGGCAATGAGAACACTCTTAGAGAAATTAATTTGCAATCTAGAAGCTAATTCATATTCATATAGAAGAAGCTTAAGGACAGTTAGTTGTTGTGGCTCTGATTGACAAAAGATCAATATATTATCTGCATATTAGAGGCAGAGAACCTTCAGACTGAAATGATCAGAGTAATATCATGCAATAGGTTAGCTTCTTCTGCCAACTACAATTTCCTGGTTAAAGCATCAGCTGCCAACACAAAGAAGGATAAAGGGTCTCCCTGTCTCATCCCCTCTTTTTGAAACAATCTAGTTTCCAAGTTTATTATCATTATGTGTAATAGCAGAAACCCCCTTGAAGACAAGATGAAATCCAATTTAACCATTTATCCTCAAAACCTTAGCCTGTAAAACATCTAGAATAAAATTCCAGTTCAATTTGTCATAGGCCTTAGTAAAATCCAACTTAAGTAATACTCCACTCTTATTTTCATTTTAGAAAAAGTCAGATATAATCTTCTGAGCAGCAGCAACCCCATCAAACAAATGCCTTCTTAATATAAAACCTTATTGAACAGGGTCGGCAAGAATAGCAAGCTTATTACTTAATCTATTTGTCAAAACCTTTGTGATTATTTTTTATATACCATTAAGCAGGCCAATCGGCATGTAGTCACCAGTCCCCAAAGCTGACTCTTTTTTTAGGGATGATAGCATAATTCAATCTATTGGTTTCTAGTTTCCCCTAAAAAAACTCCTCAAACAATCTAAGTGAATCATGACAAATAATTTTCCAAAATTCTTGAAAAAATAAAGGTGAAACTATCTGAACCTTGTGATTTGCCTCTATCCATGTCAAAAATTGCAGATTTTATTTCTTCCAATGAAAAAGGAACCTCTAGATTTTCTACGTCTTATTCAACAGGAGGAAATAAGAGCTCCCAATCAGCTTGATATCTATGTTTGATATTCTGTCCAAAAATTTTCTTATAATGCTGGTAGAAAGCATCAACTATCCTACTATCTAGCATCAACTATCCTACTATCAGAAGTGATGTCAACTCCATTTACCTTAACTGAAGATATTTTGTTTGCTCTCTGTTTTACATTTGCAATTCTATAGAAGTAGGATGTGTTATGATCCCCCTCTTTCAACTAGTGGACTTTAGATCTCTGTTTCCACATTACCTTTTCCTGGTGCAAAATATCATATAACTCTTGGGACAGATTGCTTCTCTGAGTAGCTTTTTTACTATTTGACATTGGTCTCTCCTCCTCTTAACACATCTAATTTTAAAAGATCATCCAAGATTCTTTTCTTAGATGTTCTAATACTTTTAAAAAAATCTGATGGGTGCAAGTCTTAATTCTTTTCCTTAGAAACCTTAATTTACTTACAAAATTATTTGCAGCAGAACTATTGACAGGAGCTGAACTCCACCACGAAGCAATATTATAATGAAAATCTTCTGATGACAACCAAATTTTCTCAAATCTAAACATTTTTTCATTCTGTTCAATGTTGCCATGTACTAACACAATGGGATAATGATATGAAAGTGGACCAGCCATACCTTTTTAAATTGTCAAGGGATATAGAGTTCTCAGTCAAGATTAAAGAAAAATCAGTCTAGTCTAGCCAAAGAAGGATTCTCCCTTTTGCCAGTCCAAATGAAAGTCCAACCCTTAAGAGGAGGTCAATAAGTTCCAATCACACAGGAGATCATCAAAATCTTTCATATCTTTGACATGACATTCCTTTGCCGTTTCCAATTGAACCTTATTATTTGCTTTGTTTCTTCAAAATATTACTTCCATGCTTCCATTTAAGATGTTTATGGTATTTATTTGTTGACTTTGTTATATGATATATCTTTTGTTAGTGTAAATCTTAAGTTTCTTATGGAATATGTTACTAAATAAAACCACATTGTGCGGATTAAGAAACATGTCATTATATTGATTTTAAATTTTACTATACAAGGGTAGATGCTCTAGACAAAAGTCCGAAAATTTTCTGAATTTTTTTTCTTCTAACCTTTTCCCCCAATCTAGTGACTTTAACTTGAGCTCTTTGGGCACCTGCCTAGTTTAGACGCACATGAATTCCTTACTCCATCCTCGAGACTTATTGTGATGTTTTTTTTTGGGTTGGTTGATAAGTACTGAAATAGATTTGGAGGAAGGGAGGAAGGGGTCTAAAATATGAAGGATTTTGTTGGTATTTT
>NC_033794.1:20735659-20739555 GCF_001876935.1 Asparagus officinalis
CCCGCCCCCGCCCCCAAAAAAGCCCCCCACCCCACCCCTCTTTTGTATCTGACTTTGTAGGTAAATTACCTGATGGGTTCATGTTACCTTTTTGACAAGTCTTGTGATTCTCTTGTTCCTAAATGCAATTTTATGTTGAATATTAAGGACTGACTACCCATTATTGACAAACAAAATTTTGTTAAACATTTCAGACGATAATAATGCTTTTATTGAGTGTTGCCTGTGATATATTGCTTAGCTTCTGCTTCGAGCAATGATATTTGTTTCAAAAGAGGAGTGGTTTCATTAAAACCCTCTTAATTTGTGATAAATTCAAGGGAAGAATGATAAATGACATATTTGGATACACTTTCATTATGTTAATTTTAGGTGTTCTGGATTTTGATATAAACAAAAACTTTAGGATTAATAAACTAGACAATTGGAGAAAATTATAGTTTGTAGAAAATTTCTTCAGAAAAGAGTTATTTTTCTTACTATCAGTGGTTTGTTTTTTGTCAGTAGAATGCATGTGATAAAGGAAAATCCACTACTCAAAATCTCGTCCTCATTTTCACCAGGAAGTAAAAGATGGAATATCTGAGGTAAAAAAAAAATCTATCTAAAGGTACATCTGTTTAATTGTTCTCATCATTCTATTTATTATCTTAGCAAGATTTGTTTAGGTTGGTGATTTAAAGAAGCTTTTCAATCTATATCCATATTAACTTTTTAATATTCAATTGGGATGACGGTTGACTATAGTATAAAATGCTCTATACAGATAAATTTTGAGATGTACTTGTCACACCCCATTTCCCATAATACAAGCAGAGGAGGTGCAAATCATAGCAGTGTATCTACAGGAAGTGATTCCTCCCTCATAGGTATGTTAAGCCTATGTAATCTGTGCATTTAATAGCATATTTTTGCATTTATATAAATAGCTAAGCAATGATCATTCAATCCCAGGCTGTTAGGAATACATAACAAGAGTTCAATTATTCAAGTGTATGACAGTATAAAGATCCATAGTCATGATAATCAAAATCTCTGAAACGTGGGCCCAAATCAAGTGTATCAAATAAAATGCATTAAACAAAATAAGTCCAAGGATAGATTTTCCCAGGGGCACATTGTAGGCAATAAAAATTACCTTTAATCCCTATCAGAGAAGTTCAGAACAAGACTGCTAAAACCTCACCCGAAAGAGCAAAAAATGGGAAAACGCTAATATCTCTTAAACCGTAAGAAATTTAGCGAAACGGAGGTGGCAAAGCCCATTGGGGGTTTGGTTGGCCCCGTCTCGTCGAGATAGGCGATTTTCATATATAATTCGTCCAATTTCGAGTTACGATTTGAAAGTTACGACTTGTTCTTCGTAGCATGTTCTGGAGCTCGCCTAAAGAGCAACCCCGCCTGCAAAGGAGTTTAGCTCGCCTGAAGGCTTCAAGCTTTGAGCTCGCCTGAATGAGGCTGGCTCGCTTGCACAGCCTCGCCTATATATTTGAAGCTCGCTCGCACAAGGCAAGCTTGCCCGACAGTTGGGAGCTCGCCTGCATGACCCAAGCTCGCTTGCACGCTTGAAGATCGCCTGATAGTTTGAAGCTCGCCTGCATGATCCAGGCTCGCCCGAAGGCTAGCTCGCCTGTACAACCTCTCCTGCAGAGCTCTTCTGATAGCTTGAAGCTTATGATCCAAGCTCGCATGCATATTTGAAGCTCGCTCGTACAAGGCAAGCTCGCCCGACAGTTGGGAGCTCGCCTGCATGACCCAAGCTCGCTTGCACACTTGAAGCTCGCCTGCATATTTGAAGCTCGCGCACACAAGGCAAGCTCACCCGACAGTTGGGAGCTCGCCTGCATGACCTAAGCTCGTCTGCACGCTTGAAGCTCGCCTGATAGTTTGAAGCTCGCCTGCATGATCCAGGCTCGCCCGAAGGCCACGCTTGCCTGAAGGCTTGAAGCTCGCCTGCATAAGGCAAGCTCGCTTGCACAGCCTCGCCTGAAGGCTGAGCTCGCCTGTCGCCTGCAGGGTCGCCAGCCCGCCTGCAGGGTCGCCAGCTCGCCTAGCCTGTCAGCCGCCCACTTGAAGCATGTGAGCAGTCAAATCCCTTGATTTAAGGTATTTGTTATCCTCATGACCATACCCAACATGAGAATGGTTACTTCTCACAATTTAAGGGAGTGGGTACACCCCCTCCACATGATTGAAGGGAGTGGCCATGACTGTCCTTGGCTATTTATAAGCCACGTTTGGCTATATGAAAGAGGTATTGGACCAGAGGCTGACATTCTTCTTTTGAGAAGAGCTTGACATCTTCAAACTCTTATATCTTGGCCTTCTTTGGGACTTGATCTTTTAAGGTGACTTGGGGTGACTTGGGTCTTGAACTCTTGATCAAGACCGTACCTATTTGACTCCTGGGCAATCAGTTCTCTTAAGCTTTAAGAGAACCGAGCTTAGCTCTTGGCAAACTCCTTAGCAATCAGCTTGTTCGTGATCTCGTTCGAATCCTCAGCTGAAGAGGACCGAACTTTGAGATCTCAGCATACTTAGGCTCCGAGCAATCAGGCAACTGCTCGGCTGTCGAACTCATTCAACCGAGCTTCTACTGCGTACTGAAGCTCCAACCGCAACGTCGATCCAACCGCATCGTCAATCAGATCGTCCAAGGGAAGCAAACTCGGCGCGAGCACTGAGGGAGGCGTCCTACCGCTGCCAACGAACCCACGTTAAACAAGAAGGGTCATTCCCTTCTCCTCTGTCTGTAAACGTTTGATTCTTAGTTTGTAATAAGCCATTCTTATAAATACAAACGACCCCTCAAACGGGAGATCGAATTTTTACACACACATGAATTGATGATTTTATGTAACATATTATGCATGTTGATCATTAACGACTAAAATCTTAGGCACACAAACTTACATAGTGACATAATATTCAAAGAACTAAAAATATCCTAAATTACATTGTCAACACGCGTGTTTATGTCATTCTATGTTTCTAATCATTTGTTATTTAGTTTGGAACTGACTGGTGGAGAAGTTCATGTGTTATCTGCTTATTTAGTTGTTAAGCATGCTTGAACTTTGTTGTTATCTGCATTATGTCTTCACAAATGCATGTAAAAATCTTGTAATTTTCTTCCTCTGTCCAGATTTTTGACTTGTTATGTTTTCTATATTCTTGTTCATGGTGAAATCTTCGCATTGTTTCCATATCTTGGAGAATGTTAAATCCTGAGTCCATTCTATTCATGGATGGATCCATAGTAGAGACTTGTGGGGTCACTTGACCCCATACGGCTTTTGAATTTTTTATTAATGAGTAACAAATTCATATGGGTGCCCCCATATAATATTTATAGGCCCCCCCAATGAAGTGAAACATAAGACCACATAAAGAACAATTATGAAGTCAATGTTTGATTTTAGTAGTATTTTGATAGTTTTTGCTATAAAAATGAAAACTTGATCTTGTATTGATATGAAAATGACAATGAAAAATATCCATATTGAGATCTTTGTGATTATTGTATAAATAAACTTTTTATTAGATTGAACTTGTATAGTATAAGTTACTAATTTATATGCATAACTATATATGTGACCTCAAAGGAAAAAAAATTCTCAAACTGCCCCTGATTCTATTGCATTAAGGTAAATCTAATGTCATAACAGGGAGGAAACGTACCAAGTCAAACACAACTTAGGATTTGTTGTCAGTTGCAACTTGCAAGTATTAATGAGATGCATTTTTCACAATGGTAGCCCTTATTGAATCTGAAGATAGCTCTCACGATAATATTTGGTCTAGAAAATTTTCTAGTATAATTGGGATTTTTGAGATTACAGCATTCCAAGTCTTTCCATCTAACCATGAATCAAGAAGGAGACTTTTCATTCCAT
>NC_033794.1:20739569-20752881 GCF_001876935.1 Asparagus officinalis
ACTAAGGGGTTGTTTGGTTGCTTTCCACCATTTTCCATGTCCAACATTCCTTCACTTTTTGGTGTTTCCTTCACTTTCATGAAAAGTTTTGGTGTTTCCTTCACTTTCATGGAAAGTTATTTCTTGTGTTTGTTTTGTGAAAAATATGGAGAATAATTACTTTCCACCACTTTCATTTGTTTGGTTCAATTTGAAAAGAGAATAAAGTAGTTGATGTATTATTAGATTCCCTCATTTTCTAGTGTTTGTTTCAAACTAAAAATGAAGAAAACTTGATTGTGGTTACCATAGTGTGATTACCACCAATGTTTTAAATATCGGCTGACATATCCCACATGTCGGTTTGAGGGCTTGAGCGACACGATATATGCGTTTTCAACTCGCATGTCGATTTTCAGGGCCAAATCTAAAATATCGGGTCATATCGGGCATATCGGCTGATTTTTCAGCCTTGAAAAATCGGCCGATATGTCCCTTCTTTTTAGATCTGTTTTTTTATCAGGTTTGAGTTTAGTGATAAAAACCCAAACCCGTTTGATTCATTCTCATGTTTAAGGGTTTCTTATGAACCCGATAGAAAGAAAAAAGAAAAATTAGGGCTACAGCGGACTTGGGAACCAATCACTCCTTTCGTGAACGACGACGCCCTTCCCCCATCTCCATCTCGGCCCCCCGTCGTCCATCTTCCGTTGAGCCCCGAAATCCGAATCACAACTGAGCCTGAGCGCGACAGGGTATCTCGTCATCGGGATAAATGGAAGAGGGTTGTCGGTGACTCATCTGAAGGACCCCAAGCAGACGAAGAAGAAGAAGAGCCCCGACATTGCCTCCCTGCGACGTCCCGTTGTCGGCACTGCCTCTCTGCGACGTCGATATCCACCCATCGTCGGCGTCGCCTCTAGAATTTATAAAGTATGCTTATATTGAATTTAGGAATGCTTAGATTACATTTAGGATATGATATTATACATATGCGCACCATCCGATATGGTAATCCGATATTTAGTCTATGTCTCCCGATATATCTCCGATTTTCGCTATCCGACATGGATTTCAGCCGTCTGACATGAACCCGACATCCGACATTTAAAACCTTGATTACCACCCATATAAGACAAAATCATTGGCAACCAAAATTGAAGGGTCAACTTGCTTTTCATCATACAAAAGTGTGAATATTTGAGGGAGAAATTTCAAAACATTTAAAGATGTGAGGGAGTAATTTGTAAAAATGTTTAAAGATTTGAGGTAGTAATTTGCAAAATGTTCACATATTAACATTTGAGGGAAAATTTTAAAAAACTTTAAAGATTTAGGGGACTTAATTTTAACTTTGAAGGCATCATATGAACCCCGAATACTATAGAAAAAGATTCTATTATGCTCAATTTTGGTCTATGTTTTATGCCTTACCATGAAATCTATAACATCAATGTTGGCTGCATGTATTGTCCCGCCAATTGATTACTACTATAAACTTTGGTTGCATATATTTAAAAAAACCATCATCATAGCATAATATCACATAACCGATGCAATAACAATCATTTCAACCAATTAATAATAAATATTCACAATCTTAAACCTAAAACCAAGTCATATAACCAAGAAGGCAAGAACCAACAACCAAATGTCCCTACAAACGTGACAATCTGAAGAATCAAGTTATATAACCGAATAATATAGCTGCCACATGTAACCAATAGCTAATAATAGAAATGGCAATCTGAAGGATTAAAATATATAACCAAGAACTAAGAACCAAGAACCAAGTTCATGGAGAACACTTGAAGAATCAAACTAGAGTTATTGACAATGCTAACATTTATAGAGAGAATGTATAAGCCAGGCACACAACCAGGTAGCCTTTTCAAACAATAAACATGTTGAAACAAGAGTTAAAGCATAAAAGTGAAGTATTGGTCCTGCAGAGACTAGTATATAGAACATGCAACAGAAACCAAGACTAAGATCAAGACTGAAACCAATACGAAGACCATCCAAGTTGCAAACCAAAACTGAAACTGAATCTGAGACTAACATTGAAATCAATATAGAAACCATCCAACTCGCAAACCAAGAATGTAATGAAATCAATAAGCTTACAAGTACATCGCTAGCATGTAATGCACAAAAAATATGCACAGAAGCTTCAAACTCCTGCCATGTTCCAATGCACAAAAAAATCAAAAATTCCAAACCACGACTAAGCCAAGGACACGACTTTCAGCATCTGAAAGAACAGAACAGAGCTTAGCAACATGCAATCAATTGAGTATAAATTCAGAGCCAAACACATTACTATTTATGTTCTGGATATCAACAGAACAGAGCTTTGCAAATTGTAGATACAAAGCCTCCAAATCAAAATTGCAGATACGAAGCCTCCAAATCAAAATTTTATTTTGGAAAAAGCAAACTATAGCTATGAAGACTATTTCAAACACTGTATAAAAGCATAAAAAAAGACCAAAACTGAAACCAACTCAATTAAAACCAAACCAAGTCTGAAACTATCCAAGACTGAAACCAAGGCATCAACCAACCAAATCTATATTGGATTTGAAACCAATACAAAAAACATACAAAATTGAAACCATTCTCTAAAACTAAAGCTAAGTCTGAAACCAAGATTGAAATCAAGTCTGAGACTAAGACGGAAACCACCCAAGACTCCAACAATCCAAGACTGAAATCAAGTCTGAAACTTAATGATTTTAGAGAAAAATTTGCTCAGTTAAGACCATTTTCTTCATTATCTGCCTCGCCATGAAATTTATAATAGCGATGTTGGTAGCAATTATCATAATGACCCTACATAATAAGCATTGTCATCATGGAATGCCTGGCTATAAACTTTGTCCGCATATTTTAAGAATAGACCATCATCATAGCATAAAAAATGTTAACATCTGCCTCATATAATCAAGAAAAGCACTGATACGCGTATCACTTTAACTTTCATTCCATCACACTAGAAATATGTAGGACACTCTTAGTCCTTCAAGGTGAAATCATTCACCTTATCCAACTTATAAACCTGTCAAACAAGTACGCATTAGCAATCAAATATTCAATATAACATGTAAAATGTATATATCATATTTTATAAACTGAATACTAAGCATGTAGAGTCACGATTGAGATGTATGAAGATAGAGATAGTACCATTACTTTTGCACAAAAGAAAGTTTAATACATCTATCACAGTTAGTAGGCAAAAGGATGAGCAATCATCTAGCTCATTTACATACAAAAATAACAACATTAGCATTGATGTAATTAATTAGTTTCACGAAAATATCAAAGCATCCAATCTAACCTTCCAGCACACTAATCAATAGGTTGACTCGTCATGAACTCGGTCAACACCTTTTGCATAATAGTTGGCCTCCCCATAAACAACCTAGCATGTCATTCATTCTCATGCAATTTTTGATAAAACTTATCACGAATTTCTATATTAAATTCATCATCATGTGCAAATATAGCTTTTACCAACTTCTCAGTCCAATGCATATTAACCATGCGTGTAGATGATGTGAATTGTTTTACCTCATTTACTATCTCACGCATAAGCACCGTGTCCTCACTAGACCTACCCCCTTTCATTTACGCATCTTTGACATTATTTTTAGCTTTGTTCACACTTGAAGTTGGATTGGAATTTGAGGTCATAGTGGGGAGTCGGGGACCTTCGGTGGTGGAATGTCATCTTCATTTAAAGAGACATAGCTAGGCGTGTTCTCCTTCGGCATACTAATATCATCATCATTATCACCAATGTTAAAATGTGCACTACCATCAAATTTTTTCCAACACATCTACCGCATAGTCTTCTCTAGCAACATCATCTCCAATAATAGTTGCAAGATCTTCATACAAGTTAATCCATACAAGTTTTGTGTTTGAACTATATGCAAAGTTATTCTTGAAGTCATACTTAAATTGAATAGGGTGTTATACTGGAGTAAGTTGGAGATTAGACCATCACTTGCTAAAGAAAGTATGATATGTGTTTTAATTATCATCAACTACTAGGCATTTCAATTTCTCCCATTTTTCTCCTGTGGGAAATGTGATTGAAGTCTTTATAATTTTGATGACAAAAGTAACTATTTTAGTGAACTGATGCTTATTCTTAGAAATGCATCATATTCACAGTTATAGCGTGCTAAGATTTTTTTTCCCATTTCAATGCATACACTCAATTAAACCCAGTTCAACCGATAAAATTCGTTGTCAGAAAGAAAGAAAAAGGGAAAATAGGACTTGAAAAGAAACAATTGAAGCTCACAAAATGACAAATTCCAAATTTAATTCATTTGTAATTTGAAGAACTTGTAGTAGGTCCACAATCTCCTTTAATTCATCTATAAATTGAAGAACAACATAAAGAAGAAAGTGATACTAACAACCATTATAGTTACTTAAACTGAGATCTAGGCAAATCCCCCTTAAATTTCCCCTAGAAAACCATAAAATTAAAGAAAAAATGGTAAAAAGGAGCAAGATTCATACCGGATCCTATAAATTTTCAGCTTCTAGGGTTTAGATTGGATATCTTTAGCGATCACTGACTTTAATTTGATGTTTTTGTTTTCAGATCATCCACAGAGAAGCAGGAGGAGGCGGGAGAAAAAAAAGGAGAGATCAATGGAGGCGGGAGAAAAAGGAGGTGGGAAAGAATGGAGGGAAGGTGAACTGCGGTGATGGTAACCTAGCCCTTTTCCCTTCTCTGTAGCAGGTGAAAATTTTTATTGCGATTAATTGGGGTTTCTGGCCATTTCGGGGATATGAGAGCGGAAATAGGGTTTCTGGTTTACATGGCGTGGAACACGGTTTCTAGTGGACTTTTCCTTTTTTCTTTTCTGGTCCAAACAACGGAAAAATCAAATTTTTTGATTTTTCCACTGGTGTCAGAGAAAAAAAGATCCTTTCTCTCAAATTCGGGCCTGTTTTGTGCAAACCAAACAAGCCCCAAATGTCTTGAAACCTTAGAATAGTTCTGATGACACGAATAGACTAGAGTCGATTGTCAAAAAAAAAAAAAAGATTATGGGAGACATGTGCCTTTCCAACCCTAAATTTGTGCATTATTTTGAGGTTAGAGATTGCTTCTATTGAGGATAAATTGAGAGAATTGATTGAGATGGTTTGGTCACATACAATGGAGACAACTAAATGCACTAGTTATGAGAAGCTATGAGAGTACACTTAATGGGGGCGAAGAGGTTCAAAGGTGGATTTATGAATGGTTTGAAACAATTAGTAAGGACATGCTAATGTTTAATGCTTTGACTTAACAGAGAGGAAATGACCCTTAATAGAAGATGTTATTCTCTTGTAAGGTGTTGTTTCTGAATTGCTGTGACAAAAAAAAAAAAAAAATACAAGTCAATACCTTCTTCTATTTGAGAGTAACAGCACTAAGAATGGTAGCTTCCCCCACCATGTAAATGTCTTTACAAAGGTGATATAATTAAATTGTATATTAGCTAGAATTCTTACTGGTAAATTGTTAAAATACTAGCAATTTGCAATATGGGATGGGTCTATAATTAGAGAAAGTGGTAGAGGGAGGTGAAGTAATCTGACTCTTGAAATCCCAACCCATCTGTAAAACATCAATTTTTGTAACAATGACATTAATTCGACTTTTTTCTCATTTAAAATAATTTTTTAATAAATAAGCAATTACATCTTTGTAATGACTTGGTCATATGATGGGAGAAGCTATGCAACTTCTCCAATTACTGTAGTTGAAGCTGCATGCATTAGTATATTGAATCTCTAACTGCAAACAACTAAAAACAGTTTATGGTTGATTATTGACTTCAATTGCAATATTTAAAATGTCAACAAGTGCCTTTTGAATTAGGGATGTAGGATGATCCTAGACGGAAATCATGTGATCGTCAGAACTCAGAAGTTTAGTAGCGGACTAGAGAATTTATCAACAAAGCTACAGATTGTGATTAATAATAGCAAAAAGACTCTTATAAAGTTTGCTATTTTTGTTTGTTGTTGTAGCTCTTACATGAGGGTAACTAAGGAAGCCACACAAAAACTTTCAACTCAAATCATAATTAACTCTTCATTCTTCAAATAGACATCAGGCCCCCATTTATGTGTTTGGAGCAAACAGATGCCATCCGAACATACCAAAGGATCAAAGGGTCATTTTTCCTTTGGTTTTTAAGTGTTTTTTCTTTTGGGTGTTGGGCGGCTTTCTTTTTTTTTGGTTGTTTGTGGGGGGGTTGGGGGTGGGTGTTGGGTTGGTTCTGAAATAGAGTATCTAAGATTTCAATTAAGAATACAACAGAAGCGAGAGAATCATATAGAAATTACTGCAGATGTCAATGACAGAGAGAAATAAAAGAACAATTTTAATACATATCTGAAAGCATTTTTCTTTTCTCAAATGAATTTGAACTGTAACTGTAAAGTGGTTATTTATCTTCTCAAAGCTATATGTTCTACTTGTTTATTGCCTGAACTTTTTTTTTATATATATTATGAAGGAAGACTGTTTTTGATGCCTTTTTTTTTGCGTGATTCAGTCATTACTCAGTATATATATCTGGCTTGTTTGTGCATAATGGGTTGATCCATTCTTTTTGCTATATAAACTTATGGGTTGATTGTAGATATTTCCCTGGACTATGATAATTTAGCCACTTGTAACTAAATTTTATTAGTTTTTACACCTTTTGAACTCTAGATGATATTATTTTGAGATATCAGGATCGCCCTCTATTTAATCGAAAAGGAGGACTAAATTATCTACTAAGTTAGAGGGTAAAAAATTAATTTTTATAAGTGCTAATGAAGTTTAGGGGCCATAATACATGAGTCCATCTGCAGTTTAACTCTCAACTTATTTCCTAAAAAGAAATATGTCGGTTGTCGACGCTTTCTCCGTCCATTATTCAGTTCTAAAGACAATCTATTTTGTGTCTCATGGAATAGGTTTGATGACAACTAAGTATCCATAAAGAAGAAATCTTGCTGCTGCATATTTTGCCCAACTCGGCGAAGACTGAAACCTGAAAGCATTGAGGGGAAGGTTTTCTTAGGGGGACGTGCGGACGAGGAGTATTCCAGGTTTATCCCTGGAATTCTATATCCTCCATAAAAGACGGAGGGTGATACTGTGGCTGATATCGCAGAGGATTTGTGGAGATGGCTCTTGTTTTATCCTCAGGGTCAGCTTTTCACACATCAGTTTCTGTTTAGAGTTGTTGATAACTTGATATGGTGGTCCTCATTTATTATTGTAGATAAATTTGGTTGAAAAGGCCGAGTTCAGTACAAATTGTTTCTGCTACATGTAAAATATAGAGGATGTATATTTAAGGTGTAATTTTATTTTGGGAATCACGTCAGTTGATGTATATATAAGGTGCAAACTGTTTACTCAGTCATGGTTATTTATTCATGCGTTTCATCTTGCAAAATATGCAATTTCAGAAATTGAGAGGTTTAATTTGATTTTTTTTCCCCTAACCAATTTCAAGAAGAGTAATGCTAGTGAGTGTGCATTCGCAAGCAATTCCTTTCTCCGCTTCATCATTCACCGGGAAGCTGGCTGTTATAACGCTTCAATTATTGAATAATAACCTCTATTCATTAGCAGATAAGTGTCTTATATTAACTGCCTAATTAAATCACTTCACCACTTCGAGATAACCAAATGTCCCCAAGCTCGGACGACTTGAAGAGACGATATCTTGCGTGGCTGGCTCAAAAGGCAGTATGCGTTGACCTCCTCACCAGATCGACTCCACAAACGAACTACACTACCACCTATTTGGCTGACATCTCACGAAGCCGACTCAAAAGATGGTACTTCTCGGTCCTCTACCCGACGAGTAGAAAGACGACGACATATCTTGGGTCCCCCCCACTGACAGCTGGTTGTCATCACATAAAATGCATGTTTAAAATTATTATTTCTCCGCCCCCAAAGATCTTTATAACACATCGGACCATGTCGGCACCACGTGCCTCCTATCACTTCACATTAAACGCCGAAGTGACTCTCGCCACAAGAAAGCCGACACCTGTAAAGCCAGTACTGATTCAGCCTTCAGTCCATACCCGACCGAAGTTACCAAACCACCCCTCTACTATTTACTATAAATAGGAGGACTATTCTCAGCACAAAAGTAAGCAATTTTCCTGCTCTAAAAGCTCAAGAACTTATAGTTTATTTTCTTCTCCACTGAAGCAATTTATTGACTAGATTGTTAGAGGAACAACCGGAGAACCCAATTCCGTCATCGTACGAGTTCTTATATGTGCACGGAAGAACATCCGGAGCTCAGAAATTTGACATTCCTTAAAATTACAGCTGACCATCTCCCTATTTTTGTGGTTTGAAAATTTGTAAGATTTAGCACTGGAGAACTAAAATTAAATAAATAAGCAAAATAAAGAAAACCTCCATAAAGAAATTATTGATCGATTCTATTTTTAAATTAGAACTTGAAAATGTAGCTTGTTAGATTCAAACACACAGCAGATTAGTAATAATATGACCTAAATATAGGGGTGCATTCGGTCCAGATACGGCTCAGATATGATACTTATCATATCCATATCGGCTTACCCATCTCGGATACGAATACAGATACAAATATATCTCGGTAAGGAAAATTTATAACCATATCCGCTAAACTTGGATACGGTTATATATATACATGCAGATAGGCATACAAATACAAAATAGATATGAGAAAAGCAGATAGTATTGAGAAAAATATAGTTCATGTGATACAAAAGAGTTCGTTAATATCTTCATTATAACTGAAAAGTTAAGATTAGATATCTTGATCATCAAAATTAACCACAAATCCATAATCTAAGAACTGAAACTATCATAAGAGTATGACTAATATTGTATTCGGATATTTCAGATACGGATACAGATATTTCACTACAAAACCATATCTGTAACCATATCCTATCGGTTATAGATTTGAGTAACCATTTCCGTATCCTAACGGATACATTTACAAATATTTTCTCGGATATGGATACAGACACGGTTTAGCACCCCTAGGTAAATAGATACAAGACAACTAAATAATTAAAAAGAATACACACCATCTCCAGAGATATAATCAAACAAAATGTTCACAAAAAAAAAAAACTTTCCCGGAAGAAAAAAAAAACTCTTTTGACCGTATTGAAGATTGATCCTGCTTCGAAGAATCAACAAATGATGAGATTCGTCCTGAGCAGCGAACAGAAAATTCGTCAATTATTGAGAACCTTAGTTACAATTCTGTTCCCTTTTGTTTTACTTTTTTGTTCAGCCACCTTTTCGACGTTTTTCTTTTCTTTTACCCCCACTTTGCTCCGTTGAAAGATCGACATATCCGACTCATTTTACGACTATAAAAAGACTAATAAATTTGAGGACAATGTTAAAAAAAATAGCATTAATGAACTTTTGTTATTAGAGAAAAAGACTAATAAATTTGAAAGATCTCTTGTACACTTTTCCTCGTTCCCTTAATTGGCACTCTTGGTGCAATTAGCGTCAGTCATCTACTCATCTTCGCTTCTTTGTCAAAAGCATGGCGCGATCGACAGAGTCGAACGCACGTAGACGCTCGATGCCTCTCCTAGATGACTACTAAAAAATTGATCTCGGATGATCAGTTCCTTCGCCCAAAAATACAATTGCTAAACTCTCTAAAAATTGATCTCGATGCTCCTCTAGATGACTATAAATTTTTTTTTTCGTCTAGGTTGTTCCGTCTAGTATGGTCGTTTTTCTACTAGTGCTCAAGCCTCTCTAACAAACTAACTTTGTCGCTAAATCTTTGACGGTCTATAGTCATGATTATTTTATTGGTTTGGCGGGGGGGGGGGGGGGCTTTCCCATGACCCTTCGCCACCGTAGGTACCAAACTGCTCAAACCATGGGCCGGAATTCCGTCTAGAATACCCATCCTAGACGGAATTTTGAGTATCCTAGACGGAATTTTCCGTCTAGGATATCTTATTTTTTAGCAGTGGGGTATCAAATTTCTGTAGGTGCTCCTTAGGACATTCATATGCAGCTTACCAACTAAGCTAGGCCCTCTTGGGTGACCCTGACCATGATTCCGCTTTGCTCTCGTTAACATGTTTGTTTGAGTCATAAAAGTTTCATAGAGAAGTCGATTAGGCTGACTCTAAACAATCAACCACTAACATTTTAGATGACAGATTTAGACTACTCTTTGTTTATATCTAAAACCTGCAACGTTCGGAAGAGAATTATGTGAAGGATAAATTTCAAAAGAGTCCCCCTCAAACCTGGGTCTTCTCACATAGGAATCCTTAACCATCATAATCCAAGTTACGTTGTTGACGTATAAAGATCAGCATCTTGGAAAATAGTAATAATTCAAGGTTCCCAAACGCAATATTCGCAAAGCCCACAGCTAAATTAACCCGACCCGATAACAATAAACCGATTCGTGCTGTGTGGGCCCCGCGAGAATTATTCGATCTCATCTCACTTCTCATCGTCTACGGACACACGTAACGAGCGAAGGGAATGGCGACCGCTCGTAATTAAACACAAACCACCGGGGCATCCATATTAAGCTCCACCCCACAACGAAACAGCTCCGACTTTTACAATCCCCTTCAATCTCAACCGTCCATCTCGTGAACCAAATCCAACCGTCCATCTCCTCTCCTACTCCTATAAATAGGCCCCTCGTGTCGGAGTTTGCGTCACCGTTTTCATTTCCCCAATTTGTCGTCGGCAAAGAAAACCAATTTTACGAAAAATTCCTGCTAAAACTAGCAATTTCTTTTTGGTCTTTCTAAGATAAAATAAATAAAAAGACCAAATAAATAACCTCTTTTAATTTCTTACTCGACTCCGATCTTTCATCGGAACCCTAGGGTTAGGGCTCGAGGATTACGAATTAGGGTTAGGGTTAGGGTTTCTGCAACGGCTAAATCCCTAGATCTACAGGAATGAACGGTCCGACTCAGATGATGAATCGAAGCTTCGGATTCTGAACAAGCTCCGCTCCGCCGGCCTCAATCGGCCGCCGACGATCCGATGATGTTTCAAAACCCTAGGCCGCTGTTTCCCACCGGTTACCGGATCTAAGCCCGGCGGGTTAACTGGAAGCGCAAGAAGGCGGCGGGGCCGCTGCGGAGGAGGAGGATCGATCGCCGGCCGGAGGTTCATGCTACAAGCCGCCGAATCTCAACGAGCCTCCAGTTCCAGAACCGGCTCAAGGCGAGGAGGTTCTACCCTAACAAGAAGAAATTCACGAGATTCGCCCCCTTCGCTCCGAGAAACACGACTTCGTTTATCATCCGAGCGAAGAAATCCGGCGGCATCGCGTCGCTGGTGTCGCCGTGTCCGGTGACGACGGCGATCCTCCCGACGCCGAAGTTTCCCCGTCGGAGGGAGGGGCTCGTCGACATGCGAAGGAGGAGTGGGGAGTTGACGGGTAGTGGCCATGAAAGGCCTGATCCGGCTCCAGATCCTCCGCCGGCGGCCGGCGAAGAGGGACGAGAGGCCGGGACGGGTCGAGGCGAGAGCGACGTGGAGGAGCCACGTGGAGGTCGAGAGGAGGCTGCGACCACGATCTGAGCCGGTTCGAGATGGTTTACCCTAGCTCCGGCGAGGAGCCGGTGGCGGCTGTCACCTACCTCCTCGAGAACCGGTCGACGATCAGGACACGCATATAGCGCACGGTGGAGGCGGAGAACCTGACGATGAAGGAGAGGGTGTTCTTGATGGAGAGGAGATGGAGGAGCTGAGGAGGAGGCTGCAGGTTCTTGAAACTCAGCGTAACGGAGGTGGAAATGGGATCATCAACAGCAACGACAACGGATGATGAGGCGTAGCTATAGCGATCATAATAACAATGTGAACTTGAATCGGGCATCAGGAAGAAGACGGAGTCGGTGATGTTTGCTCGGAGAAGAGCGTCGGCGGATGACAGCGGGAGACGCCGCGGTGAGGGAGGTTTATGTGTATAGACAGAGAGAGAGAGAGAGAGATATTTTAGTTAGGGTTTGGTGTTTTTTTCGTTGTGTATATGCTAATCTCTGTGCAGACTCTGTGTGTTCTGTTAAATTTGATCACTGGTTTTCTTCACCATGGATAAAAATCTTTACGGGTTATGCTTGTTCTCCTATTTGTTCAGCTGAAGATGACGTATTTTGTGATAGAGTTTCCCAGTAAATAGAAATTCTCAACTAGATTTTGTAGATTAGTTAAGCTAGTTATGAAGTTGTTTTATTCCGCGCGCGAAGGCAAAAAGGAGAGGAGTTGAGGACGACCGGCAACCTGTTTCTTGTTGAACTCTCTCGCAAAGAAAACTATTGGCGTGTTTCTTAAACCTTTAATTTGTGTGGTGCAAAAGTTAACTGAAAATAGGTTAGGGTTATTTAGATGTTAGCTCATCAGCTCTTCAATAATTCCATATTAGTCCTACAAATCTTTGACGGAGCGTGATATTCCCATGGAAAAATTCCTCAGGGACCCAAAATATGGGATCAATAGGTGAGACAAGTGAGGTGTTCTCCTCCTATTGGATAATGAGTTGGTCATCATTAATGATGGTCAACTCATTATCCAATAGGAGGGGGACACCTCACTTGTCTCACCTATTGGTCCCATATTTTAGGTCACTGTAGCAAAGCTCATTCCCATGTTATCCCCCTCAAAACATAAGTGAAGGTTATTTTGGCCATTGAGGGACCGAATTGTCAGAGTCCGTAGGATTTGAGGGACTGATAAGGAGTTATTGATATGTGAGGGACTTACGCGGAAATAGGGAAGTTGTAAAGGACTAATATCTAAATAACCCAATAGATTAAGCGTTACTTGAAAGAAATTAGGTCTTGCTAACTTTTATATTTTCCAGTTATTTTTTTAAAATAAATGAAAGTAAATAGAATAAAGAAGGCTTTTTTATGGTTATGTGCGCAAATGTACCTGTCGGCTGTGCGTATGGCCGCAATGGGCTATCGATAACTTCTAATAATCTTATTCACGTCTCTTCAAACTTTCGACCAATTAACAAGTATTTAATTTAATGAATTAGAACAAGTAACTTGTTAACAGCTACCTACAAAAAAACACTTTAACTTACTCAAAATTTCTCTGAAAATACCAAGGTCCGGATGGGGTCGGCTAGATCGTAGATTCGGGCCGGGTCACATACGGGTCAAACCCGACCCATGTTTCGTAAGCCCCGAGCTGGCTCCGAAACCCGCATCCCTATCTAAAACCCCCTCTGTCGCCCTCAAAAATTACCCCCAAATCTCGAAACAG
>NC_033794.1:20752891-20857497 GCF_001876935.1 Asparagus officinalis
CCCCCCCCCCCACTCTCTCTCTCTCTCCCTTCTTTCGTTTTTCTCGTCTTTAGGGTTTCTAACTTTTCTACGCTTTTTTTTACCATCTCGGCCCGATTTCCTCAAATTTGATTCAATTTCTGCATCGAATTTTGGTCTTAGGAACGATGGCTTCGCTGGCTCGCGAATGGGTTGGAATCCAGCAGTTCCCGGTCGCCACGCAGACCAAACTGCTCGAAATCTTGAGCAAATTGAAGGACGAGGTCCGCGACTCCATCTCAACTCGCTGCGATCCGTTTCTAGGAGCCTATTCTTGCTTAAAAATCTAAAGATTTGATTTTTTTTTTCTTTTTGGGCAAATTTAGAAAGTGAACACGCTGACAATTCTGGTGATGGGCAAAGGGGGTGTTGGCAAGTCCTCTACTGTTAATTCTATTCTGGGGGAGAGAGTTGCCAACGTTAGCGCGTTCCAGGTTTTTGTTTTTGTTTTTGTTTCCCATAACGGTTATTGGTTGTGGGTTTTCTTTGTTGGTTAATACTTGCTTATTTAGTTGTTATTGCTGTTGTTTACAGTCGGAATCGATAAGACCCATAATGTGTTCGAGGACACGGGCAGGGTTCACTTTGAATGTAATTGACACTCCTGGTATTGTGGAAGGTGGATATGTCAATGAGCAAGCACTTGACTTCATAAAAAGGTTTGTATGAAAATACTTTGATTGATACCTTGTGTAGCTGTTTGGATGATTTTTTTGTTGTTGTCGTCGTCGTCATCATTAGTATCACCATTTTCTAAGCCTTTCTCCATCAAAATAGGGTCAACCTGATTTACATGAAATATTTCACAAAATTTATGTTCCACTGTGAAAAAATTTCTGAACCCGTACTGGATTCCTTCAGGTTCGGGAGGGACAATGGTCATGGAAATCTCGCCATCTTTTGCACAATTTTATAGCTGGCAAAGACTACCTGTGTGTGTTCTTCTAGTTTTAAGCTCATCCAACATGGGACCAAACCTCCAAAATTGAATTATTCTAAGGAAGGTTTTTGAATGAGGTCTAACATAATTGATATATAAAGTATAATGTATCCAACTCTGAGGTGCAGACAATGCCAAAGATGTTTGCTATTGATATCTTTTTGTATGTTTAGCAATCTTTTTATTCTCGTGGTTATGTTTAAAGATGTTGAGGCAGTATTGATCTTAAATACTTTGTATTTTAATGGCATTTCAGGTTTCTTTTAGACAAGACCATTGATGTGCTTCTGTATGTTGACCGGCTGGATTCATATAGAGTGGATAATCTGGACAGGCAGGTGGTTAAAGCAATCACTGACTTTCTTGGTAGAGGAATATGGGAAAGGGGTGTGGTTGTCTTAACTCATGCTCAATTATCCCCACCGGATGGCTTAAATTACGACGACTATTTGGCCAAACGTTCTGAAGCATTATTAAAATATGTCCGTTTGGGTGCTGGTATTAAAAAGAAAGAGTTTAAGGTATGTTTTTTTTTGTTCTACCAAACATTTCCAGGCTAAAATCTCTTTAAATCTAGACATCTCCTCAGTTTATGTTTGAATTTTGTGTCTTATGAAAATTGTATGCTATTTGGGGACATTGTAGCCATATGTTCACTTTTAAGTTCTATTTAGCTCATTTTTATGGTATTGGCTCAATGTTGTTAACTTAAAAAAAAGCAAGAGGAAAAGTATTTTCCATAAGGATTTATAGGTGACCTAGTAGCTCTTGTTTGAGAATATGTTGACATTTGAAGTTAAGATTCTTAAAAATAATGGTGTTCCATTCTCTTCCCTTGAAAGAAAATAACAATATGAACTTGAAAGTGTATGCAGTATTTATCATGTGAAACCATGCATGCAGATGATGTTAGCAATCTTCTCTTTTATTATTTCTACTGAAATACCCATAAATGTCATTTTACATGAGTAGGAATTCTTGCTTTGCATGTCTTCCTACTTCTTTTCCTATCCGGTTGTTGTGCCTACTTTTTCTGCATGTCTTTCTTATTGTATGCCAAGCTTTTATATACCCTTTATGCCAAGCTTTTATATTCCCTTCCAAGCAACAAGTTGAACCTTCAACAAATTTTTTGTTTGTTGCTTCTGAAGGTAGACTTACCTACTCTACAGTTCCCATGTTCTTAATGTCCATGTAAACTGTAGAATGCTAACTTTTTAAGTAGAAAAGTCCAAAAGTTTTAATTATGTGGTCTATTTTTATTTTATTCAGATATAACCTCTTCACTCATAATTAATTGTTAGCAAGGACGGTAAAATGTTTGAAATCTTATATGGCTTTCCTTTCTATAGTTATATCTTTTGATTTGATCTCTCAAAATATTTGCTGACTACTGTATAAATTCGTATCCTATTATTTTTATGTCTCAGTTCCTTTTGTACATTGATCTTGTAGTCTGCAATTATTTGACTAATACACGTCTACTTGTTCCTATGCCTTCCCATCATTGGTAGTGATACCTTACACCTTATTATGCTGCTAAACTATGTGAATTGCTTCTGTGGCTGTTGCTTCTAATCAACCAAGGGAAAAGGGGGAGAACAAAGTCTAATTAGCCCCCAAACTTTGAACCAATTTCCTAAGTAACCCCTATGTTTTTAATTTTTTCAAAGCACCCCTTAACTTTTTATTTTGTCTTCTTTCTTACACCATGGCCATGAACATTTGAAAAAATGTGCCCGTCATTGATTCTAATGACGGCACAATCTCTAAATGAACAAAGATATAACTAATCTATTCACATATAGGTGAGTTTGCCTCCCAAAAAAAATTAGAATATGAAACAATCCCACTATCCCATTGAGGTTTTAGAGCGACGGTCTAAGAAAGAAGCCGGAATTAAAAGTCAAGGGCTGGTTTGTAAAAAATAAAAACATTGGAAGTTAGAAAAATGGGCTATAAGTTAGGGGTTGACTATAGCAAAAGGAGAGTAGGAATGACTTGGACAATAACTCTTTTCAACTCGGTGGGTGTTAATTCTTCCTTGAAAAGCAAAGACAACAAACTAAAATATGAAAATCCACCGCCCATTATGAAGCTGAAGCAAGGGAGCCTGAAAAGATCTCTATGCAGAGGAAAAATTATTGGGATTTGAGGAACATAAGAACTGGATTTAGATGGAAAAGAGAAAGCATTAAATTAGTAGTAGGACAAATCTTTGGAAATGACCACTTTTGACACTTAATTAGCACAATAGACCAAAAAAGTATTTAATTAGCAAAATAGACCATTTCTGGCTAAAAGTTGGTCTATTTTGCTAATTAAATGTCAAAATTGGTCTATTTCAAAATTTTATCAATTTTAGAACTATTTTGTTCATAAAAATTATAAACATGATTATATATATAAATAGTGAAAAGTTACATTCGATGCAATTATAATTTTCTATTTAATTGTGAAAAGTAAATTTCTGAAATAGACTTGTAGTAAATCTAGTTGTGCATTGTTCTTCTACAAAGTGTTTGTGTTGTAGTTAACAAATGCATAGTATAATAAAATGAATTTCCATTGGCATTACTATATTTTGAAATTATAACTATAGTTGAATTTTATGCATTCAAAGGGAGACCAACATTAACTTCAAATAAGAAAAAAATATAATAAAAAATAAGAGTGTACACCCACAATATAAAAAAATTACCATGACGAGGTGAATATGCAGTTAATAAAACAAGAGGATACATATATATAATAATAAATAGAAAGTATTGTGATTTTTTTCAAATAAGCCAAGAAAACATTTAATTAGAAAAATAAACCAAGAAAATATTTAATTAGCAAAATAGGTCAACTTTGACTAAAAGTTGGTCTATTTTGCTGATTATGTTTTTTTTTGGGTTTATTTTGCTAATTAAGTTTTAGAAGTGGTCTATTTCAAAGATTTGTCCTATATTGATATATATATATATATATATAATAGAAATTTCTATGATTTTTTTAAAATAAGCCAAGAAAATTTTTAATTAGAAAAATAAACCAAGAAAATATTTAATTAGCAAAATATGTCAACTTTGACTAAAAGTTGGTCTATGTTGCTAATTAAGTTTTAAAAGTGATCTATTTCAAAGATTTGTCCTAGTGAGAATGTCTATGACCATAGTCACAATATCGATGTGGGAGTCTCTAATAAAGAGAAGGAAATGATAATTGTACTACAAGTTGTGTACTACTTTTGTACTACCACTAACAGATGTGTAGTTTTTTTCTTGGAAATTGTTCAGAAAATTTGTGAGGCACCATAGACCCCACTATTTTGTTTGTGAAAGTACAAAAGTAGTGAACTTTGTAGTATGACTCTAGAGAGAAACCACACTTTGTAGTAGGACTTTAGAGAGAAACGACAAAGAGGAACCTTCAAAAACAACAGAGTTAACAAGTTCTGCGGTGATTGTTGGAGAAGTGAGAGGAAATGGGTCAATTTGGTGGAAGGGATGATCAAAACCTGAATCCCCCATCAAGTGTATTGCCTCCTAAAACTTTCACTGGTCTCATTTTGTCTGATGTGTTTAGAGGTTCACTGAAGAGCAGTCATGGAGAGAATGAGTAGATGTTGGGTTAAGTTCCGTTTCCTCGCAAATTGCATAGGAAGACTATGCTTGGATGAATGTTATTTTACAACAATCCTTACCTTCTCGCTATAGTTAGTTTGGCAGGAAAATATAGTAGGACTAGTTAATTGCTCCCACAAGATTAATTCAGATTTTCTTGGGACTAATATCCAATTAGACCATTTGGTCTGGGATTAATATGTCTTGAACATGTTTGTTTATCTGGTGCAAATCATTGGTGTCTAAATTGCACTGATATCTATAAATTGCAATACATCTAATTTGCAATCACTTTTGCCTGTGTCAGGACAAGGCCATTCCAGTCACCTTAGTTGAGAATAGCGGGAGATGCAACACAAACGAAGAAGGGGAAAAGGTAATTCTACAGTTCTATCCTCTGTGCCGTCCTATTTTTGAGTTCACTTGGAAGTTATTAAGAACATGGATTGCCTAAAATACAGATTCTTCCTAATGGCACTACATGGATCCCAAACTTAGTGCAAACAATTACCGATGTTACCATAAATGGCGGCAAATCTATCACAGTTGATCAGAAGTTAATTGATGGTCCTAATCCTAACAACAGAGGAAAGTTTTTCATACCGCTCATCCTAGCATTTCAGGTTTGCTGCCGTTCCTTGTTCTAAACATATTTGCTTTGCGGATTGCATTGGTGAATGACATGCATTCGGTTTTTCCCCCCTCGTTTCAGTTCTTTGTAATTGGAAGGATGCAAGGAGCAATAAAGAAAGACGTTGAAAGTGAAAGCAAGCCGCTTTGGGAGCTAAGGGACCTGGGTCTGGCTAACCGCAAATTCTAATATTGCAATGACCACAAATCTTCGTTTAATTTTGTCTTTTTTATTTTTCCTGCTATTTTATCTGTTTATCTTTTCCAAATTGGAGACCAAGCTGGTTGAGGATACAGTATCGAATCTCAACTCTCTTACTGTCTTGACTTTCATGTTCTTAGATTCAATTAAGATGTTTTGTCTCGGTTTTTAGAGAGGTGATATGTTGGCTTTAAAAGCTCTCAGTTTATATGATGGAGTAATAATATTTGTGGAAATTCTTACTTAATTTGACTGCTTTCTTTGACACTTGCTAGCAGCCCTTTGATATTGCTGCAAGGGAAAAGCTTTTTATTTCACTGTCTGCTGTCTGCATTGCTGTGTAACCTTTTATACGAAACTTTCTTGTAAAAATCGAAGATGAGAACTAAAATTTTGTTTGCAAACTGATAGCTTCGTTCATGGTAGTGGGTGCAGATGATAATGATAATGAGTAGATTAAAAAAAAAAAATCTGTCTCGGCTTGCAAATAGATGTACACCATTCACAATTTACGATGTTCTTTGTGAGGGTTTATCAATGAAAATAAAAAAAATCTAGTTTGAAACCTTTCATCTTTGCACCTACTACCTAGTAGCAGAGGAGAAACTGAGCCTAATATTGAACTACTTGTAATAAATAGGGGTACCTAATAGCAATCTCAACTATTTGAGGGACTGATCCGACGTACTAAAGATGTAAGGGGGTAAGGGAGAAAAGCCCCTAGATTTGAGCAATATCTCAAATAAACCCACGAGGAACGAAGAAGCGAACGGAGACCGAAACTCTTTTGTCTCATTTCCCTCGTCACTTCCTCACAATGGAAAAGATCCCAAAATCTCCGATGCTCTTCGATCTTAAGAATCTCCTCTAAAACCCTAGGGTTTCATCATCCCCAAACCCTAGAAATCTCAGATCCAAGCTCCATGGAATCCAACGGATCAGGATCCACCCCCAAATTCCCGCCCCCCAAAACCTCCTCCTCCAACCACCGTCATTGGAACGGAGGAGACTACGGCCTCAGCGTCAACGATCGCCGCGTCGCCTTCTCTCGCAATCCCTCGTTCCGACACCCCGATCCCCAATCGCCGATCTCGGTTCAGAGGAGCAACTCGTTCAGGCCGAATCTCTCGAGAAGCGACTCGAGCATCATTATCGATGATTCTTGGAAAGGATACGAGAAGCCGAGCTTGGGAGCGGAGAGCGGTGGCGAGATGAAGTTTTCGGTTTTTGGTTTGGTGGTGACGATGGCTAGAGCCGTGAGGTCTGGGAATCGATCGATGAAGAGATTGGCGCTGCTGATTTCGCTGAACGTGGCATACTCGACGACAGAGTTGGCTATTGGGCTCTTTACTGGGCGCGTAGGTGAGGATTTTTAGGGCGCTTTAGGGAAGTAGTGAATAAATTTTCAAAACAGACTCATTCGGATTTTTATTTTTCAAAATCGACCGTTTTTTCTTTTATTTATCAAAACAGACCGGATTTTGTGATTAGGAGGTTAATCACTATCCTAAATAGTCGGGTTGCCAACCCCGACTATTTAGGAGGGTGTTAAACCCTAATTAAGGCCTTTAATTAGGGTTTAACACCCTCCTAAATAGTCGGGGTTGGCAACCCCGACTATTTAGGATAGTGATTAACCTGCTAATCACAAAATCCGGTCGGTTTTGATAAATAAAAGAAAAAACGGTCGATTTTGAAAAATAAAAAACTAAATGGGTCGATTTTGAAAAATTGTTCGGGAAGTAGTAGTTCGAAACAGTGAATTATTTTTAAACTCGTACGGTTTTAAAATTATTCATACAACAACAATTGATAACATATGTTATAGCAGTTTAACAAATACTATAACAGTTTAAATAGCATTTTACCATACTTCGTAGCAGATTAACATAGATTTTGGGTTTGAAAATAAATCAAGTTGGGTGATTTGGGTGTATGAATGATTTTAGGTTTATGTAAAAATAAATAAGGGTCGAAGGATGGCTTTAAAATTAAGAACGGGAAAAAACCTTCTCATAGAATATCGAACTTTTCACTTTTTGTATGAAATTGATAGAATGGTGTTGTTTAATTTAATTTGATATGCTTTATGTTAGGTTTGGTGTCTGATGCCTTCCATTTGACATTTGGTTGTGGGCTTTTAACATTTTCACTGTTTGCGATGGCCGCTTCTCGGAAGAAGCCTGATGGAGTTTACACTTATGGGTAAGTTATTAGTTGTTAGATTCTAATTTGTCTAGCATATTACTTTATCTTATTGAGCCTGTAACTGTTTACCCTCATGGTAAAAGTGTGATTGGGTAGAAGGAAGTATATGATATTTACCTTTTGGGAAGTCCTTATTCAGGGCATTGCAACTATAACTTGAATACATATATTAAAGAGGCTTGTACATGTACTTGAATTCTTCTTAAGTCCAATTAGTAAAAGCCAGTAATGCCCAGTATTTCACTTCTTTCTTATAATGTATTTGGTACTTGAGATTATGAATAACTTAATGTCAGGAGAGCCGTCTATAAACATAGTTGAGTAAGCATTGATTGATTGACAATGATGAGGAAAGAAGTCGTTTACCACAACTGAAATTTCTTGTAATCAATTAACCATTGCCGATTTTCCTGATAGGAGCAAGAATTACTGGTTCATTCTGACCAATTGGCTGTAAGAGTGTTCATTATATGAGTTTCCAATTGTAGTTGAACATGGCACCTTGCAGAGAAAGATTCTCATCAGCATGGTTCATTCATACAAATAAACATTCACACATACAAATAAACTTCTAGTTTGGTAAGATCACCTGCGGGCAAGCAGGTTGCTTCGTGCAGGAAAGGGTTGACCGCTTAAGTAGTATGTATGTGTAACAACCCAAAGTGAGTTTTACCATCCCCAATTTCAAGGGATTTAATGCATCTCTGAAGGTTAATTGATGTGATCCTGTGAAAGCTGAAATTCTACTCTGTGGAGATTAGGGAGTTGAGAGTCCCAATAGATAGAGAGGAATACCATGTGTAACAATCTGCATTCAAGGAAAAGTACAAGATGAATACCGGAGTTAAGAATTTGCTTCCTTGACTATTGAAATACTCTTGCTAGTTATTTCTTTCTTACATTTTTTCTTTGGAGAGTCCTTTCCTCCTCTTGCTAGTTATTTCTTTCTTACGTTTTTCTCTGGAGAATCCTTTCCTACTTTGCTTAAGGTGAGAAATTGAGCCCAAACTTGTATCAGGTATATCTATATGTACACTTCGCATTTGTGCAAGGTGTAAAACTTTTAATGCTTAGATTATTTCTGAATTATGGAAACCAACTTGAGCGAATTGGGGAATGATTTCTCCTCTCGAGTAAGGGAACAAATGGATGATCCTTTTCAGTATATCACTGTATTTTTTTGGTGCTGCTTATGTTGACATCTATGCATATTCTAGCAAAAAAGGACCTTTCATGCACGGCTGTAGTTTGAGATTCTGTTGCTTTACTGTGTTAAAGAATTATTACATTCTTTAGAAGTATATATAGTTTCCGCATAACATATTGTAACTTAATACCTAGTTTATGTACTATTTCAGCTTGTAAGTAAAATTTGTGCGCTCTTTTGTATTTATTTAGAACCACTGATAGAATTTTTCTTTCCTAAAATTTAGTTACCAGTTCATTTTTAACATTCTGAAACTGACAAATTGGATCTGTAAATACATATTACTACATTGTCTTTGGTTATTTCTTTTTTTTTTTGTAATCTCTAACTTTTGCTAGTTAATGTTGTTTTAGTAACCCTTTATTAGTTCATTAGTTAAATGTGACCTTCTTGGTAATGCTTCCTATTTGTTATGTAGTAATAGCGCTTTTAGAAAACAACATGCTGTTCTAGAAGTACCTTATTGTTCCAGGCAAGAGAAGTAATTTTCTTATTAACTCTACAGATACAAAAGGTTAGAAGTATTGGCTGCTTTCACAAATGCTGTAAGTACTTCCTGTTGCTCATGTCAGTTAGTTTAATTGGTTCCATAATTTAAGGGGGAGGGGGAGGCTCTAGCTATTTTCATAGCCATTTTTATTTGTTACTGTTATAACGGCTAACACATGATCATGTTTCTGTCCTGTTTAGACAGCTGTTTCTGGTGTTTATGTCATTCTCCTTGGCAGTAGAAGCACTACATGCATATATACAAGATGAATCAGAACATAAGTAAGTTTAAAGTTATTTAGCGGCCATATGGTTTTCTTTTGTTCCTATTTGTTTGAACAATGTCGTATTAATGTAACTCAATCTGTCTAACTATATGTTTGCTTCATGTGCATGTTGTATACAAAGTGATTGCACATAAAATAATCTACAAGAGGCTTGTAATAACATGCTTCATAGCCCGTTTCAACAGTGTGGTCCATTAACTGAATTTGGTTGAATTTCTCGCCTTGCTTGAACGTCTAAAATACTTGGGAACCTATGAAATGGTCCCTAGTTTCACACTAGTCACAAATTTGTCAAACTAACTTCGGGTGAAGCAATTCATGCGATAAAGAAAGTGGATTTCTTTTTAACAACCTTCAACATCAGTTTATTTTCTCAGCCCTCCAAAACCCATCACTGCCTAGAAAAATAGGAGAACAAGACTATTGCTCAAACCAGAAATGGAAATATGGGAACACGATAATTATCTTTCTAGAGGCCACATCTTTAATGCGATCTGATTTTGCGTTATGAATGACCTTTTCTGAGTTAAGTAAGCTTGCCATATTTTCTCAGCCGTCTAAAATGTTTGAACAATGTCGTATTAATGTAACTCAATCTGTCTAACTATATGTTTGCTTCATGTGCATGTTGTATACAAAGTGATTGCACATAAAATAATCTACAAGAGGCTCGTAATAACATGCTTCATAGCCCGTTTCAACAGTGTGGTCCATTAACTGAATTTGGTTGAATTTCTCGCCTTGCTTGAACGTCTAAAATACTTGCGAACCCATGAAATGGTCCCTAGTTTCACACTAGTCACAAATTTGGCAAACTAGCTTCGGATGAAGCAATTCATGCGATAAAAAAATGGGTTTCCTTTTAACAACCTTCAACATCAAATTATTTTCTCAGCCCTCCAAAACCCATCACTGCCTAGAAAAATTGGAGAACAAGACTATTGCTCAAACTAGAAATAGAAATATGGGAACACGATAATTATCTTTCTAGAGGCCACATATTGAATGCGATCTGATTTTGCGTTATGAATGACCTTTTCTGAGTTAAGTAAGCTTGCCATATTTTCTCAGCCGTCTAAAATGTTTGAACAATGTCGTATTAATGTAACTCAATCTGTCTAACTATATGTTTGCTTCATGTGCATGTTGTATACAAAGTGATTGCACATAAAATAATCTACAAGAGGCTCGTAATAACATGCTTCATAGCCCGTTTCAACAGTGTGGTCCATTAACTGAATTTGGTTGAATTTCTCGCCTTGCTTGAACGTCTAAAATACTTGGGAACCCATGAAATGGTCCCTAGTTTCACACTAGTCACAAATTTGGCAAACTAGCTTCGGATGAAGCAATTTATGCGATAAAGAAAGTGGATTTCCTTTTAACAACCTTCAACATCAGTTTATTTTCTCAGCCCTCCAAAACCCACCACTGTCTAGAAAAATAGGAGAACAAGACTATTGCTCAAACCAGAAATGGAAATATGGGAACACAATAATTATCTTTCTAGAGGCCACATCTTGAATGCGATCTGATTTTGCGTTATGAATGACCTTTTCTGAGTTAAGTAAGCTTGCCATATTTTCTCAGCCGTCTAAAATGTTTGAACAATGTCGTATTAATGTAACTCAATCTGTCTAACTATATGTTTGCTTCATGTGCATGTTGTATACAAAGTGATTGCACATAAAATAATCTACAAGAGGCTTGTAATAACATGCTTCATAGCCCGTTTCAACAGTGTGGTCCATTAACTGAATTTGGTTGAATTTCTCGCCTTGCTTGAACGTCTAAAATACTTGCGAACCCATGAAATGGTCCCTAGTTTCACACTAGTCACAAATTTGGCAAACTAGCTTCGGATGAAGCAATTCATGCGATAAAGAAAGTGGATTTCCTTTTAACAACCTTCAACATCAGTTTATTTTCTCAGCCCTCCAAAACCCATCACTGCCTAGAAAAATAGGAGAACAAGACTATTGCTCAAACCAGAAATGGAAATATGGGAACACGATAATTATCTTTCTAGAGGCCACATTTTGAATGCGATCTGATTTTGCGTTATGAATGACCTTTTTTGAGTTAAGTAAGCTTGCCATATTTTCTCAGCCGTCTAAAATATTTGAACAATGTCGTATTAATGTAACTCAATCTGTCTAACTATATGTTTGCTTCATGTGCATGTTGTATACAAAGTGATTGCACATAAAATAATCTACAAGAGGCTCGTAATAACATGCTTCATAGCCCGTTTCAACAGTGTGGTCCATTAACTGAATTTGGTTGAATTTCTCGCCTTGCTTGAACGTCTAAAATACTTGAGAACCCATGAAATGGTCCCTAGTTTCACACTAGTCACAAATTTGGCAAACTAGCTTCGGATGAAGCAATTCATGCGATAAAGAAAGTGGGTTTCCTTTTAACAACCTTCAACATCAGTTTATTTTCTCAGCCCTCCGAAACCCATCACTGCCTAGAAAAATAGGAGAACAAGACTATTGCTCAAACCAGAAATGGAAATATGGGAACACGATAATTATCTTTCTAGAGGCCACATCTTGAATGCGATCTGATTTTGCGTTATGAATGACCTTTTCTGAGTTAAGTAAGCTTGCCATATTTTCTCAGCCGTCTCGTTGTGCTTGAGCAATACAAACTTTAGTATGTTTTATTAAAATAGATCTTCTATAACTTATTCAAAGGCTAAGTATTTAACTTGTTACAGGCATTACCTGATTGTTTCAGCTGTCACCAACCTTCTGGTGAACTTACTTGGGGTTTGGTTCTTTCGAAGCTATGCCCGTGTTAATATTGGTATGTTCAATCAAATAAAATTTCCTACAAGGAATGTCACTACTCACTGTGTACTAGGCTGATTTATCTTGTTATAGCAGTTTACAGAAAAGCTGAAAAAGAAAGTGGATTTCCTTTTAACAACCTTCAACATCAGTTTATTTTCTCAGCCCTCCAAAACCCATCACTGCCTAGAAAAATAGGAGAACAAGACTATTGCTCAAACCAGAAATGGAAATATGAGAACACAATAATTATCTTTCTAGAGGCCACGTCTTGAATGCGATCTGATTTTGCATTATGAATGACCTTTTCTGAGTTAAGTAAGCTTGCCAATGAGGTTTTATGTTGCCGTTGTGCTTGAGCAATACAAACTTTAGTATGTTTTATTAAAATAGATCTTCTATAACTTATTCAAAGGCTAAGTATTTAACTTGTTACAGGCATTACCTGATTGTTTCAGCTGTCACCAACCTTCTGGTGAACTTACTTGGGGTTTGGTTCTTTCGAAGCTATGCCCGTGTTAATATTGGTATGTTCAATCAAATAAAATTTCCTACAAGGAATGTCACTACTCACTGTGTACTAGGCTGATTTATCTTGTTATAGCAGTTTACAGAAAAGCTGAAGATATGAACCACCACTCCATCTGCTTACATGTACTTGCAGATTCTATAAGGAGGTACAAAATATTCATCATTAGGAAGGATTTTTTTTTGGTATGCATGTCATAAACCATGGTCCCTCTTTTATCCCACTGTCGGAATTTCTACTAAATTCTCTATGAAATACATCTCAGTGCAGGTTTGATCTTGGCATCATGGTTTCTGAGTCTAGGGTAAAAGAATATGCACCTTGAACTTGCTATTATTTTCAGAAACTTCTCTTTTCTCTACTTTTGGTTTTCTGCGCTTGTTGTTTACATCTTAATTTCCTCTACCAGGGTTGAGAATGCTGAGGTTTTGTGCTTGGGATTGGTTTCGGTTGCTGTGCTAATGGTAATCAAACCACTCTTTCTATCAACAGGAAGCATTTTGCTTCAAATGTCTCCAGCCAGCATACCCTATTCTGCCTTAAGCAAATGCCATAGACAAGTACGTTCTTTGCCCCTAAACTTTTTCTGTTTGTAGTTTTAGGTTCACATCTTATAGTTCTTTGATTTAACTAACGGTATTACTTTCTGATAGATAACTTCGTTGGAGGATGTTTGTGAAGTTTCTCAAGCACGGTTTTGGGAAGTGGTACCTGGTCATGCTATTGGTTCAGTATCAATACAGGTAAAGTGTTAAAGGATCATAATAGAGGTATTTTCGGTTGTATCTGGCGCCACATAAACTTTTAGAAATTTAAGGTTCTCTCCTTTAGCTGCATCTGGCAGCAAGAAAAAGAAGGGGGAAAAAAAAAATTCTAACCGAAGTATGTCCTGTCACTGGTTTGTTTGTGCTCATGCAAGTGTATATCTGACAGTGTTCAAGAAATTTTTGTGAAACCACTTACATATTTTATAATTTATATAGACCAATATATTACTGTTGTTGCATTTTTAATCTTTTCGTTTTGAATTATTGAGAGAATCCATCATTGATCATCAACTTTTATTTGGACCAGGTCAAAAAAGGAGTGGACGATTACCCAATTCTTCACTACGTGCATGGATTGTACCACGACCTAGGCATACAAGAATTGACAGTTCAAACTGATTATTTGTAATTCCTTCCTTGAATTGATGATCCAAATTCTTCTTCATTTTTTATATATATTATAAGCTGAATGATTATTATTTTGTAGTTTGTACGATACATAGGTTCCCCGAAATTGTTCCGCTGAAATTTCTATTGATATTGTAAGTGATAATTGCGAAAATGTTACTTGGAGATGAGCGCGACGAGAAATTTCATTCGTATTAGTTGTGACTTGAGGTCAGAGGAACATTGTGAAGCATTTTCTCTTTCGTTTTTCTTTTCTTTTCTTTCTTTCTTTTTTTTATTTGTTGGGGGTCGGGGTGCGTTCCATGGCGATCCCTGCGTAGTATAATACTCTGATGCGGTATTTATGGATCCGCTCATCAATCTTGTTGTCTTTTGTAGAAAAAAGAGAAGATTTTTCTTATATTGGTCCCCTAACCCCAATCTCATACTTAAATGTCTTCCAACTCTATAAGGCCGCATTTGTTTTTTTATCCCCAGACTAAGGTGTATTATAACTCCCGGATAATAGTATTGGAACTATGTCATCTTGAGATTATTTTAGTCCAGTCCATTGTTTGTTTTTGCACGGGTTAACATTTGGACCAACTTAGCTCAAACTAGTGTTTGTTTTTAGGGGAAGTACAATGCATGTATGATGCACGTGGATATATTTATTTTAGATATGAAAACATCTCATTGTTTTTATATCATAAGTAATTTTTTAGATATGAAAATACCTCATTGTTTTTATGAATAACACATTACTACCTTCTTTTGGTAAAACATATAAATATTATTAGTAAATGTTAAAAACTTCGATGTGATTTGCATGTAATAAAAATTGGTCAATCTCACACCTAAAATTGGCAATTGAAAAAACCTATTTATTACCACTTATAGTTTTCTCTGAAGTTAGTTTTTACTCCCACATTTAATAGTACTAGTTCTTGTGCACGTGCAATGCACGTGGTTAGATATCAAAATTATTATTATTATTGTTTATTTTCTTGCTATAAATTAATAGATTCTTCTTGAGTTAATCTTTATACATGGATTATTACATTTGCAATAAATTTTATTTAAATTTTTTTAAAAAATTTATGAAATAGATTTGCGTGTAAAACTGGGATCAATATACTTTTATATACTTCATACACAACATTATTTTTTTTTTAAAATTTGTATATATCAAACTTCATGTAACATACTTGTTTATCGAATCAAATCATCGATCTCCAATTTGTTTATCTTAGTCATTAAATGTAGTGTTAAATTTGAAAAAAAAATACAATAATGTATTGTTGATGTGTTAATAAAATATAACCAAATACTTAATATTAAGATGGTTTGTATAAGCTCAGCACCAAAGTACATACTTTTTCACATGGCTGTAAGATATCTTAATTACTGATAGACTTAAAAAAAAAAAAATAAATACTAAACATTTCTGGTGACTCTAGTATAATTTTATATGACAAAATCATTCACATAAGCATATTAAAAATTTTGCATCAAAATCCATTCTGAAGATTCCTAATTTTACTCAAAAGTTTAAGTTCAACTATAAAATATTCAAAAAATATTATCCTTTGTTCCTTCTTTGTTCATATTTAATTGAGCCGAGATTAATCATTCTACACCTTTATCTTTTTCTTAGGCAATTCTACAGCAGTGTCTTCATCATCTATATCAATTGTGATATTAGATTGATATGTAATAAAGAGCAAAAGACAAGACAAGAGTCCAGAAATATATTAGGATATACTTAGATCAATCAAATTATGTTATTACTCATAATTGCTATGCATCGGAGACAAAATGTGTTGACAATCTTAAACTATAAAACAAACTGTATGTGCTCTCTGACAGAATTTTTTTAATGCAAGCAGCCCTCAAGATTAATTTTGAAAATATCTTGGGGTCAAGAATAACCAACTAACAAGTTTGCAGTGAAAGCTAGGAGAGCGCAGTACATTCTTAAGAATTATTAATCTTTACTTAATTTATTTATAATGATATGATCTCATTATTAACTAACTACAAGGCCTAGCACATTCTTTTTTATTGGACATTCAAGGCAGGCAGAGGACCCAGATGAGTCCTCGTCGCAATGAATGTTATACAATTTAAGTACAAAGAAAAAAGAAGGATTGATCAATGATGTAGTTGATGAAGGGGAAACTCCAACAACTTAATTTGGGTATGTCGATATATTATAGATGGAGATGGAGAAGGTGGTTTTGAAAACAGTGAGCGTGTGGGGTAATTAATATGGTTTTTATTTGTGTGGTTTTCTTCGTTCATTTTTAAGATATATGTAGTCCTGTGGATATATATAGCTATAACATCACTATTCTCTTTTGGCTTTGTGGAAGAGTTTGGGTGAAAAATAAATAAATTATCTAATTCAGTTAAAGTAGGATCATATAAGTTAAGCCCATGCATAAAATTTATTTTAACAAACACTAATATGTAAGTATTACAATTGGCATTGAGATCTAAAATAAGTGTGAGATTCTGTTTGACTTTTATACAAATAATATCTATTTAAATAATAATAGTATAATTAAACTTTGTGATCTAAAAAAATAAAATATACAATATAATTAATTGCTTTAAAATAATCTAATCTAACCTAATAAGAAAAAATAAATGAAAGTAATGTAAAAATTATTGCAATTTCATAATTTAAACAATCTAATCTAATAATCTAATCTAATAAGAAGAAAATAACAAAGGCACATATCTATTGAAGGAGGTGAAAGTATTATGAAAATTGTTGCAATTTCTGATATAAAAAAAGATCAAACATACGATATAATTAATTGCTTTAAAATAATCTAATCTAATCTAATAAGAAGAAAATAGATGAAAGTATTGTGAAAGTTATTGTTATTTCTTAATATGAAAAATTATTAAAAACGCAATATAATTAATTACTTTAAAATAATCCAATCTAATCTAATAAGAAGAAAATAACAAAGGCGCATATTTATATTTATAGAATGAGATAAAAGTGCTATGAAAATTATTGTAATTTCTTAACTTTTATATATTGGCATGTGATATTGCATGTGAGAGAATAACAATTATAAATAGAGTTCTATTTAAATAATAATAGTATAATTAAACTTTAAAACTAATTATGCAGTACCGTGAATTACTTGAAGTTTAGTCGGTGAGAGATCGCCATGTTATGTCCTTAGATCACAGTCATTTATTTTAATTTTTCTTTTTTTATAATTTTGAGAACGACTCGTCTCTTTAATTTGTTTGGTAGTTTTTGCAAATATCTCATCCATATTATGTACATTTGTAGGTTTGCGTTGTTCCTAGGTTCGACATTTGGGACAGACATTATTTGTCTTGTTGATTTATTTGGTTTTTGCATATACACCCTTCATCTTGTATGCATTTGTAAAGTTAGTATTTAATAATTTCATTAAGGTTTACATTTCATTTTAAACTATATCCCTATCTTCGTACTATGTATATCTAATAAGAATTCATTAATTTATCAACTTATTCTTACTTAATGGATTAGTATTTGAATTTCAAGGGTATTTTTGTTTACCGAAAGATTTTTCTAAACTCGTGCTTTTAATTTAAAATAGTAAATAATAATATTTCTAACATCTTACGAATAGTAAGTAGTAATGTGCGACTTCTAAAAATGATTGGGTATTTAAATGTTAAAAAATACTTCGAGTATACAAGTGCAAAGTCATATAAACTATAAGGCCCCGTTAAATAAGTTTTATTTTAGCTCTTGTGATCAAATTTAGTGTTTGAGAATAACAATGATTTTGACTATTTCTTTATAATTAGAAGGGTTAACTCTTAATCCTTCTAAATAAGAGTATTAGTAAACCCCTCATTTTGAAGAGTTAACTCATTTTAATCCCTCTAGAGGGGTTAGCTTAACCATTCTATATTTTTTATATTTGGCAAATTATGATGGGTTAACTCACTTTAACCCATGTATAGATTTTTTGTGTTTGGCGGGTTAAGAAGGGGTTAAGGAGACTTAACCCCTCACTTAACCCTTTGCCAAACGGTAGCTAAGTGAAGTAAATTGGCTCTTTGCAATGTAAAATCATCCACTAACACTACTTACAAATTTAGAGATTTAGGGGGTGTTTGTTTGCATGCAAGTGAAAGATGAAAGTGAGAAAGTTACTTTCATTTAACAATTAAGGTGTTTGTTTTCATGTAAGTGGTTATGAAAGTGAGATGTAAGAAAGTTGCCACATAAGATTTAATGCAATTTTGACTTCCCCTAAAAAAGTGGTGAAGTCACATGAAAGTGACAAAAAGGTAAAATATTTAAGCTCCTAATTGGGAGTTTGTTAGAATATTTCTTTTAGAGCAAGTGCAGCAAGCTCCCAGTTGGGAGTCCTAGTCAGCATGCTCTCAAGAGCTCTCAAGCTTTTTAGAATAAAAAATTAACAAATTATACCTTGGGAGATACTCCTTCTTTTATGGAGCTCCAACAAGCTCCTAGTTAGGAGCTCAAACAATATAAAAAAAACCCCTCTTCTATTTTAATATTTCACCCATTACTTTTAATTATATTTAAACCTATTGTATTTAAACCAAATTTTTCACTCAAACGTTCATTTTTTCACTCAGTCCAACGAATAAAACACAATAAAAAAAAATTCATCGTCAAAAACATCGAACCCAGAGAAAAATGTCCACGAATTTTCCCCCAAACCAAAACCTCTTCATTTTCCCCCAAACCCATGCCTCTTCTTCTTCTCCCCAACCCAAACCAGTCTTCAAAAACCCACGAACCCAGAGACTGAACCACCGCCGACCATCGGATCTCTGGCTCCCCAACCCGCGGCCTCGGAGACTCAACCACCGCCGCCCATCGGAGTACAGACCAGCCGCCCGCGAAGCTGAAGTCCGTCGCCGCCGATCTCATCGATTTGAGACAAAAAGGTTCGATTTTTACTTCAATTTTGTGTAGATCTGCGAAGATTGGCCACGTCAGCCTTGAGAGCTCTGAAGAGAGCTTGCTGCCCTTGCTCTTATCATGTCATGAGTTGGTAAAGTTACATTAATGCGTAGGAAAAGGAAATCAAAAAAGATATTCAATTCCAACGTATACTATATATGAGTTGTTTTAGGCTGCTTGATTATTTCTTGAGAGACTTTGTGCGCAACAAAGCGGGATAGTGGGTTGGGGTTTCGATCGGGAGGTCAAAAGTTTTCCTGATATCCTCAGCACGAGTGTCAAGAAATGAAGAGCGGCTTACGCACACACACACAGAGCATATCACTTGATCATTAGAAGAGGAATTGGTGGGAGAGGGATGAGTAACAAAGGAGAGCCAAGTACGGGATGCTCATCAAAATATATGTCTCTCGAGGCTCAAGAATATTATTTCTTGAGAGACTTTTTATGGAAAAATGGAAACGAAGCCAAACATCGAGGGAGGGGGTTGGTTTCCAGAGCGAAAGATCATCAAAATATATGTCTCTCGAGGCTCAAGAAACGAACTCCTTGTGTAATCTACTCTCAGTCCAAGAAGATGGATTCCTCCCGGTGCAGGAAATACGAAAGTTAATGTGGATATGGTGCGATGTTCGCAGATCAGAAAGCAATCGGTGTAGGGGTACGATAGTGGTGCGGGACGCGGAGGTCGTTTTTATGCAGGATTATAAGAAGTAAGTTGAGCGCGTGGGAACACCGAGTTTGCAGAGTTTCGAGGCTATGGTGGAAGCAGCACGATTTGTATGCGACGTAGGATCTACAAGGGTTGAATTAAGGTGGTGCTGAGCGAGCCATTGGAGCTATTTAGGGGGATTATATGATATTATCTGTTTTTGGTCATGTTGATCGAGGACGTTTTAGGGGGTGTTTGGTTGCATAATTTTATAGAAAAGTTTTCTCAAAATGTCTGACAATGGTATTCTGTAATTAAAAAATTTCTGTAGATTTTCGTAAAATGTGTTTGGTTCAAAAAAAATTACAGAAATATTTTCTGTAAAGTACAAAAAAGTACCAAAATTTACAGAAATCAATGCCCTCCCAAAATAGGCGGAAATCACCCAAAAATCTGACACCACATTGACACTTTTCTATAAAGTTGACGTTTTTCTATATATTTAGGGGGTGTTTGGTTGAATTTTTACAAATTATAGGAAATCTTGCTATTTTTTGTAAAGTTATAGGCCATTTTATTGTTTTGAACCAAACAAGCAAAGTAAAAAAAAAATAGTACTTTTTGACTTCTCAAAACTTTTTCTATAATTTTTTAAGAAATACAAGAAAATCATATTTTGGATGGAAAATATTTCCTATAATTTGTAGAAATTGAACCAAACACTACCTTAGCTGCAAAGAAAGATTGGCCAATTACGGTCCCATTTTTAATAACTGCATAGGAGGACTTACCAATTGTGGTCCATTTTTAACATTTTCCCAAAATAGAAACCCATTTCTGTTTACAAAATAAAGAAGAGAAGGATACTACAATAAGAATAAGCGAATTATTGGCATAGATAGAAAGTGATATTGGCGCAAAGAAATTCTTAAATAATGTAGGAAAATCATGAGTCAGAAAATGCAGTATGCCAACATGTAATGAGTTCAGGAGAAATGTTGTATGCCAACATGTAATGAGTTCAAGAGAAATGCAATATGCCAACATATAATGAGTTCAGGAGATATGCAGAAGAAGATAATTATTAACCGAAACAAATTTTTTATCAGGGCTTGTGTGTAATTCTACTCTTTAGCTTTTTTCTAGGCATACAAACCAAAGATAAACCATAAGCATGTACAATAATATACATACCTAGAATGTGTAAAGTTTTCAAGATAATGTTGTTTCATATCAATGCAGGTTGTAGTCTTCTTATGACCATGTCGTCTCATATGGGAAATATTGCCTGTAATTGACATAACTTAATTATTTTTAATATTTTAGATAAGAGAATATGCACAAAAATATAATGATCATAATCTAATTAGAATTACTCAGTGTCGTTATTCACATCTTGTTTGTCAATGTTGTTTACTGAAATACTTGGACAGCTCCGATTATTATGACCTTGTTGGTTGCACATGTCACTAGTTATTTCGTTTTTCACTGTATGCCTTCAATCTTTTTCTAGGTGCACTTTTCGTCTTTGCTCAGATGAGATCTAGCATGATTGTTGTATCTCCATCCTCATCTACATTTATCTCACATGTTCCATCATCTGAGTTATAATCATTATATGCTTCAGATTTATTTTCCTTCAGTTTGAATGATGCTAATTTACTATTAAGAAAATTCATAAGCTCAGAAAATTGATCTTCGGACTTAGCTACCTTATAACACCCTTGTTTTGCTAGTTTCACCAATTTTTGGTTTCTAATTGCATGACCTGAGACTTCATTCACTGTGTCATATCTATCAGAAGCAAATCCAGTTTTAACATTTCTAGTCCACCATGGACAAATACAACACTCCGGAAATGATGTAAGATCTAGATATTCCATTAAGGAAAACATATGGTTGCATGGTGTTCCTTTTGTTTCTAGTTGTAAGCATTCACATGTTAACTTAACTAACTTTCCAGTTTCCTATTTACAACAAACTATTGTGCGCACCTCTGGATTTGAGTCAATTGTGATAATAAAGTCGTGAAGTCCATCAACAATGTTGTGCTCTACGATACAATATTTTTTTCCTTTTTGCATGTCAATTTGAATTAGATCAAAAATAGCAGGTGTATAAACATCAGCAACATATAACTCTAATTTTCTTGTACAAGTTCTCAGATATGGAATAAATTGGGAGGCTTTAGAGTCATCTGCTGCCTCGTTTCGACGAGCACCTGAAATATATCTATCATAGTGATGAATCATATCAACAAGAGTCATGCCATAGTTGGGATATTTGTGCAGAATAGAATTTATACTTTCACTGCGTTGTGTACTTCTAAGACCTAAGAAAGTATGCCCATGTAAGTAGGTAGCAACCCATAAATATTTTTTTCATACATTCTTAGTAACCATTTTTTCTCTTTATTACCTATCTTATTAGCAAGAAGCTCTTTCCACTTATTTTCAAACACTTCAGCTGTATATTTTCTTGAAATAAGGTATTGGAAGACAGCTCTAACCAAACGATTTCTTATATTGTCATATAAGTTTTTTCCTGTATGCCAAAAACACAGCTAATGCTTTACGCCTGGAAACTTTGTAATAATAGCTTCACGCATGGCACTATCATCATCGGTAATGACAAACAAAGGTTCTTTTTGACACATCGTCATCTTAAATGCCTTCAACAACCAAATGTAGCTCTCAGTTGTTTCATTACAAACTACTCAGCATCTAAATATTATGTTCTCCGGTGATGGTTTAAACCAATAAATGGTATGAAAGGCATGACATATTTGTTTGTTCAATAAGTACTGTCAAATAATAAAACATCATCAAAAGCTTCATAGTCAACTCTTGATTGAGAATCAGCCCAAAACAAATGTGTAAGATGGCATTCATCGTCAGTTTTATTCAAATAGAAAAAAAATCTACATATTTCCTTTTTCTTTGTTTCATCATATTCAATACAGTTTGTGCATCTCCCTATTCTATTATTCTTCATGATATTTTACCCCACTTATTATAAATATCTTTTCTAATAAAACCAACCTTCTCATAACCTCCGTCTCTAACTTATTATAAATATCTTTTCTAATAAAACCAACCTTCTCATAACCTCCGTCTCTATACTCCATAAAATCCATAATTTTATTTTTAATAAAACCAACCTTCTCATAACCTCCGTCTCTATACTCCATAAAATCCATAATTTTATTTTTAAGAATGTCACATTGTGCTACCATATGAATTTCTTCCATTTGTACATCATCAACTCTTCGTTGAGAGCGAAGAGAGGGAACTTCATCTGGGCCTACAAGCTCATGATTATGCATATCCCTTAAACTATAAACAAACCATCTCTGTGTTTCATTATCAAAAAAAAAAAAAAAAATCTCAAGACATGCATCACAATTGCATCTAGATAATGCCCGTTCTTTATATGTTCTATCTGTTCTATCCATATGCTTAGTTTCGCGAATTCCTTCTTTAAAGTAAACAAATTTGCGATAGTAAATATCTCACTTTATCCCTTCGAATGCTAAAACCCTTCAAATTGGCATATGAATTATAAAACTCATACCATTCATTTTCAGTGGTATAGGAATTCAGAATTATGTCCTCGTATTCCATTAAGGATGGGCCTTTCAGTGGTATAGGAATTCAGAATTATGTCCTCGTATTCCATTAAGGATGGGCCTCAGGATTCACCTGGCATGCATATTATTTAATAAGACATTAGTAAAAAAATTAGTCATACAGCACAATATTAACCCTATTAAATATTGTTCACTGATAGAGAACAATGTTCTAAAAACAAGGTTCTGAAATCATCTTCTAGAATTTATTTACATATATAAATAAATAAATTTCTAATCCACCAAAATTTAACAACAAATTTCATGCTAAATAACATTAACAGGTACTTTCTTGATCTTGTATAATTTCGGAGTTCCTCCATATCACTATGATTTCAGTTTTTATTCATCTAGCTTTTACTATTTCAATTGGTTAATTCGGAGTTCCTCCATATCACTATGATTTCAGTTTTTATTCATCTAGCTTTTACTATTTCAATTGGTTAACTTTATTCATTAGCCTGAAATTAATGTTTGCTAGCATCTTTCTTAGGGGTAATTGCACATAGGTCCCCTGTAGTATTATTGTTTTGAACTTACTATCCGTGTAGTTTCCTTGTTTGAGATTAGACCTTAAGTTAAATATTTTTTATACCTTTACCTTCGGATAGACCCACTAATTCAGTTAGAGGCGATATCTACCAAAATTTGACCAAGGGTAAAAGATTCAAAAAAATTTAACTCCGGAGTTTATCTGCGACTATGAAACTACAAGGGTTCTAGGTGCAAAACAACAAGAGTCTATGCGCAGTTAATTAACTCCTAGTTTTTATCTACCTAATTTGTATCACAATTGGTCAACTATTATTCTGAAGTTAAAGTGCTTTTACTTATTAATTTGATTGATAGCAATAGACTAACTTCTTAAGAATATTTCTTAACCTTGGGATAAAAGAATTCTTGAAGTCTTGATACTAGTTTTTGAACGTGGGTGATGTTTATATTTGAATAACTCAGCAGTTTAGTTTAAGGAGGCAACTAATCGGCGTAATGAATTTACTGTAATTGCTTATTTTATATTATGTCAGGCATTGCCTTTAACATCCTACTGTTGGAGTTCAAGTCTTGAATACAAAAGTACTAAACTAATTCTTCAAAGAAACTTTCAGGTTAAGGTTCTTGCAAGCAACATTGTTAATTGTTGGATGTCAGCATGATATATGTTTTAAGAGTTTTAGCAAAAAATTCCAAAGTGGCCGGTCAACCTCGCACCTAGCAAGATTTACTTTAGTTTCTTAATCTGTTATAATTTGGCAAAACATAGATTATTCCCTTATTTATCATTACTGTGCACAGAAATTTTCATTAAATTTTCATCATAATTCACTTAATGGACATTTAATTTTGCAAGAACACAATATCTATCTCCATCATCCTTGCTGTAATATTGTCGGCACTTTTATATTGTGATGCGGATCAAACGGAAAATTGCCACTATGAAGTTAATAAACAACATTAACCAATTTTTATCAACAACAATTAGAAGCTTGCATAAAGTTTGAATTTTACCCCAAATAACCCCTAAGTGCGCATACAAGACCAAACCAACAAAATAGACAGTTTTAGTATTGAAAAAGAATGTTCCTAATTTCGAATCGGTACCATTCCGAGATTAGCAAACAATATGTTATTAATTTTCCCACAATCAGAGAAAAAGTTAGGGTTCTAATGAGTGATTACATACCTTGATCCTGTTCAAACTTGCCGTGGCTAAGGAAGAGACTCCTCTCAGGGAGCGGAGAAAGAAAATAATTTCTCTATGCAAGGCAGAGCGAACACGAGCGTCGATGGCAGGAAAAAAAATTCGAGATTGAAAAAAAAGGCCTATTTTTGGAGCACCAAAGCAAACCTCTTATTAATTTTAATCATAGAGTTATCCTTTTATAAACGATCATATAGTTATTAGTAATATATAAAGCTTCATATATATAGAGTTCTTTTGTTACGTTTTTCTTTGATACATACATATATATAACCTTTAGACTGTACGTGTTTACGAGCCATAGATCTTGGTAAAAACAAAATCTATATATTGTGATAAAAAATTAAGAAGACGTAACTCATCTCAAAATCATTTTTGGTAGAACTATAGATTGTGTTAGAGATCGTTTATCATTAACCTTTGGTGATGGTTAATGGTATTAACTTTAGAATTCAGGTCCCATATAAACATCTAATTGAATAATTAATTAATAATAGAGAAGACATAAGAATTTGACAAATTGCAGAAAACACTGGAAAAGAAAGCTGAATATGTGTACAATTAAATAAGGAGAGAAAAAAAATGATGAATAAAATAAGGTAAAAGAAGAAAATTCTTACATAGGGCTTAAAAATATTGATAATAATAATAATAATAAGAAAGATGATTGAATAATTTCAGTACCAAAAATTAGAGTTTTAATTTAAATGTGAAACATTTGCTTATGATCGTAACAGATAGATTAATAGTCCAAGAAATATTTATTTAGGGTTTTACTTAATTAGTGAAAAGATCAGTAGTAGTTTTTAGGATAATTTAACCATACTTCTAAAGGATAAACAACAAATATATAAGGTTCCACTCAGCAAATACAATGTCATAGATCTCATAGCGGGAGTCTGTTGAAGATTGACATTAGCCATGAGGTTCACTCTGAATTGTTGATTGAGAAAACGAATTACTTAAAAAAATTGTTATTTCTTTTGCTAAGTCCAATACCAGTTTCAGCACAGTCAAAGAAGCTGTCTCAGATGGCTTATATATTGTTCATATCTAGCTCATCTTTATGTATACAGTTTTTATTATGGAATACTTTATATATATAGTCGAAGAAAAAGAAAAAAAAACTAGGGTTAGTCGCATTCACGAAGAAGAATACAGTAAATACAGACAAACATAAAGATGAGAATAAATCACATATATTAGAATATCTGAGATGCCTGAAAGAATCATACTTCGTGTGGGCAAGAAAACCCTCTTCTCACAACACAATCAGATAACACTCACTCCCAACAATCCGATCTGCAACAGAAGCGTCCCTAAAAATAAAGCTGTAGTTGCAGATAGACCGCTATAATATCGTCCATCGTCCTGTAGTTTTATTGTTGCAGATAGAACCCCCGAGAAAATTTTCCTTTCAGGGCGTATACCAGCATCAATATAACAAGCAGCAAGTTCAGCTTGGATGGTAAAACCCTGAAGATAAATAAATGCTCCCCCGCAGCACATAGCATTTGATTCACATTTAAGTAAAGATCTGTGAGTTTTCTCAAAAAAAAAGTAAAGATCTGTGATGAACTAAATGAACACTTTTAACACGAAATATAGTACTAAGACCGTTCGCAAGTCAGAACACTAAAGAACAACGGCAGGTCGAAACTAGTTAACTGTACTTCATCTCAAGAAATGGACTAATGTTCCTTGCAACATCCAACAGTCCACAGTCCACGGTATCAGAAACAGGCTAGAATATCCCTCATTGCTTGCAATCAACTCCAAAGCCCATCCGCCGCACCGTCGCCAAACCTGATCACAGGTTGGAATATGTTAAACTCTTAAATGAAAGCTTGTGATATTTTAGGTAAATAAGTGGGATTAAAATGGCATATATCCCATCAATGTTTATAAAGCATGAAATGGAATAATCACATAACATGTAGGATAACAATAATAAGGATATAAATAAAGCATACGAGTGGAATATACACACGCTTAAAAACATGGTTAATTTACTCAGTGGAATGCAGCAAGAGCATGTTTAGAGCTTTTTGCTAGGAATTAAGACTTAAGAGGCTGCCACATCAGCCCCCATTTCCCCCTAACAAATACAGAATTCGATGATACTGATGTAGCCTGACTGCTACAGTAGCTTCCCACCCATTAGGGTAGGGTTGTCAATTTTTGGCCCATACCCATTTACCCACCTGACCCGCCCATCATTTGGCCCGCCCAACGCCCACCCATTTAATTAAATGGGTCTAATTGGGCGGGTTCATTTTACATTATTCTAAATGGGCACTAAATGGGCAGTGTTTATTCGCCCGTTTGCCCGCCCACCGTATTCCCAAAACCAAAACAAAAGAAACCCGATCCCAAAATTCCCAATCTCCTCTTTCTCCTCTGCCTCGATCCTAATCTCCTCCGCCTCAATCCCGATCCCAATCTCCTCCGCCTCCTCCTCCGCCTCCTCCTCCTCCGCCGCCACCTCAAGTGCCTTTCGAACCCAAAACCTACGATATTATGATGAAAAGGTGAAACTATTGGGTTTGGTTCCTTTAGGGAGGGATTTGATGATTTAAGATAAATTTTAGGCTAATTGCAATGGGACATTGGTACCAGTCAATGCAGATTTCAGAAGAGAGACTATAGTTGTAGCTTTGTTTCTGACTTCATGTAACATAAAATATCAAGTATGAACTAAATAAATAAGCTCTAATATTTATAGTTAGAATGTTATGGACACTCCTATTCAATTTCATGATAAGTGAAACTTGTTGGTTACGGTGCCTGTGAAAAGGAAAGGATGCATGATCAAAGTGGTCTTTCTTTTCAGGAAATATGATTATCCTAGGAAATCTATGGTTTGAAGTGGAAATATTGTCTTTTTTTCCCCTCTACATTTCAAGGGTGTTCATGTTTTGAGGGGATAATATTAACTGACCTTGCCATCTCGGTGAGGTCATTTTATTGAAGACATCATCCACTTTCTATATGTTGTCAATAGAATAACAAGGTTTCCCAAGTATTGACTAAAAGGGCTAAATTGCTTCTTATCAATTTTAACATGAAAAGTTGTGAGTCTGTTTGTAGATATCCTTGATTCGTCTTCCATGCAAGTCAAAACTAAAAGAAGTAGCTTTTCTTGCCGCTATATTGAACCTTGGTCTTCCAAAGGTGGCCATTTTAGTGAGAGAGATTCGAGTCATTAATTAGAACTTAGAAGCATATACTTCCTTTTCTTTTGCCTCAGGCAACTCGCTATAGAATATCATACTCATATCCTTTTAGTGTGTAAGGGGAATTTGGAGGGTTCTCAGTTATACATGAGCTTGAGTTGGGTGACCAAAGAGTAGATTTTTCAATACAGCATTCTAACTCATGGTTATCCTGCCTAGGATTTGGATCACACTCCATGGATTTGGTTTCGATATCAGTTAGTATCCTACTTCTGCCAAACACTTGCTACATAACAGAGACTTGCTGAGTGAATTCATTACTGTTATTCATGCATATCAAACACTTGCTACATAATCGATGTGTATGTGAATTAAATGCTGCATTGTTGTTGTTGTTATTGTTTTCCCTGTTTTGTTGTTAGAAGCATTTTCGCACAAAAAATCAAATACAGACGTAGATAAATATGTGCATATACATAAAATTTACATACACTCGTGAATTAACTGCTGGGGTAGTCTTTTTTGGGCTTATATGTCCCCGTTGATTACCATTTGCCTATGCCATTGCATGGCTGCTCAAATACTTATCGTCATAGTTTTTTCATTTCTTAATACATATATAGATCTATTTGCATGTTGAGTCAATTTATATTCCACTTTATTATGTGTTTACTACCAAAATTGATGTGCTATTAAATTATTTTTTTCAGCGATCATGTCTTTAAATGATCAATTTAGCATCCATGATGATGGTAGTGATGATGAGAGTACTTCTAAACGTAAAAGAAGACAAACATCAAAAGTTTGGGATCACTTTACGCTAAGGTAGTTCTGCAGCAAAAGGAGCATTTTTGTGTTGTCTTTTGTTGTTCAAGTGTTTCTGTGGAAAAAGGCGTGAAAGCGTTTTCTTCCATTGTGTTCAGTGTAGTCGTATAAAGTAATTATGAAAGGAGGCACTTGACATGGATATCAGGAGTTGCATCAGAGGACATGAAACATGAAAATAAAAAGTTTACGCAAGGATAAAGCTAGTAGTAGTCTATAACAAGTTTAGGTTGAATTCCTCTTAGTGAGCTAATTCTTTTTTATGATTAGCCTGAGCATTTATGTTTTTTTTTTCACAAATTTGTGGTCTACCTTCAGGAGCAAGAGTGGCTTTTTCTCCTTCTCTATTCTCTTCTGTAGTGGACAATCTAGTGGTCCCTCCTGGGGTAATGCAAGGGTTGGTGCTCCTGTTTGGACAGTTTGATATATTGGTAATAAATGGATGATAGAACTTGATTTGCTACACATAAATTGCTCCCTTTGAACCAGCATTCCTAGTATATTGCTGATATGCTTAGACAAAATACCAGCATTCCTAGTATATTGTTGTGCATTCTGACATTTACTGCTTGAGCAGAGTATGGAAAGGCAAAATTATATGCTTAGACAAAAGTTTTTCCTTGTATGTAGTAATCTTTTGCTTATCGTTTATTTGCTGGGTATTGAATTCTATACTTTCGCTTTGTTTTTCAGATTAACTGAAGATGAAGAATTTAAAAGAGTGGTTTTCCTATGAGCTATTGTCTAAATCATTACTATCTGCAAGGCCTTTCAGCTTCTTTTATGAGGAATCACTGGATGGTGAACTTGGCAACCGAGGTTCGGCCTTATTTTATGCTGTATTAAGTCATATAATCCTTTTGCTGTTAGATTTTCAAACTACTTGAACTGAGTGTCACATGCCTTTTGCTCAAAGTTCAAGCATATTAACAATGCATGCAGGTCTCTTGGCTCTGGTTCCTGTATTTACTATCATGTTTCCTGTTCTCGTAAAACCATAATTTTGTTATATGATTACGTATCTGATAAGTTCTTTGTGTATTTAGCTGATCTTTAGTCCCCTGGTTCCCAAAGATCGCATCTTGCTATCTAGTGTTTCATTATTATGACAATATCATACGTTTGTGACAAACTTAACTAATTCTATGGATGATTGATGCAGGAGAAATATTGAGGTCTCTATGGTGATTTCGGATTCTAACCCTTGCTATGAAGACGCACATATGAGGCTTGCTGCAGTATTTTTAATGTTGTTATTGAGTACAACTGAGTGTTATGTTTGTTTCATGGTCTTTTCTTTCTTCTGTCATGATCCTGTTCATGCCTGAACATTTGAAAGATGGGAAATAAGTGGACTATGGTTGTGCTACTATTTTGTTTATAGACGAACTTACTACTCTTCTAGTTTATCAAGTAATTACGTAGATTGTCCTTACTAATCGTGATTGTGTTGCTGATAGTTATGATGGCATTTATATCAAGTTATTGATCTTATACAAATCCTTGCATACCTTGTGTTTTCTATCTTAATTCATTTAAATATTCTCTCAATTTTGTTATTATTGATCTTTTGGTTTTTGGTTTGAAAATTTGAGGTTAATTTTGCAAATGTGTGAGGTCTGTACTTTTATCCAGACTTGTAAATGGTTCAATCATGAACTTGTCTGCCTTTGTTTATCTTTGTTTATGTTCCTATCTTTGTTAGTAAATTATCAAAAACCCCCAACAAGTTTGCAAAAAGCTCCCAAAAAGTTTACAAAAAGCCCACAATAGTTTACAAAAAAAACCCTAAAAGTTTACAAAAAACACCCTAAAAGTATTATACATATATAGTTACTATAGTTAAATGGGCAAATGGGCGACCCGTTTATTAAATGGGCGGGTAAAAACCCGCCCATTTAAATAATGTTAAATGGACCATAAATGGGTAAATGGGCAAAACATGCCCGCCCATTTATGGTCCGCCCATTTAATACCCATACCCACCCATTTAACATCTCTACATTAGGGGCCTGTTTGTTTGCATGAAAGTAACTGTGAAGTAGCTGAAGTAAAAGAAGTAGAGGCTACTTCTGCTACTTCCAAACAAAAAAGTATGTTTGATTTTCTGAAAAACTTACTTTCAATACTTCCCTAAATGCTTATGTGGCGCCTACGTGTCATCTTTACTTCCAAAATATTTTTCCAATCCTCAATACTCAGAAGTAGCTCGGAAGTAGTTGAAATGCATATTAATTATGACATAAATAATTTTTTTATTAATATTTCCTTTATTAGTTACGTCTAACAACTTTTCATTGATAAAATTACTTCCTAATAATATTTCCAAATGTTATCCAAACAAAAAAAGTAAATGAAGAGGAAGAAGTTCTACTTCCATTACTTCTAAAAATATATGAAACAAACAAAAAAATGCTATTTCCACTACTTCCTACTTCATAGCTTTGAAAGTTACTTCTATAACCTACTTCTTACTTCTAATACTTCCATTATCCAAACGGGCCCTAGGGCGCGTTTGGTTCATGATTTTTTCATGGAAAGGGGAGGGGAAAGCTGACATATTGCTGACAATATGGCAGCTTTCCTCCCCCCCTTTCCATGAAAATTTTTTGAACCAAACGCGACCTTACAGCCCCAACCAAACAGATGTGCAGACAGCAACATTTACAAGCTGACAAGTACGATTATTATCATTACTCCATAAGAAGTATTCACATTTACAAGCTGACATGTATCCCAACAGATGTGCAGACAGCAACAAAGGCTTTATACTGAAATTGGAATCAGCCACACCAATCCTAGTCTTTCATTCGCTAATTAAGATAAGGGCTATGTCGTCGACAGATCAATGAATCCTATTCCGAATGTCTGAGCTTAGAAACAGAATATGAAATGGCTTAAAAAGAAAAAGCATCTATAACATGTCATGCAATTTCCTTTACCTTGTCTTCTAGGCTTTTCTCCGTTTGGATTAAACGCTACAAGTAACCCAATGCACAATGTGCATTTTATTCATAATGATCATTACTACAATAGTAAGATTGTAAGAACATATTTATTTGTTTATTGTGTGTGTACAACAAATGTTCTATGGATGAAGTTTGTTATGCAATGATCTTTATAAATGAGATTTCAAATTCTGTGAAAGACAAGAACCCCACTAGCCAATAAGACTGAAATTTCAGATCATATTAAGGGAACTATTTAACTATTTGAACCAAATCAAATACACATGAATTTCAGCATGCAAAGGAAGTATTTAATTTCCAAAGGAGCATCTGAATCCATAAACAGATTCAAATTTGAATTCAAATACGGATTCAAAAACTTCAGATTAACTCAAATATGAATACCTCAATTTTCAACAGATTCCATCCCTAAGCCTAATTTTGGGCCTTGCGAACATCTAAAATAACAAGGAATGCATTTGTGTCCAACTCTCACTCATCGATTCTGATACAAATTACTAACCCACAACGTCTATTCCTATTTTTCTTTCATGATGAATATCTATATATGTATTTCTTTCGTATCTTTTAGGCCCTCATTGTAACGTTTTTAACTTTTCTAATCAATGAAACTGTAGAGGTTAATACTCAATCCATCACACATGTTTGTAAACGCCCCCCACATAACTAATAATTGTTGTTTCTTTTATAAATCCAACACATTGTTAATCCTTCCTGTCCTAAGAAACCTACTACAATTGTAAGGAATGAAAGTCTCAAAACTGTCCCCATTTCACACTACGTACTACCTGGGCCATCATATATGTTTCTAATCACATCAATGTGACTGCTAGGATGTTTACAAATTGATTTAATAAAATGTTAATTGCATTGATAGCACCTCTGCATTAATGTTCACTGCAAATTACTTACAGAAGAATGCCCTAAGGTTGCTGCTGCTGGTTCTGCCCCTGCTGTGGCGGCGGAGGCGGCATCCCAGGCCTAGGCGGTGCAAACACCGGCACCTGCCCACCCGGCGGCGGGGCCGGCATTCCGGGCCTGGGCCCGCGCTGTCAGTGGCGCGCATTCCAGCCTCATCAAGTCTGTCCCTGCGCGCTGGTGCGTGGCCCCAATCGGCTCCCCCCATTACTGCGGGGCCGGCACCGAGTACGGCACCTGCGCGCGGCGGCCCACAGGCCTCCCCGCAAATGGCATTTGCAGTCGGCCTGCGTGGCCCCTAGGCATGGCTGCCCTGGGAATCCTGACATCTGAGGCCGGGACGCGCCATAATTGGGTGGGTAGGAATGGCGGAGCTGCCACGAGGGACCGCGAGCGCGGCGAACGACTGCTGAGGCCAGCATCATCCCAGGAGCGGGCCCACGACGCGCCGCGTGCGGCCGCCATGAAAGGCGCAGGCTGCCCTGCAACCTAGAGATGTGAGCAGTGGGCGATTCCGCGGCAATTAGCTCCGTCGGCTACGACGACCATGCGGGTGGCGCCGCTGGCGGCGCGGTAGCCACATGAGAAGCCTTTTCGGTCGCCGCGGGAGTCAGTCATCTGGTGGGGAGGTGGGCCTCGTCAGCGGCGTCATCGACGTAAGACCTCCTCGACCGCGGAGGAGACAAGAGGCAAGGGTACGGCGCGTCCTTCGCGCTCCTCGTTGGGATTGCGCGCGAATGTTAGGGTTACAGGGTCAGTGGGCGATTTCTTCGAAGGGGGGAGCTTCCCCGCAAACTTACCATCGACAGTCGTACCGAGGCCGGAGACGAGCGTTCATGCTGGGCGGGTCGAAGGCCATGAACTTCCGACGAGCTGGCGGCCATCTTGGATCGCGACGCGCATGCGGCAGTTGATGAACTGCAGCAGCTTGGAGCCCTTCGACATTTCTTGGGGGAGATTAGGGTTTTGGGGCTGAACGCTTCACAGGACCATTATGTAGGGCTAGGGTTTTAGGGATTTTGGGCAATATTCATATTGGTCCCTCACATCCTTGAAATAGCTCATACGACTGTGTTCGTTGAAATTGCTAAAAGATCCTTCTTTTATTTTTCTTGAGGGAGATCGGCTAGGGTTAGGGATTCGATGAATGTGTTTAAACTAGCGGTGATTCGATGCAAACCGATTAAACCAACCCACATCATGAAACAACGCGTTTGAAGGAGTACATGAATAAAAAAAATGATCTTTGATCAGAAATTTAAAATACTTCTCATGCAAATTGAAATTCTATGAGACTTTGGATACTAAACTTGTAGTTTTTATCTGTATCTGAACAAAAAAATCGATGAGACTTTTGACTGGGTTATTATTCACCAAATTAAGTTAAAGAGGGATCCATTGGAAAGCCCTGTCTATCTAGTTACAGCAAATCAACCCGTTTTTGGTTAGGAGTTTTCTGCTGTTTAGTTCACCCGAAAATCAAGATTCATGAACTTTGTTATTGTAGATAATGTATTAGATATGGAGAATCTTTTGTGTTAAAGGCATTGAGCCGAGAGTGTTCTTTTAAGTAGTATAAATATTCATGTTGTTTGACCCATTACAACATTAGTATTAAACATATTATTAATATATTATATATTAATTATAATAAAATATATTATAAATAAAATATTATAATATTTAGTTTACATTATTATAGTATTAGATGTATTAAATATAATGCAATATAAAATTGTATAATGTATTATAATATTATATTTTACTTAATGAGTTATATTATAAATTATAATGATTACATATTATTTTCAAATAATTATATATTTAATAATTCTGGTATATCATTTGTTATTATTATATATTATATAATTTTTTTATAATAATGTATTTATTATTATATAAAATTAAACAATTACTAATATATATAATATTATACTATTATTTATATAATATTATATTATTAATAATGTTAATTATATGTTATTATAGTATGTTAATAATAAATTAATATATTTATAAATATTTAATATTATGTAATTATATTATGGTCTTTTAATATGATAGGGTATTAATAGCAATTTAATAATATATTAATAATTTTATGATATAAATAAATATTTATTAAATTATTTTATATATTATTTTTAGTTACATTTGTTAGCATATAACTTATTTTATTTATGATATAATATATTAATATTTTATATATTATATTATATTTACTATAAAATATATTATTATAATAATATTATTATATTGTTATTTTATTTTTAAATATGTTACTATTATATAATTTTTTATAATTATTAATTTATTACAATTTATCTATTAAAAAATTAATAATATTATAGCGATTATACTATTGTGTAGTATATTATTATATCATTATTTATTATCAATAACTTTTTTATTAATTTTCATTGGTTTATTTATATTTTATTATTATTTATTATTATATAATACATTGTTAACATATTAAATACTAGTATTTAATATGTTATTATATTGTTATATAAGATATTTTATTTATTATATTTTTATATTATTTAATAAATATTACTAATATATTAGAATAACTATAGTATAGTTTAGCATAGTATAATAAGCATGTTGATAATAACTCTATATTAATTACATTTAATATATTATGTTAGATATTATATTAACACATTCTCAAACTCAAAACCAAAACACCAAACTTAAAACACCTTTTAGGTGTTTTGATATAAGTGTTGTGTTTTTGGTTTGAAGATGATTTAGCTCAAAAAACACCATGGTTTTCAAACGCATAGTGTTTTGTTTTTGGCAAAAACACCATGAACAATTAAAACACTACGGTATCCAAATGGAACCTTAATTGTAGTACCTTCTGCTGCTCAGCTGCTGTATTTTTATTTGCTATAGGGCAAACAACCTCTTTATGAAGTAATCACTCCTTTTTCTTTTTCTTTTTCTTTTTTATTTAATGAAGGCCATGGCTTATGAAGTAATCTCTCCTTTTTCTTTTTCATTTTTTTTTAAATTTAATAAAGGCCATGGCTTGACTTTAATCTGCGGTTTCCTGTGACCCAACCCCACATATTTACCACTGAGCCAGGCCTCATTAGCTAACTATATGAATAAATAACTAGCACATTGAAGATTACATAATTAAAACCATCGAAGATAATCTAATAAAATTTACAAAAGTGATGTTATTCTTCAATACACCTTATCCTAATTAAATCAAGAGTAAGTTGTATTTCTCATCTTATAACAATATTCTAGTTAACAACCTTATAGTTCCAGCTATAGTGGTTTTGGCGGTCTGATTGGTGCACTTTAGCGGGCGATTCTCCCTGCTATCGTGCTCCTCCGCCTGGATTTCAATGGCGAAGAAGAAGAAATCTGGTAGTAAGAGAGTTCAAAATAGTGAGTTGAGAGATTCTATCTTCATCTATCCTTCATCAGCTAATGCTGGAACCTCATCGATTGCTGGAAATTCCACTTCTAGTGCTGCTGCTGATTTGAATGAAACAGTAATTTCTTTGTTTCCTAAAGAAATGGAGAGTACTGGGCCTAGGGGAGCAAGGAAGAAGATGCCAATTGAGGATATCTTAGCCAGATCCAAACCATTATCTGATCCTTAGTCTCCCCAGCTAAGATCTGGTATGATGATTTCTCGTCAGCTTGGTAAATCTCCAAACTCTGTCTTATGGTCGGATGAAGTTGAAGATGAGATTGATCCAGATCTGACTGAGATTGTTGCCATAATGTTTGATTCAATACTCATTTAGATGGAAATAATAAAAATGTAGATAGCAGTATAAATCTAGAGATTGAAAGAAATGAAGATTATGTTGATAATCAAAAGAATAGTATCAGATCGACAGAAAATGAATCTGATGGCTCAAAATCTTTTGCTAGCCTATTCTCTGATAATAGAAGGCATGGAAATGGATTGTCATTAAATTTTGTGCATCTTCTCAAGTTAATACTGTCTTTTTCTCTGAGACTGAATGGAAAGAAGGAGAAGACCTTTGGAAATTTGCTTTAGTTGGTCATGTTATTGGATTAAATGTTAAATTTAAATCCATGGAAACCTATGTAAACAAGATTTGGGGAAAATTTTCTATTCTGAAAGTCTACTTGATCAAACAAGGGGTTTTCCTTTTTGAATTTCATACTAAACAACAAATGAATGAAGTTTTGGAGGCAGGTCCTTGGTTCTTTGGTTCCAGGCCATTGGTTTTGAAACCTTGGACGATTGATATTGATGTGGAAAAAATCCAGGATTGTACTTACCCAATGTGGGTTCAATTCCCTAATTTGAGGCTAAACTTATGGAGCTCTTCAGGCATTAGAAAGATTGCTAGTCTCATAGGTAACCCCATCACTACTGATAAGCTCACTGCTACGAGGCAAAGGTTATCTTATGCTAGAGTTCTATTAGAAGTTGATCTGCCTTTAAAAGAGTCTTTGCCTGATCAAATAGTTATTCAAAGTCCTGATGGGAAAAGTTATATTCAGAAAGTGGTTTATGAGGTAAAGCCAAGATGGTGTACAAATTGTAAAATGGTGGGACATGAGGTTGAGCAATGTAGAAGGTTAACAGTTAAGAAAATGTGGGTTCCAAAGCAACCTAGAAGTGTGGCTGTATCTGGAAAAGAATCTGGTGCTTCCTCTATAGAAACTAATCAGAAAGTTTTTGTAGAATCTGGGAAAAAAGCAGGGGTGCCTAAAAAACATGCACAAACAGTGCTGGAAAATGGAAAATCTGATCAACAATCTGGAGAAAAAATAGATCTGCTTGGAAAACATACACAAACAGTATTGTGCATCAATAATGGCATTACTAATCAACAGCTTGACAATGGAGTCTATATACCTGGTAAACATGTTCAATCTATGGAGTCTGGACAAATGGTGAGTTCTGGAATTCAAAATTTATCCCCTTCTATAAAAATCAGTGGATTTACAAGTGTCAACAGAAATAGTATAGCTAGAAGAACAAATCTGGGTACTGATGAACCTATATCTCATATTCAAGCTTCACAATTTTCTTTATTGGATCATCAATGTCATGAATTTGACCCCTCAAGCATTGATAGGGGAAAACCCATTCAATAAATACAATTGGTAATCTGGAATGTTAGAGGTTTAAACAAAACCTCTAAGCACATGATAGTGAAGCAAATTGTTCATGATTATAAGGTCTCATTTTTAGCCCTCCTGGAAACTAAAGTTGTTGGTGACAAGATGAAATCTATAGCAAAGAAAATGGTTAAAGATTGGGATTGGATTTCAAATGCTCAACAAGCAAGAAATGGTAGGATCTGGATTCTCTGGGATAGTGATTTCCTTTCTGTTCAGTGTATTTCTTCTTCTGATCAGTATATATCATGCACTGTTGATTCAAAAGATGACAAATTTTCTTGTATTGCCACTATAATTTATGCTCTTAATGATTAAGAAGGTAGGAAAAATCTCTGGCATGACTTGTTAGCTTTCAAACAAAGTATTAACTCTCCCTGGTTTGTGGGTGGAGATTTCAATGCTATTATTAGTAATGAAGAGAATTGGGGGCTCTCTTGTCACAGATTCAGAAACTGAGGATTTTCAAAATTTCATTACTTCATGCCAACTTCTCCACCTAAAATCTACAGGTTGTTTCTTCACTTGGTGTAATAAACAGGATGCTAACACAAGAATTTGGAGTAGGCTGGATAGAATTTTGGTAAATGAGGAGTGGATTCACCAGTATACCTCAAGTTAAGTTGACTTCCTTGTGCCAAATTTCTCTGATCATTCTCCAGCATTGCTTACAGTTAATGATGACATTTGTGAAGGCAAGAAACCTTTCAAATTTTTCAGTATATGGATTAATCACCATGAGTTTAACACAGTTGTTAATTCTATGTGGGAGCAAAATTTTAGGGGTTTCTACATGTATAGACTGTTTACTAATCTAAAAAATCTTAAGCCTGCTCTGAAAGAATTGAATAAAAAGCACTTCATGAATATTAGTGAGAAAGTGTTAAGAGCTAAAGGTGAACTCTCTGACATTCAACAGTAGCTGAATGATGATCCCTTCAATTCTGAATTGATATCAAAAGAGAAGAAATGTTTGAACAGCTATACCAGACTGGTTGATTTTGAAACTTCTTTCTACAGACAGAAAGCCAACATCAGATGTGGATTATATGGAGATAAATGCTCTCATTTCTTTCACTCTATTATGAAAGCTAAAAGGCACCAAAATAAAGTGCTATCTTTATATACTGATAATGGTGAAAGGTTAACTGATATATCTGATATTACATCTGAATTCATTAATTACTACACATATCTCCTGAGCACTGCTTGTCAAACTTTGGAGATAGATCAAGAAGTGGTATCTAATGGACCTGTTCTTTCCCCTACTCAAAGCAATAATCTGGGTGTATCAGTCACTAGGGATGAAATCAGACAAGCTTTATTTCCATGTCCAATGAAAAAGCTCCTGGACCGGATGGTTACACTGCTTCCTTCTTCAAAGCAACTTGGAATGTGATACATGAAGATATTGTTCTAGCTACTGAGGAGTTTTTCAGGTCCGGTAAGCTTCTTGATGCTTTCAATTCTACATCAATTACTTTGGTGCCCAAAATTCTCAATCCTAAGTCTCCTTCAGATTATAGACCAATATCCTGTTGCAATTGTGTGTACAAGATAATTTCAAAAGTCATTGCTAACAGAATTCAAGGGGTAATGACATTTCTGATCAATGAAGCTCAAAGTGCATTTGTCAAAGGAAGGCTCATCTCTAGTAACATCTTATTAGCACATGAACTTATAAAACACTATGGTAGAAAGCATACATCTCCGAGGGCAATTCTTAACATTGATTTGAGGAAAGCTTTTGATACAATTAGTTGGAGTTTTATTAATTCTATGCTATTAGGACTGAGTTTCCTTGTGAATATGATCAAGTGGATCATGGAATGTATCACTACTTCTACATTCTCTCTATCTCTCAATGGTACATTGCACGGATATTTTAAAGGTGCAAGAGGCTTAAGACAAGGGGATCTCCTCTCTCCATATTTGTTTGTTCTTGGAATGGAATACCTGTCAAGAAAATTGAAAACTCTCAAAGTTGATAGCCTCTTCAGGTATCACCCAAAATGTTCCAGGCTTAAGATTACACACTTATTCTTTGTTGATGACCTGTTGCTGTTTTGCAAGGCTGATATGCATTCAATAGCAAAAATGAAGGAATGTCTCTCTGAGTACAGTCAAGTCTCTGGATTAGAAATTAATCCTAATAAGTGCTCTATATACATGAGTGGTATTGACAGCAGCCTAAAGCTCCGGATCTTTCATTCCTTAATTTCTCTGAAGGAGTCCTACCAGTGCGGTATTTGGGTGTCCCATTGATCTCGAAAAGGTTGTCATGGTTGGATTGCTCCCCTTCTGTTAACAAAATCTCTGATCTGTTTCAAAGTTGGCAAAAGAATAAAACCATGTCCTATGCTGGGAGATTACAGCTTATTAAATCAGTCATTTGGGTATACATCTCTTTTGGACTAGTAACTATATATTGCCAATTAAAGTCTTGGAGAAAATAGACAGTCTCTGCTCTGATTTTCTATGGAATAGCAAAATTCATCTGGTTTCCTGGTCTACTGTTTGCCAGAGCAAAAATCACGGAGGTTGGGGGGTTTATTCTGCTAAAGCCTGGAACTATGCAGCGGCTTTTGAAGCTTTTATGGATGATTCACCTAAAGAAAGACCTGTTATGGATTAAGTGGGTTCATGAAAATTACCTAAGACAATCTAGCATATGGCAAGTTCAAGCCAGAGTAAATGACTCTTGGATGTTGAAGCAGCTTATCAAAGTTAGGGATAAGATGTCTGGCAACTTTGGCAATGTGACTAATATGTTGAATGCCATTATCAGGAATTGTTCAGGGAAAAAGGTTCAACTATCCTCTATCTATAATGAGCTTTTTCCATCAAAATGCACAAGTCTCATGGTCTAAAACAGTTTGGGATGGATGGCTCTACCCTAAGCACTCTTTTTTCTTGTGGTTAGCCATTCATTCAAGATTGTTAACTCAAGAAAGACTATGTCGCATGAGGATGCTTGACACAAATACTTGCGTCCTATGTTCTCATCAACAGCAAGAAACCGGGAAACATTTATTTTTTGAATGTGAATATTCAGCAAATATATAGAATAGAGTCGTGGACTGACTGAACTATAAATGGAGATCATGCGTCTGGGACAATGTTATTGACTGGTATAGCTTGAGGTTGAAGGGTGCGGACTTTGTGAAGAAGCTTAAAAGAATGGCTTTATCTGCATCAGTTTATGCTATATGGCAAGAAAGGAATCAGAGAATCTTCCAGTGCATAACCAAAGGTCCTGAAGCTGTGTTTCGATCAGTGAAGCTATCTGTTCTATCGAAAGTGTAAAATGATAATATTTCCTCATACATAAAAAAAACCTTATAGTTCCAGCTTGAAATATAATGTGGACAGTGACTGTAACTATTTTTCGGTGATTTCTTTACAAAGCTATTTATTCTACCGAACTGTTAAGATTCACCAGTGCCTAATTAGCACATTTTCCTTGATTTAAACTTGTAAAGAGAGAAAATACTGGAAACGTCATAAGGAACAAGAAAACAAGTCCGGTTAAATTCTTTTTCTTATATCATTATACCATTACAGAATAAAAAAAACCAAGAAAGCAATTATTACAGAAGACACAACTGCACTCAAAATCTTAGCACCTTAGACCAATATATATATACCAGTACTCTATTTTTATAAGGTGAGGATGGTGAATACTAGGGGTGTCCAAAAAGCCCAGAGCCCGGGCCCGGCCCGGGCCCAGAAACCCGGGCAAAACCCGGGCCCGGGCCGCCGTTGACGAGCCCGTCCGGGCCCGGCCCGGGCCCGGAACAGTGCCCAAATTGGGCACTGGGGCTTCGAATGGCCGGGCCGGGCCAGCCCGGCCCGGGCCGAACGGTCACAAATGTGACCGTTGGCCCAGCCCGGCCCGGGTCAAATCTGGCCTAACGGCCAGATTTGACCTTTTGACCGTTTTGCCCCTTAAAACGGTCAAAAATGGCTATTTTTCGAGGGTTTTTTGGTCATTTACCTAGGGGCTGCTTCTATAAATAGAGGGGGGTTTCAATTCATTTCCTCACAACAAAACTCATCTATTTCTCTCTCTACTACTCTCTTATACAATTTTATACTATCTCATACTAATATACTATCCTATAATCTTTTGTATTTTCTAATACTTCCAACAAATGGCTTCTGGGTCTGATTATGAAGAGCAACATGCAACTCCTACCGATCCAGAGATGAGTCCTCCTACAACAACTCCTCCTCATCCTACCGGTGTTAATCCTGAATCTGGTGGCGACGAATCTACGGCACCAAGAGCTCCAAAAAGGCCGAGGTCTGATGTATGGAATTTTTTTGAGAAGATAGACGTCACCAAGGATGAACACGGTAGGATCATCTCTCAGAATGCGAAATGTGCGTTGTGCGGCCAGATATTCAAAGCTCATCATAAGAGCGGCACCAACCATCTCAAACGGCATATTGAAAAACACAACAAAGGCCAAAATCTACAAGGTGATATCCGGCAGTCTATGCTTTCCCAATCATCCTCTTCAGGTACCCTCGACAGTTGGAATTATGACGCTGCCCGAGCCCGGAAATGCGTAATCAGGTTTATTGTTCTTAAAAACCTTCCTTTTAAATTAGTAGAAGATGATGAATTTGAAGATTTGTTTAGAGATGGTTTTTATCCTGCATTTACAAAATTTTCTCGTCAAACCTGTCAACGTGATATTTTAAAATATTATGTTGAGGAACAGGGAAAAATAATTTCTTATTTTAAAAATTTAAACTGCAAATTTTCTTTAACTTCTGATATTTGGTCATCTAGAGTGCAAACTGGTTATTTATGTATAACAGCACACTGGATTGATGAAAGTTGGAAAATGTTTAAAAGAGTTGTTTCTTTTATTGCAATTGAAGAGTCACACACTGGTATTAATGTTGCAAATTTAATTGTTGAAGAACTTATGAAACTAGAAATTGATCAAAGAATATTTACTCTTTCACTAGATAATGCAAGTAATAATAATGTAGCTGTTGATTTTCTGAAAATAACTTTGTCATTGCCATGTCATGGTGAGCTTTTTCATGTTAGATGTATCTGTCATATTTTAAATTTAATTGTTCAAAGTGCATTTTCTGAAATTAAACCCATGATAGAAAAAGTTAGAACAGTTACTAATATGCATAATGCTTCTGAAATGAGAATTAAAAGATGGAAACAATGTTGTAAAAGAAAAAATTATAAGCCTAGACTAATTCCAAAAGATGTTGACCATAGGTGGAATTCCACCTATGCAATGTTATCTGTAGCAATAGAATATAAAGAAATTATAAATGATTTTATAAATTTTTATGCTTCTAGTTCTAGCTCTGGTAGTGCTTATGGAATAACTGAAGATGAATGGACAGTTATATGTAAATTAAATGAGATGTTACAAGTTTTTTATGATGCTACTATGTTATTATCTGGTTGTTATTATCCAACTATTACTTTAGCTGCTTTACAAATTTTAAATATTCAAAAATTTTTTGCAAAATATCGTATGGATGATACTTTTGGAAATATAATTTTTCAAATGGAGAGTAAATTTAATAAGTATTTTAGGCCTATTCCTCATATTTTTGGTATTGGTGTTCTTATTGATCCATGCTTGAAGGAAATTGGCCTTCGAAGTTTGTTACAATCATTATATGGTGGACAGATTATAGACTTAGATGATGGATCCACCCTTACTGCTACTACTCATTATGTAGCTATTAGAAATTATTTTCAAACCTTATATGATGAGTATGCAGCTAGATATGGTGTAGCTACACAACAGTCTTCAGCTTCGGCACCTTCAGCTTCGAGCACAGGTCGAGGTAAAAGTGTAAGTTTTGATAGGTATGCAATGGTAGCTGAACTAACTGGTGGATCTGGAACTTCATCAGGATTAGAGGTTTCTGAAATAGACGAATATTTATCTGCTTCCTTAGTTAAATGTCAAGGAAATGCTTTAGATATTTTGCAATGGTGGAAAGTATATGGATCAGTTTCATATCCTATACTTTCCACCATGGTTCGTGACTTACTATCAGTGCAGGTTTCGACTGTAGCCTCGGAATCCGCTTTCAGCACAGCAGGACGTTTGATCGACGACCACAGGACATGCTTAGATCCGTATACTGTACAAGCGGTGATGTGCTTACAGGATTGGTGGAGATACGAGAAGCGAACACAAGGCATCGAACGGATTGCTATGATTGAAGATAAATTTGAAGAGTTGGGACTAGCAGATAGATATAATGATTAGATAATATTCATAAAATTGTAATTTTTATTTCTTAGCTTTAAATTTGAATTAAATTATTTCGAAAAAAGTTGCAAATGATAGTGATATGGGTGAGTAGGTGCCAACCTAGTTGGGATGTACTCATCTATTGTGATGCGACGAATTTCGAAATAAATTTATACTTGTAAAGGATTTACCGATTATTAATAAAGAAGTTATTTTTATCATTTTTTGTACTTGTAATTTATGTCATTTCATTTCAAGTTATTAATTAAATTTATGACATTTTTTATAATAATTTATGATTTATGGTTTTGTTAAAATTTTAAAAAAATAATGGTTTTGTTAAAATAATTTATGATTTATGGTTTTGTTAAAATAATTTATGATTTATGGTTTTGTGTCCGGGCTTGGATTTTGCCCGGCCCGGGCCCGGTTTCCCGGGCCGGGCCGGGCCGGGCCGGTCCGGATGGACAGCCCTAGTGAATACATAAAGTTGATATCAATATTCTTTCTGCAATTTGAAATACGACATTTTTATTCTAACTTGTCACATATTACAGGTAGGGGTGAGCACGGTTCGGTTCGGGTCGGTTTTTACCAAAATTTAAACAATCGAACCGAACCACCTACAATTCAAAACCGAACCGAACCATTGCAAATCGGTTCGGTGTGGTTCGGTTCGGTTTGTTCGGTTCTAACTTCATCAAGTATAACTTCACTTCAATTTATCTTTTATATATTCTTATTACCCTATGCCAGCATGTATTTATTTTTTAACTTCACTTCAATTTATTATTCTTGTTCAAGTATGTATACTGTTTTTAAGTGAAGTAACTTGTCCTTTTGGATTAAATACTAGACTCTGACGTTGTAATTTTTTAGTAACGGACTTGCTTTGTCTTTGGGTAAACGGGTAAACGGGTAGGGTTTGAGGCAGGGGAATATATTTGGTTGGTTCGGGTCGGGTCGGTTTGAAAAATTATTAACCCGACCCGAACCGCCTTACTCATAAAACCGCTTTTTTCGGTTCGGTTCGGGTCGGTTCGGTCGGTTTTTTCGGTTTGAACCAAACCGTGCTCACCCCTAATTACAGGTCCCCAAACATTCAAAATCCAATTCGAAGACATATCTCCAACCTCAGTTACTGTCTCGCTTCAATCCAAAGACGAAGCCTTCGAAGACACCATAATTGGCTGCTCACTATGGCATCGAAGCTCACACTCTTTAGTCTACCCTCGAGAACCTACTTTCATAATACTTAGACCCGAAACAGAATTCAAAGTTTCTGGCCTCTCTCCATCAACTGAATACTACTTCAAGGCCTCGCCCTTCAGCAGCACGAAAGAACTTGGTAAATGGGAGGCTCATTGTATAACCCGAAACCTCAACTACGTACATTTCAAAGTCTCCAAAAGTGGAGCAAGAATTGATTGATCAACCAGCTATAGTTGAAGCTGACTCTCAAAGATGTTCAACCAATACAAGTGACAACAATCAAGGACCAAACCGTAAAAATGCACCAACGGACACACCGAGCAACCCGAGTAGGCTGAATAATACTTCGCCAGATTCTGGCGATAAGGCTAAAACCGACGAGAGACAATATGAATATTGTGTGAAGGTGATAAGATGGTTAGAATGCGAGGGATACATGGAGAAAGAGTTCCGGGTGAAGCTTTTGACTTGGTTTAGTTTGAAGGCGACGCCTCAAGAACGAAGGGTTGTGAGCGCGTTTATTGACGTGTTGATTGATGAGCCTGAGAGCTTGGTTGCTCAATTGGCTGATGCTTTCATGGATGGGATATGTAATAACAAGAAACAGGTAGTTAGAAAAGTGTTTTGCACTAGAATGTGGCATTGAGAATTGTGGTGCTTTCGTACTAACAATGTTTGGGATGCCATTGTGGGTGCATTTAGCTAGCAGTTCTTTAGTTGGTTGATTCAGAAGTAGAGACTAATTCAAAGTCAAGTTGTTGATCTTTGTTGAGAACTTACTTTGGTATCTGTGTTATTTGTACTAATTGATGTTTTCCTTTCACTTTGTTTTGCTGTTTTTTTTTTCTCATTTGGATTCAATCAGGTATTTTGATGAGTATTTGTAAACATAGGAAGGCTGTCTGATGTAATTAGGGATGTAAATGGATTCAGATTACGGGACAAAATATGCATCTGAATGTTCTATTTGAGATTGACATGGGTAATGTTGATCAAATAGTTATTAGATAGTTCGATAATTGTTCGTTAACTATTGATTCAATTTGGATTAGGAAGATCATTTAGTATGGCCCCGTTTGGCAAAGGGTTAATGAAGAGGGGTTAAAGAGAAGGATTAATGTACTTAGCCCATTTGATAATCCGAAGGACTAAATTATTAACCCGTTAAATAAGTTTTATTTTAGCCCTTATGATCAGTTTTAGTGTTTGGGAATAGCAATGATTTTGACTATTTTCTTTATAATTAGAAGGGTTAACTCTTATTCCATCTAAATAGGAGTATTAGTAAACCCCTTATTTTGAGAGGTTAACTCATTTTAACCCCTCTAGAGGGGTTAACTTAACCCTTCTATATTTTTTATGTTTGGCAAATTATAGAGGGTTAACTCACTTTAACCGTTATATAGATTTGTTGTGTTTGGCAGGTTAAGTAAGGGTTAAGTCTCCTTAACCCCTCACTTAACCATTTGCCAAACGGTACCTATAAGTATAATACATTCCCTTTTTTTCCATCAAATATTTCTTTGTACGATTGATCAACAATATGTTATATTTTGGTCCTCATTTATGCCCTTGTATTTATACTTGGTTTGAGAGAGTGAGTTTCAAATCCTAAGGGTCTCGCAATTTGGTCCCTCAATTATTAAAGTACTAATCCACCAAAAAAATTCTAAACACATAGTTGAGGATATTTTGGTCATTGAGCGACTATATTGCGAGATTGCTTAGAATTCGAGACACTTGTGAACATCTTCAAAGCTTTAGGGGACAAACATGGAATTATTTAAGATTTTAGGGCAATGTCCACAAGTTCCTTTTCTTTAGAGAAGTTTGTAGGACAAATTTTTGTTTTAGACCTCTTTAAAAACATACTTTTAAAAACCGATCTATTTTGAAAATATTCACCAATTCGACCCAGCTTTAACCAATTGGCTGAACTTAGGTTGAAATTGGTGAAAAATATTCAAAAAATTCACGGGACTTGAAATCCCGTGAATTTTAAGCCATTTATTCACAACGTCGTTAAGGGGGTCAAATCTTCACAGGATTTGAAATCCCGTGAAGTTTAAACTTCATGGGATTTCGAATCTCATAAAGTATATATTAAACAAAATTCATAAAATAAGTTGTTATGTGCAATGGGTTTAGTGGTTTATAACATTAGCTTATAAGATTTGGATGGGAAGCACATGGTTTGAATTCTAGCACATTGTAAAAAAATTTAAATGTTCAAGGAAAAAAGATATTGGGATGAGATTCGAACCCAAGACTACTTAAATGATTGAAGTTTTAACTTTCTTTGAGCTACTTACTTGGCCAACAATGGCGACCATTCTATATTAAACTCCTTGGGACTTAAAATCCCATGGAGTTAGGGTAATTCTAAACTTCACGGGATTTAGAATCCCGTGAAGTTTTCGCCCCCTTAATCAGTCGTTAACAAATGGCTTAAACTTCACGGGATTTAAAACCTCGTGAAGTTTTTGAACATTTTTCGCTAATTTCGACCCAATTTCAACTGGGTCGAAATTAGCTAATATTTTCAAAAATAGATCGATTTTTGCAAATATTTTTCTAAAGAGGTCTAAAACAAAAAATTGTCTGAAGTTTGTAATATAAGAATCTGTTTGGACGTTATCAGAGAGAGAGAGAGAGAGAGAGAGAGAGAGAGAGGCGGGGGAGAACGGATAACGAAGGTGGAGATTGAGATTTTTGCGATACCTATTGCGTATCTACTTCTTTATTACTGAAGGAGAAAAAAAAACTAAAATGAACAGTAACCTAAGATTGTGAACCATTAAAAAAAATAATACGAATAACCAACACAACACATCTCTGTACTTCCACGTTCTCCTTAAAAAAACTTCTCACTTCCGCAACTCACGTTCTCCTTGAAAACGTTTTAAAGTTTTTTGGCCGTCCATCACTTACTCCTCACTAGCGGCCCTGCTGTCAAAGGAAGACAGCGGCGATGGCATCAGGAAACCCTAGGGTTTTGAAACCCTAGGGTGCGGGAGATTAAGCAGCAGCGACGGTTCAGAACGAAACTGTAAGGAGTGTTCATGCAGGAGCTCAAGCGGCGGCGGCATTTCGCTTTTCAAAACCCTAAGGGGGGAAAAGAACATGCCAAAATTAATTGAGGAATTAGGGCTAAAGAGTTTACTTGATTAAGGCGAGCTCAAAGATCATTCAGGCGAACCCTCGTCAGCAACGTATGCAGGCGAGGTGGATCTTCTTTTTAGGCGAGCTCGAGCCTCCTCAGGTGAGCTCAAGCCCTAAATCAGGTGAGCACAAGCCTAATTCAGGAAAGCTCAAGCCTAAATCAGACAAGCTCAAGCCCAAATCAGGCGAGCTCAAGCCTCGTTTACAGGTGAGCTTGGAGCTTCGTGTTAGGCGAGCTCGAATTAGGAACTGCAGGCGAGCTCAAGCCCCGACTTCAGGCGAGCTTCGAATGCTCAATTCAGCCGAGCTTCGGCTCGATTCAGGAGAGCTTCGGTTCGATTCAGGCGAGCTCTCGAGTCTCCATTCAGGCGAGATCTCGAGTCCCATTTCAGGCGAGCTTTCGATTTTTTGAATCAGACGAGCTTGATATTTTTCAATTCGACGAGCTTGAGTTCTAAGAAGCAGGCGAGCTTCATTGGCTTAAAAAGCTGCTGGCGAGCTTCTTTGGATATAATCACAGACCGTAGCCCACTAAAGAAAATTGTTTTGGGCATGTGATTAAATTAAGGGTCCAACTATTCACACTCCCAAACAGTAACTTTGGGGGTGTCTGAGGACTAAATTGCCCTTCTCCCAAACCAAACCAGGCCAAGTCCAAAAGGGCATTTTCGGCAATCCAACGACTAAATTGCCCTTCTCCCAAACCAAACCAGGCCAAGTCCAAAAGGGCATTTTCGGCAATCCAACTCCCAAAGTTACTGTGTCCAAAAGGGCATTTTCGGCAATCCAACTCCCAAAGTTACTGTTTGGGAGTGGATATAGCAAACATGTTAAATTAAGGATCATTTGAATTTCTCAAATGATTTCAACTTATGGGCCTACAGTTTACTTATGTTTTGGGGCCTGGATTGTTTGAATTGCTCAAATAATTCATTAAGTTTAGGCCATATTAAGTTATGGGTCCTCTTTTGTATGCTTAATTTAATTAATTAAGTTATGGGGCCCTATTATGCTGTGGAAATTTATTTAATTTAAATTAATTGTTTAATTTGAATTAAATTTGGTAGTTAATTAATTATTTAATTTAAATAATATGACACTAAGGTATTAAGTTTGTCTCTTATTCTAAATGATTAATTGAAATAAGACGCTGCCAAAGTAACCTTTCTTGTGTAGATTATTCATGAGGAATGTTAGATATTGTTGTAGGCGTCAAAAAATGCTTACAGACATCCAAATACCACTCAAGGCAAGCCGCTCTCTTAATCAGAAGGGAATGATTCAAAGGAAGCGAAACAACATGGAAGAACATGTACACACCAACAAACAACGCTTGGTGTCGCGGCTCCGGCGCGGCAGCTCATGGCGCCGCGGCCATGGCGCGGCAGCATGTGGTGCCGCGGCTAATAAAGGTCGTGGGAGAACTGTTTCAAACACGTATGAACGTGGGTGTAACTGCCCCTTTAGCCGCGGCAGTGTCGACTGCCGCGCTCTTTGGCCGCGACAGTGTCAACTGTCGCGCCCTTTAGCCGCGACATCATCAGCTGCCGCGCCTAAAGAGACAGTTATTGACCAGCTATTTCTTCAGTTATCGTCTAAGGAGGCTATAAATACCCCCCTATGGCCATCATTGACAGAGGCTGAGCATTTTCCAGAGAGATTAGAGCAGAGAGCCTTGAGTTTTGGTGAATTAGAGCAAGAAAGAGAGTCTTCCTTCTTCACAAACATCCTCAAGAAGTTTCTGACGATTCCTAGAGATCTAAGCTCTGACTTGACCTTTAGAAGAGTGAACATCTTACATCGATAAGATATTCGCTTCAAATTCTTACTTCGATAAACAAAGGAAGAATCATTAAACCCCCCACAGTTCAATCAGAATCTGTGATTCGGTGCTCCACGAGTCAAAGCGCTCCCGGCACAGGCAAAGATCCCACGCAAGCAGCGATCCGAACAACGATCCTGCGTTTATTTCTCAAGAGTTGTAATTTTCATTTTGTTGTGTAAAAGAGGTCATATAAAAAGACTATTTCTTTGAATTTGTTGTAATCGACCGAAGATATAATGAATTCCATGACAAAGTCAACTTTTGACGCAAACAAGCTGGCGACCACAGTGGGAGCCAACGGTCTCGCTGCCGAGACCGTCGTGTCGCAGCCGATCAAGATACTGGTTGAGTCCATGGTTGAATACGAATTCGACCAAACCAAGTTTGAGAATATCTTTCATCATCCTCTTCAAGATCTTCATTGTCTCGCAAGTACAAGAGGATCTCACAATTGAGGAAAACTTACATGCCAAAGAAGGCACAAAATGAAGACTCTCGCCTGATTGTTGCTGAGGATTTTATTCGCAACACCTCTGCTCATAATGACTCTTATCTAGTTAAAGAGTCATTAAATCAAAGCCCACCGGCATTGACGAAAAGAGCTCGTCAGAGACAACGCCAACGCCGCGCTCGTCAAATAGCTAAGGCCTTAGAACAAACCGACGGAGTTCGTTATCATGCGGATTTAGAGTCGAGGAGGCATCGAGTGGTTCAGTTGTCTCAACGACCAATCATTCATGTCTCTGCTAAACTCACGACGGAGGAATGGACTATTGTCAAAAGGACTCGTTCGACCCTCAAAGAACGTATACAAAAACGTCGTGCAAACACTACTCATGCCCGAGCTCTCCTACAACAAAGACGAGAAAGGAGGAAGGAAACGGTGACCAAAGAACCACCGAAACTCCGCCAAGTTTGGATTCCAAAGTCTGGACTTATGCAAAATCAGCATTCAGAGCCCGTTAAGACTCCATACCCGCAAGGGGGTGATTTTAAACGTGCGACTCCTGACATAACCTTGGATCGCTCAAAGATAAAAATAAATTGTCCTGAGAATACCAACAAGGTTTTACACCCCCAGAAGAAGACGCATTCACCAAGTGATATCGTCATACCTGGGAGGTCATGCCAACAGACAATACGATTTTTTGGCAATCATACCGATGAATCATATTATCAAGTTGGGGTTGTGAATAATTTTCGAAAGAGAGTTATTCGAGGAATAAACTCTCATTGTTCCTGTGCGCGACTCGTTACAAACGAGGAGCCATCCCACGAAGAGTCTCTGTATCGTCGAAGCCTAAGCCGAGACATTTCCGCAAAAGAAAATTAGCTGCCCAAGATGATAAATTCCCTGAAGTCACCATCAACGTGGCTGATAAAAGAAAGTCTAAGCGGCATTCAAGTGACTCAAATCCCAACTTTTCCCCAAGAGGAAAAGTCAATCCAAGAATTGCTCAAAGGATGTCTCAACTCCAATTAGGAGCCATCAGACGCAGAGATTACAAAAGAATGCAAGAAGGAATGTCCTCGGAGGATGAATTCTCGGACACTTGTTCTGCAATCGCTTCTGATGATACAATGTCTAGCACGGGACAAACCAGAGAAGTACTCACGATCACCTCGTGAAGAAATTAGAGCTGAGATGAAGACAGAGATGGGGTTAGCTATTCAACAAATGAGAGAGTTGCTAATTCAACAACCTCAACCTCCTGAGTCCAGTCAACGAGCTGAATCCAGCCGCCACAATCAGAATGTGGCAGATGATAGTGATCCAGAAGTGGAAGAAGTTATTATGGCTGATACACCTCCCAATAGCAATAACGCTGGGGGTGGTTTAACGCACCCTCCCAATAACGATATTGGGGGTGGATCAATGGCACCTCTTACAGAGGGTGGCTTAACTCATTCTCCTCAACGTCCTTCGAATGAAGACATAGATGAGGACAAGAAAATAAAAGAGCTTGAAAACAAAATCAACGCTTTGATGACGGCTCAAGAAGTGAAAAAGACAGGTATTCTATGTCCCTATCCAAGAGAATGGGACTCAATACCGTACCCGGCAAAGTTCAATCTGATTAACTTCACACCGTTTGAGGGGAAGAGTTCGCCGATTCAGCACTTGATTTATTTCAAGTCTCATTTAGGTATGATCTCTGGAAACGAGGCTTTAATGGTCCGGTCATTCGTTAGCACCCTTCGTGGGCCCGCCTTCGATTGGTACCGACGGCTCAAGCCAGGGAGCATCAATTGCTGGGATGACATGGAAAATTTGTTCCTCAACAACTTCTTCGATGATGACACCGAAGTGTCAGTCGGAAACCTTTTAGATGAAAAGCAAAAAGACGGAGAGTCTATTGATAATTTTGTCAAGCGCTTCCGTAACAAGGCAATAAATTGCAGAGATCCTGTTACAGAGGAGTTCATCCTGCAAACATGCCACAATAATCTCTCCATCGATGTCCTGAAAATCCTGGGGGTCGTACCATCCAAAACTTGGAAAGATTTGAAAATGCGCGGCGAACAAGCTGAACACTTTCTTAAAAAAAAGAAAGTTGAGAGAGGTCAACCGACGACATCCACAATTCCTGTGAACGCAACTCTCGATCCGAGGTTCCAAAAGGAGTATTCTTTCGAAGATGAACGATCAAACCTTTAAACAGTTAGGATCGTCTCAAATTCCCATCTTGGTCAAACCTTTAAACAGTTAGGACCAAAGCCAAAATCCCCTCTCGATTCGTTCCATGAACGAGAGGTCCACAAATTGAACGATCAAACCTTTAAACAGTTAGGATCGTCTCAAATTCCCATCTTGGTCAAACCTTTAAACAGTTAGGACCAAAGCCAAAATCCCCTCTCGATTCGTTCCATGAACGAGAGGTCCACAAATTGAACGATCAAACCTTTAAACAGTTAGGATCGTCTCAAATTCCCATCTTGGTCAAACCTTTAAACAGTTAGGACCAAAGCCAAAATCCCCTCTCGATTCGTTCCATGAACGAGAGGTCCACAAATTGAACGATCAAACCTTTAAACAGTTAGGATCGTCTCAAATTCCCATCTTGGTCAAACCTTTAAACAGTTAGGACCAAAGCCAAAATCCCCTCTCGATTCGTTCCATGAACGAGAGGTCCACAAATTGAACGATCAAACCTTTAAACAGTTAGGATTATCTCAAACCCTTATTTGGTCAAACCTTTTAACAGTTAGGACCAAAGCCAAAATCCCCTCTCGATTCGTTCCATGAACGAGAGGTCCACAAATTGAGCGATCAAACCTTCCTACAGTTAGGATCGTCTCAAAACTCCCACTTGGTCAAACCTTACTACAGTTAGGACCAAAACCAAAATCCCCTCTCGATTCCTTCAATGAATGAGAGGTCCACAAATTGAACGATCAAACCTTTAAACAGTTAGGATCGTCTCAAAACTCTCATTTGGTCAAACCTTTAAACAGTTAGGACCAAAGCCAAAATCTCCTCTCGATTCCTTTTATAAACGAGAGGTCCACAAATTGAACGATCAAACCTTTAAACAGTTAGGATCGTCTCAAGTCCTCACATGGTCAAACCTTTAAACAGTTAGGACCAAAACCAAAATCCCCTCTCGATTCCTTCAATGAACGAGAAGTCCACAAATTGAACGATCAAACCTTTAAACAGTTAGGATCGTCTCAAAACTCCCATTTGGTCAAACCTTACTACAGTTAGGACCACAACCAAAATCCCCTCTCGATTCCTTCAATGAACGAGAGGTCCACAAACTAAACGATCAAACCTTCCTACAGTTAGGATCGTCTCAAAACTCCCATTTGGTCAAACCTTACTAAAGTTAAGACCACAACCAAAATCTCCTTTCGATTCATTTTGCGAACGAAAGGTCCACTTTTGAATTGAGTAATCAAACCTTATGACAGTTAGGATTATTCAAACCAATCCAAATTCTCTAAGTGGAGATCCCACTTTGAGTTTCCCTTTGCACCAGGAGATAGAATATAAAATTCTTCCTCTCCAATTCCGGGTTTATCTCTACCAACAAACAAGAGACCAGGAGATAGAATATAAATTTTTTCCTCTCCGATTTTGGGTTTATCTCTACCAACAAACAAGAGACCAGGAGATAGAATATAAAATTATTCCTCTCCAATTCTGGGTTTATCTCTACCAACAAACAAGAGACCAGGAGATAGAATATAAAATTCTTCCTCTCCGATTTCGGGTTTATCTCTACCAACAAACAAGAGACCAGGAGATAGAATATAAAATTCTTCCTCTCCATCATAGGGTTCATCTCTACCAACAAAAAAGGGACCGTATTTCTCCAACGGGTATATGAGGTTAAACTATTTTCCAAACCTCCCAACGGGTGTATGAGGTTAAAATTATTTCCCGAACACTCCGATGAGTATATGAATATAAACTGCATCTCCTTGAACCTCCCAATGGGTATATGAGGTTAAACTATTTCCCGAACACTCCAATATAGTATACGAGTATAAACTATTTCTCCATTCTTCGACGGCAGTTCTAATTCAAGACTTCGACAACGGTCACGCGATAAACGCAGCACCGGAGGAATCTTAGCTATTCTACAAAGCACTGAATAGGCTAAAAGATGAAGAAGTCAAAGATTGAAGCCATTCATAGACCATGCCACGCAATTTCCTCAACAAAGCACTGGAGAAATTGCAAGGAAAATTTATCATATCCAAAGTGTCCCAGACTCCTCTCCAAAAAATGATGAGTCTGAGATACTTTGGAGGGAGTATCTGTAGGCGTCAAAAAATACTTACAGACATTCAAATACCACTCAAGGCAAGCCACTCTCTTAATCAGAAGGGAATGATTCAAAGGAAGCGAAACAACATGGAAGAACATGTACACACCAACAAACAGCGTTTGGTGTCGCGGCTCCGGCGCGACAGCTCATGGCGCCGCGGCCATGGCGCGACAGCATGTGGTGCCGCGGCTAAGGCGCGGCAGCATATCGTGCCGCGGCTAAGGCGCGACGACCTAAGGTGTCGCGGTCATTATAGGGCGTGCTACAGCAGTTATAATGCAGTTATCTGATGATTATTGAAGCCCACGTGGCAGCATATTAGAGATAGAACGTGTGCTGACGTGGACAGGCAGTTAAACCACGAAAAAGGTGGTTAAAGGTCGTGGGAGAACTGTTTCAAACACGTATGAACGTGGGTGTAACTGCCCCTTTAGCCGCGGCAGTGTCGACTGCCGCGCTCTTTGGCCGCGACAGTGTCGACTGTCGCGCCCTTTAGCCGCGACAGCATCAACTGCCGCGCTTAAAGAGGCAGTTGTTGATCGGCTATTTCTTCAGTTATCGTCTAAGGAGGCTATAAATACCCCCCTATGGCCATCATTGACAGGGGCTGAGCATTTCCAGAGCAGATTAGAACAGAGAGCCTTGAGTTTTGGTGAATTAGAGCAAGAAAGAGAGTCTTCCTTCTTCACAAACATCCTCAAGAAGTTTCTGGCGATTCCTAGAGATCTAAGCTCTGACTTGATCTTTAGAAGAGTGAACATCTTACATCGATAAGATATTCGCTTCAAATTCTTACTTCGATAAACGAAGGAAGAATCATTAAACCCCCCACGGTTCAATCAGAATCTGTAATTCGGTGGTCCACGAGTCAAAGCGCTCCCGGCACAGGCAAAGATCCCACGCAAGCAGCGATCCAAACAACGATCCTGCGTTTGTTTCTCAAGAGTTGTAATTTTTATTTTGTTGTGTAAAAGAGGTCATATAAAAAGACTATTTCTTTGAATTTGTTGTAATCGACCGAAGATATAATGAATTCCATGACAAAGTCAACTTTTGACGCAAACAATTGTGTGTATATTTTTGTGTAAATATTTAATCGGCCCAAAGTAAGATTAATATTTATTTAGACTGCATACACATCTGTGCTGATAAACGCGTGACAATTATAATATTTACATGTGAATAATGAACCAATCTAAAGATAGTTTTATTATTTAACATGAGTTATTGTCAGTGTTTGATCATTGCAACAAGGTATCACTTGCAATTAATATTATTGTCAAAAGACTTGATATTAATGGTGTGTCAGATATCTTGAGATGAGATTTGTTATTATTTGAATCTTGTTAATTACTAACTACAGTTAATAATGTGAAAATCTTTTATTTATTTCAACTAATGCATTTGTTGTAATAATTTTTGCTAACATCAATTCAATTCACATGCTCAATGGGACAAATTTTAAGGTTTGGAAAGAAAACATTCTAATTGTTCTTGGCTGTATGGATCTAGACCTTGCATTAAGGACTGAACAACCCTAACCTCTTAATGCAGATAGCACTCCTGATGCAAAGGAGTATGAAAAGTGGGAGCGTTCAAATCGCATGAGTCTAATGATCCTTAAGCGCGGTGTTCCGGAAGCCTTCAGGGGCATAGAATCCGAAGGAATTACTAAAGCTAAATATTTCCTTGCTAAAATTGAGAAGTGTTTTGCGAAAAACGATAAGGTAGAAACAAGCACGCTTTTAGCTCGCTTGATTTCAATAAAGTATAAGGGCAAATAAAATATCAGGGAGTACATTATGGAAATATCTCATATTGCTTTAAAACTTAAGGCACTTTAACTCGATCTTTGTGATGAGTTACTAGTGTATCTGGTTCTGTTATCTCTTCCAGCACAGTTTAATCAATTCAAGGTCAGTTACAACTGCCAAAAGGAGAAATAGACTCTAAATGAGCTTATTTCATACTGTGTACAAGAAGAAGACGTGTTAAAGCAAGATAAAATTGAAAGTGTTCATTTGGCTTATGCCTCTAAGGATAAGGGCAAGAAAAGAAAGAATGATAATGAAGCTGCTAAGGGTCCAATTCGGAAGAAACAACATAAGGATGATCAAGGCTGTTTCTTCTACAATAAGGTTGGACATGTAAAGAATGATTGTACCAAATATCACGTCTGGCGTGCTAAGAATGGTATATTCCTTACTTTGGTCTGTTCTGAGGTTAATTTAGCTTCAGTACTTTAAAATACTTGGTGGTTAGACTCTGGTGCTACTACTCTGGTGGTTAAAAACTACTCTGTACGATGATTTTCATTTATATTTAGAAAAGCTGCATTCTCATGCTTGAATAAAATTCTAAGGGAAAATTGTGTCAATGCCCCAAAAGTAATATCTTCACGTGTTGCAGCCCCTTCATTTTTTCCCATGTGGTTCGGCCCCAAGAAGTATCACATCATATGCTGCAGCTCTCTTTTAGCAATTATTACCCGCCAACTAAGCATAGAGAGAGCATAAAAAGTACAAAACCCCAAAATACTCTTACCTCCTCTATTCTTTCATGTTAGGTCTAATGAGAGTTTATGTTAAGTCTAATAATAGTTCATGTTAGGTCTAATTTTAGTTTATGTTAAGTCTACTAATAGTTCATGTTAGGTCTAATTTTAGTTCATGTTATGTCTAATAATAGTTCATGTTAAACCTAATTTTAGTTCATGTTAGGTCTAATAATAGTTCATGTTAGGTCTAATAATAGTTCATGTTAGGTTTAATTTCAGTTCATATTAAGTCTAATAATAGTTCATGTTAGGTCTAATTTTAGTTCATGTTAAGTCTAATAATAGTTCATGTTACGTCTAATTTTAGTTCATGTTATGTCTAATAATAGTTCATGTTAGGTCTAATAATAGTTCATGTTAAGTCTAATAATAGTTCATATTAAGTCTAATAATAGTTCATGGTAGGTCTAATTCATGTTAAGTCTAATAATAGTTCATGTTAGGTCTAATAATAGTTTATGTTAGATCTAATTTTATTTACGTCTAATTTTAGTTCATATTAAGTCTAATAACAGTTCATGTTAGTTCTAATTTCATGTTAAGTCCAACTTGATTCGTGTTAAGTCTAAATTCAGTTAATGTTAAGTCTAATAACAGTTCATGTTAGGTCTAATTTACTTCATGTTAAATTTTTTTAAGTCTAATTTACTTCATGTTAAGTCTAACTTTTAATATTTTATTTACTTAACATGAACTATTATTAGACTTAACATGAACTATTATTTGACTTAACACGAACTATTATTAGACCTAACATGAACTATTATTAGACTTAACATGAACTATTATTAGACATAACATGAACTAAAATTAGACTTAACATGAACTATTATTAGACCTAACATGAACTATTATTAGACCTAACATGAACTGTCATTAGACCTAACATGAACTATTATTAGACTTAACATAAACTATTATTAGACATAACATGAACTATTATTAGACCTAACATGAACTGAAATTAGACCTAACATGAACTATTATTAGACATAACATAAATTACTATTAGAGATAACATGAACTGAAATTAAACTTAACATGAACTATTATTAGACTTAACATGAATTAAAATTAGACCTAACATGAACTAGACTTAACATGAACTGAAATTAGACCTAACATGAACTATTATTAGACCTAACATGAAATTAGACCTAATATGAACTTTCATTATACCTAACATGAAAGAATAAAGGAGTGTAAAACCCGTGAATTTGAATATTATGCGATAAATAATAATAAATATATTATATGGTGATAAATAACAAATTTTGATGTTTGAGTATGTTAGGAATTGATTTGAGATCAATTCAGTGTATATATGTGAGTTGAGGAGAGAAACATGAACGAAATATGCACGAAAACAGAAGAAAACTGTAAAAATCTCTACTAAATCGACTTATAAGTCGACTTGCCATAAGTCGACTTATCAAAGTCGTAAGTCGACTTACTATAAGTCAACTTGTCAGATACATTAGTCGACTTATAGGCTGATTTCCAGTTTTCTTTTGGGTTTTGGGTTATATCCATTTTGTTTCGATCCCAGACTTATATAAACTCTTTTAAACCTATTTTTGTTGCACTTTCTCGTGAGAATCCAGCAACCACCGCTCCTCTAAAACCCTAGTTTAATTTTTTTGAGTTTTTGAAAGAGTTTGGTGAAAGATTCGTCGAGAGGAAGGAGAGATCTATGTTTGTAGCAAAGGAAGAGGTCTTGCACGCGTGTTGGAAGGATCAACAGCGACTTGAGGTAAGATTATCTTCGTCCAAACCTATCCCCATAGTTTAATAACTAGTTTAGATATTTAATATGATGTTGAATATGTGTTTTCATGCTTTAATCTTAACTGTGGTGTTAAAAGTCAGATTTTTGATATTAAATCTTAAACCAATGCTAGATTAGTAACATTTTCTTGCTATTTATGATAGAATCATGATCATGATCATTAGGTTTTCATTTAATTTCATTTTTAATCTTTTAATCATGCTTAAACCCTAGGTTTGTCATATTTAAATAACTTAGACATGTTTAAATGAATTTTATGTCTCTGTTCATATTTATAAATGATCATGCTATGGCAATCATGTAAACTTTCATGTCTTTATTGAAAATCTTGTATAATCATGTTGCTAACCCTAATTAGTTTTAATCCAAATGCTAAATCATGTAATCTGGTCTCTGTGAATTAGTTGTACATGTTTATAACATGTTCCTACATTCCATGTTGAATAGAACAAGTTTTGTTAGAGAAATATTACAGAAAACGTCGAAACAACTACCCGGAAGTCGACTAAGTCGACTTATAAGTCAACTTTGTTGGGTCCTTTTGTTTTGATGATGATTTACAAATAATTTACATCTAATATTATTTGTCTAGTTTTTGTGTTTTATATTTATTCTAGGCAAATAATATGTTAGAGCTAGGTTGGATGGAATCAAGCCATAATGATCATACCCAATGGAGGTTGGCAGAATAGTGGAGTGAAGCAATGCAATTCAAGTTGAAGATTCAAGTTCAAGCTTCATCCGTAAGTTTACCAAGAAGAGCGATATTGAAGACCTTCAAGCTTGGGTAAAATAGTTTAGGTTTATACTTGTGTGTTAATACTTTAAGCTCATATTATTCACACACACGTATTTGGTGATTTTATCAAAATATAGGTGTTTTTGATAAAATATTGTTTTATTAGTTTATAAACTTCAACATCACTTTATACATAGTTATCAAGTCAATAAAAACATTTCACAAAGTTTCAAAAGTTGGTTTATGTCTAATGTCAAAAACAAGTGTTTTTTATTTACATGTTTTGGACTATTTTGTAAAATGAAGAGATTTCTTATTTGGGAGGTGCTTTTTGAAAACCAGTTTTATATTTTTCTGATTTTATTTGCTATTTTTAAAGGCAGTTTGAAAATCAGATTTTCTGTTTCAAATAGGCTGATAGCATGTTATCAGTCGACTGGTAAGTCGACTGATGATATCAGTCGACTAATGTATCGACTGAAGAAATCGTCTAGAATAACAAAAAGTTTTTGTTTTGTTTTAGTCGACTGACCAGTCGACTGATGAGGTCGTCAGTCGACTGATCAAGTCATCAGTCGATCGAAGAGCTGGATGCTGACTCTAACGGTCAGCTCATCAGTCGACTGATCAGTCGACCGATGGCCCAACGGCTAGTTATTTCTAGCTTTTCTGATTTTGTCTTTTTGCTTGGTTTTGTTGTTTTCTTTTGGCTTTGGGTTTCCTATAAATACCCCCATATATCCTCAGTTTTATTCACTCAAGAGAATTGTTTATAATAAGTTTAAGGGTGTTTTCTATTTGTTTAAAAGAGTGTTTAAGAGTTTTGTTTGTGAAGCAATTTTCACAAGAACAAGAGGAGATCACCCTTTGGTGTTTGAGCATTCACTCTTCTCCCTCTCTCTTGTTATCTATAGAGAAGTTTCCTTAAACTCAATTCTAGCTATTTTATTGTTTTGATTCTAATTTCCATAAGCTAGATTCTATTATTGAGTTTAATTATTTTATTGATACTCTTTGTTTACACACACAACCATTGAGCTTATTGTATTTGCATACATTGTATAATTAGGTTGTGGGATTGTGTGACTTAGAGAGTGAGCCTACATTGTGTTCTCATCTATTGTAGAGAACAAATTTGTATTTGTGAGCTATTATTGTGAGGTTCACTTTGTATTACATTAGTACACCAAGAGGAGTGTGTGGTGAGAGACGGGGTCGTCTCAAGAGGAGTGGGGTAGGTGGTAATGCCTAGAGAGATGTTGTAATTCCTAACACTTGAGGGAGACACGGGTTAGAGACCAACACTTGAGGTGATAGTTAGTGTGTTTACATTGTGAGTGATTGTAAAGTTTTCGGTGAGCTAGAAAACCGAGTGTGAGGTATAAATGTTATTCGGGTGAGCGTAGAAAACCCGGTTGTGATAGTGGAGATTTCCTTGAGGTGATCAGGAGCGGAGACGTAGGTCGTGGGGACCGAACTCTATGATCATATCGTTTGTTTGTGATTGCATTGGCGTACTTATTTTTGTGTTCATATCTTATATCGCCTTTGTCTATTGCTTATTATTTATATTCCCACTATCTTGTTCGTGTTCATATTGCCCTTGGTTTATCATCCTTGCACATATATTGTTCATATCTTATTTGATAGGATAATTTGTTAATAAATTTTAATTTGGCATAAAATCGGATTAGATTAGCATAAACCTTATTCATCCCCTTCTAGGGCTCCTTCCTAGTGGTATTAGGGTGCTTTCAAACTTGCTGCAAGTCGACTTATGCCAGGCCATGAGTCGACTTACCATAAGTCGACTTGTCAGGTTTATAAGTCGACTTATGGACAAATTTCCAGACTTTTCCAGTTTTGTTTTGCATGTTTTGAGACGAGTTCGTAGGATTCGAGCTGCGCTTCTTTACACGTACATTCACGCATACACAAGTACAGTGCCTTTGCACACACATGGGTATCCTAAGGAGGATTATGTTGAGTTTTTGATCCGATTATAATAGAGTAGTGATTGTTCATACACTCGCTGGATATCGTTAATGAGCACAGGTCAGTACTATATGGGATAGTACGTCGATATACCAGATATACACAGTTTATGCATAAGATGGATATCGTTGATGGGCCCAGTTCAGTGCTACATGAGGTAGTGTGTCGATATTCCATATGTACAGGCCATTGAGTAGGGTTTGGATGCTTTGTATAGCAGTCCGTCCGTACGAGTGCGCGATGAGACTGGTAAGCCGTCTATTTATGGTGATTGTGAGCCATCTATTTGGATACATATATGATAGGCCGCCCCGCACTCAGGCTATGTGTTGAGATCGCAATGAGACTAATGAGCCATGTACACAGTTCAAGATACCTACAGGATTGTCTGTGACTTTAATATTGTTGATTTATAGTCTAAGTTTTAGGCGGATGTCAGTTATGAGTTCAACTCATCATTGAGATATATGATCGAGATACTTTACTCTTGAAAGTATACGGGATTATATATTGGTATTTATTTTATCTCCCCAGCGATTGTAGAAGATATTATAAATACGACGTAATGATGTCTTTATATTTCTTTACTGTTTTCTTTACTTGTTAGTTAGGATCAATAATTAGTGATCTACAATTTGAGACATATGGTATATACATGAGAGTTTTCTTGTTTGGATTATTTCGCTCGACGTACTACCGCGCCCAGAAGTCCATAGGGCCTCGGACTCTATTAGCGGGCTACCTTGCCCTTTGGTTGAAGAAATGTGTCGTCCCGCACCAGCCTTCCGACGCTCTACCCATCGAGGTGCTCTTCCCTGCAGTTCAGCTGGCTTACGGGAGAGAGCTTTCCTACATATGGTATATACATGAGAGTTTTCTTGTTTGGATTATTTCGCTCGACGTACTACGTCTCGTGTTGTGGATTTCTAATTGTTGATTTTATTTAGATTGTTTATCTCTAGATTGGTATTAATGTTTAGGCATCTATAATTTAAGACATATGATATATACATGAGGGTTTCCTTGTTTGGATTATTTCGCTCGACGTACTATGTCTCGTATTGTAGGTTTTTAAATATTAATTTTACTTAGATACGGGGGGAAATGATCTAGGTTGACTATGCTTAATAGATAGAGCATTCACTCCACCTAGTAGCCCTACCCCTGGGGGCGGATGGAGGTAATCTTGTTGTAGCGCTCTGACGCTCTTGTTGTTATTTTTTTGTTATTTTCTTTTTTTCCATGCGGTACAGAGGTACGGAGAACCACAAGATGACGAAGTTCTTGCATAGTCGCCATCACATAAAATTTTAGAGACTCCACAGTAGATTTTTATTATTTTATTCAGACAATAGAGTTTCATTCTCATATTGTAATGGCAGTGTGCCTTAGTACGATTCTAGTTGATTCATGTTGACATTCTCTTTATTTCAGTTATCGGATGGCCGGGTTACGGTTGAGACATGATTCTTTTATTTATGAGATATCTTTTCTATATCATGTCTATTGTGTTCATTCTCATATTTTGTCTGTTATGTATCTGCACTTTTATTTGATTCCATTAGCGGATATTATTGTGATTGGTGAAACGTGTTTATGTACGGTGTGGGTGCATGGCAGGTTTGACATCTCTGGGTTCATCTTGGACTGCAGCATTGTGTGAAACCAGGGGCGTCACAAGGAGATAATGGTATTTTGGAATTTTTTATTTTTTATCATCTCTCTATGCTTAGTTGACGTGTAATAATTGCTAAAAGATGGTTGCAACACATGATGTGACACTTCTTGTGGTTAAACCACATGGGAAAAAAGTAAAGGGGCTGCAACACATTAATATATTGCTTTTGAGGTCTTGACACTAGTTTCCTAAATTGTAATATTACATTTTCAGAAAACTATATCTTAAATACTTTCTAGCTCTTTTGAGCAATTTTAAACTTCAAGATATAAAGTTTAGGAAATCGATGAAGCTCTAGAACATTGAAATCCAATTAGCTCTTTTTATATATGGATAAATAATATATAATATCCAGTAGACTATAATAATTGACAGATTAGTTTAGTGGTTGGACTTGTTTAGCGGAACAGAAAGCAGCCCAGAATTTGTCCTTGCTTGAAAAACAAGTAAAAGCTTAAACTAGCTTTGTTAGGTAAATTTATGGCATAAATTTGAGTAAGGATTGTCCCGGGACTAGGATCAAAGTGGCTTAGGCTAGTTTGATTTGGAGATTTAATTCATGTTTGTATTTGAATTTGGCGTATACTCTTCAATGAAAGATGGACACAGACCCAATATTTGAACTGACAGTTGTACTAAATTATATAGAGAAGTGATATTTAAAATTTTGGGTCGGATTACAAAATATTCTATAGCTTCAACAACTCCCCCCCGGTCAATTCCACTGTTGCACAGAGGTCAATTCAACTGTTGCACTGTCCTGTCAATTGTAAAAAAAATTGCTAGATGTAAACCTCTGATATAGTAAAGATTCCCATTGTGTCCCATCCTCAGTAAACTAATGGCGAGTAAGCAACCATTCTATCTTCAATGATGTCAAGGTAGGCAGGGGTAAGCAATCTTCGGTTAAGGGCCCGTTCGTTTGCCTAAAAAAAGAAAGAGGAAAATCAAAGAAATGAAAAACTATTAAAATGAAGAATTGTTTTTTTAGTGTTTGGTTGGCTAAAAAAGAAGGAAATCAAAGAAATAGAGATGAAATAATGTTAGTTGTCACATTATTATTGGATGATGTGAGTGATTTTTTAAGAAAACTAGTTTTGATGTTGTTCGGTTGGCGAAAAAAATAAGGAAATGAATTATGAGAAACATATTTCCTGTAGTTTATTGTTTTCTTTTGTTCGGTTCATTCTAAAAAATAAGAAATGAAATGAGATGAGATGAGTTGTCATTGTATTATTGGGTGATGTGATCCAAGATTAAGAAAAGTGTTTTCACAACTTTTTGGGATGAAAACAAAGAAATGAAATGTTAATGAGATGAGGTGAATTGTTATAATATTTTATTGGATGATGTGAGTGATTTGAAATGATGAGAAGAGATGAGTTGAGTGATGTTTGGATGAAAATAATATTTTATTAGATGTGATGGATGAGTTGTTAGATGAAAATAATATTTTATTAAATGTGATGGATTAGTGGTTAGATGAAAATAATATTTTATTAGATGATGTGGATGAGTTGTTGGATGAAAATAATATTTTATTAGATGTTGTGGGTGAGTTTTAGGGATAAAAATGGAGGAAATAGAACTTTTTGAGATTTTCACCTTTTCCATTTTCATTTCTTGGTTTTTAGAAAACAAACGAACATGCCCTAAAAATAAATAAATTTCTTCAATTTCTTAACTCTTTTAAAAGTAAATAAGCACCCATTCTATCTTCAATGGTGTCAAGGTAGGCAGGGGTAAGCAATCTTCGGTTAAACATAAATAAATTTCAATTCCTTAACTCTTTTAAAAGTAGATGGATTATGAGGGGAAGTGTTAGATTTTAAGGAATTACTCTATTCTCTTTCTATTTTTTACTCTAATTAAACATAAATTAGTTTCATCACTCTTCCTCCTCTTCATTCCTTCCATAAAGGTGCTTTTGACATCCGTTTAAAACTAGGTTAGGATTAAATCTGGCCCCACTTTTGAGTGATTTCTAGTTTGACAAAGAATAAAGCCAAAGCCATAGTTGGCCCTAATTTTGTAGGCCAAAATTTGGCTACTAAACCGGTTCAATGTTGGATTACCTCTCTCCTGGTCGAAAATATAATTGATTTAGGATAAAACATTGACAAGACCGGTATTGACCTAGTTTTAAGTGGTTTGCCTAATTGTCTATCCAAACATAATTAGTTACGTTACACTTCATTTCCTCTCCTTTTCCTCCCCTTGCGTTTAGATCAATCATCGCCCTCCCCTACCTTGTTCTCTATTCAAACTAACTATAAAAAAACAACAACTTCAATTCGGTTCAATTTAATGTATTAGAAACCGAAACAATTGACCTGACCATGCTCAACTAATTGTCTAGAACCGATGCTCTTTCTTGGTGAATAGATAATTTGTACTAAATTTTTTATATATCTTAGCTGATAAATGTTTAATTTTAATTTGTAAAATCTTTGATTTGATGAGTTTTCTCTTCACTTGGAATATGAGATGGGTGGAAGGTTTGAAAAAGTAAGAGTATTTGTCTTTTAGCTAAAAACTCTCATATTTTGATATGTCAAAGCTCAAACTAAACAAACTGAATCGAACCAATTAAATTACCGATTCAATTAGGTTTGGTTCGGTTTGACAAAAGTCAACCATAGTTACATGATACCACTGAATTGCTTATTTTATACATAATTTATTTATTTTTTATCTGTATTTACTATTTAGAATACTGTTAAAATTAGGATAGGGCATCTGTAGAATTGGGCACAACAACGAAGAAGTTCAGGTAAAAAGGCGAAGGACAGATTTTGGGGTGACTTGCGGTCGACCGCGAGTGGAGCGGCGGTCGACCGCGAACGTGCACATCACAGGGGAAAGTCTCTGGACTTTTTGCGGTCGACCGCAATGTCAGGTTCGGTCGACCAACCAAACTCTGTAGTGATTATTGGTTTATGTCGTTGGTTTCGGTCGACCGCACGTGTCACTGCGGTCGCCCGCGAGTCGGGTCTGGACCTGCTTCAATTTATTGCACGGTTTGGGTTTTCTATTTAATATAAATAGAAACACGATTTGTTTAGGGTTTATCGATCATAATGATTGAGTTTTGCGGTAGTTTGAAGGAGAGTTTTGAGTACAGAAAAGAGAGTTCTTTCTGAACAATTTGTTTGAGGGTTTTGTGAGAGATTTGAGAGTTTAGTTTGAGAGATTATTTGTGAGCTTTTGAGTGATCTTGTAATCTCTGTTTTGTATTCACTTTCTCTATTGTGAAAACTCATCCCCTTCTTGCCCCGTAGACGTAGGCAATTTGCCGAACCACCTTAAACTTCGGTGTTTGAGTTTATGCTATTATTAGTTGATTTGTGTACCTTCTCTCTCGGTAAATTTGTGAATCCTCAGAACACGCGCAACCAGAATGACAAAATTGTCTAATTATCAATATAAATTTAAAATACAATCATGATTAATTATTAGGGGGACACCACCGAACCGAAATTCTTACTCCGCCCGTAGCCTCCGTCCCTTATCTCATGGATCTTGTCCACTTTTAGTTATATAAATGAGTTGTTCCACTCATCTTTTACTGTTCAACCTGACATCACAAACAAATGCATCTCAATAAGTTCGAGTCTAATGAAGATGAAATCCCTATGGATAATATCGAAAACCAAAATTTCTCTAAAAATGTAAATTTTGTATTACATTATTCAAGATGACCATATGAAAACTGAACGGTAAAATAGTACATCACATGGGGTAAGTAATTTATTATTAGAACAAGGACATCAAATTATTGGTCTTCTAAGCAGCGACCACGTGAAGAGCGTACGAATTGCTTGTTGTGCGCCTGCTGCGCATAGGTGCAATTACTTACATCATGCACATCAGTCCCTTAAGTCTTTCACTTTCGCAAAATACCCCCTCTCCTCTCCTTCACCTTTAAAAGAACCAGATCATTTCTAAATCAAGCAAAAAAGGAATGGGATCAGACTTGTCCCTAAAGTCCTCACGTACCCTATTTGAGGGAGAGGGTGGTTCTTACTACTCATGGTCAAGCTCTGATCTTCCCATGCTCAAGGAGGCCAACGTCGGAGCCGGCAAATTGGTTTTGAAACCCCTTGGTTTTGCTCTTCCGCACTATGCTGATTCTACTAAAGTTGGCTACGTTCTTGAAGGTATGAACCGTATATCTCGTCTCATTTAGTACTCCGGAACTTTTCCGTGCATCTTCTGATATCTCATTCTCTAAGTACAAATCCTATCACAACGACCCGCAAATTCTGAGCCATACAAAAGAAGTAGGGTTTGTTGGGGAAACTTGGATTTTTCCAAAAGTGAATTTTCGGGTTAATTGAGCCAAACTTTTTGATGGGTCCCACCGTCCGAAATGGATGTGAGTGAGTTTGAACGGGTTTTTCATTCAAAGGCAATGAATCTGGTATACTCATTTGTCCAAATCGGTTTCCGAATGAATGAGATATTCAAGTCGGAAGATGGACCAAAACTAAAGTTTAATGGTCTTCTTGGAGTTAAGGATCATCGGTCGGCGAGTTGTGAGGACCAGATCTCCTTCCTTGAAGCTTCTCTATCGAACCTTTTTGTCAAAGGCTCGAGAAATTCTAGCTTGGTAAAACTCAATGTGTTGTTGATCCACCAGGCGCTCTTCATCGAGCTTCTCGAGTTCTTCGAGGCGCTTCTGATGTTATTCTTCGGTCGACATCTGGGTTGCGAGAGCGATCCGAAGAGATGGGATTTGGATTTCCAATGGAAGAACAGCTTCACATCCGTATACCAGTGAATACGGGGTTGCTCCCGTTGGAGATATTCAAGTCGGAAGATGGACCAAAACTAAAGTTTAATGGGCGCATCTAATCACGAAGAGTCGCAGCTGTTCGGTTGAGTTGTGTTTGTTCGAACTAGTATAGTCACTTCTTTTTATTCCGAATGGATGCGTCCTTTGGTGAAGCGATGTCTTCAAAAGACACCTAGTCCCTATGAAAGGATCACAAAATCTCATTCCCAAAATACTCAATATTGAATCAAATCCAATGTGTAAAAGAGAGATCTGAATTTTGTGTTCGTTCTTCTTCCATTGGTTTTTCTTTCCGGTCAAGTAGTGAAAGGCACAATTAGCTTTGGTTCGCTAGTACAACTTTGTAGAAGTGCTTCTCCGAAGCTGTGAATGAGTGTTGTATCTTGGGAGACAGCGTCTGACCATCCTGTAAGCACCATAGCAGGGGACGTAATTTGTCTTAAGGAGATTCGTCACTTGACATACCTCACTCCAGCAGTTCTAAAAGTCCTTTTTAAAAGTGCTTCTTCTAAAAGTGCTTTTCCTAATTGTTATTTTTAGGAATATTTTATTCAATTTGATTTTGGTTATTGATTTAATACTGAATAATTTACTACAAAACTAATAGGGTTCAGTTTCGAGATTTTCACATTCCCCTTGTATAATCATGTACGGTGCGTCAGTTTTAACAGGATTTGTGCNGCTAACGGGTGAAAATCGTGTAAACTGCGACCATTAGTTAAGGAAATAAAGACTTAAAGAAGATAATAGCAAAGTAAACAAGCTAAATATTAAGCAGATAGAAGTAACTCTAAAAAGTTCGTAAACTCCTCACCAGTCAACAACACCGGATGAACACAGAACAAAGCTGTGTATGTCGCGACTATAGTAAGTAAAAAGAGAACTAAGAACAAGTACTAGAATATACTAGAGTTTCTAGATCATACTAGAAATGTTAGAGAGTTATCACTCAAAATAAAGCAATGAGGCTAAATAATAAAATGCTTAGAATTCAAGCTCCGAAATAAGAAATAAAGCAAGTGCTTTAAATTAAAGCTATCAAGCATACACCATTGTAGTAATTTTTTACAACAAAAGATAAAGAAGTTGAATGTTTACATCCTCCTCTTGAACCAATAAAACTTGGTAAAGGTAAAAAAGAAGTTAAAGCTACTCCTATAAAAACTCTTGAGTCAAATTCTAACTCAGCCAGACAAGAATATCTCTCTCTGGTTATTAAGCAAAATAATTTTACTAACATTCATCTTCAAACAATAAGTAAACAAACAGATAGGATTGAAAACATGCTTATCGACATGAAAAAACCTATCGTCAATCAGATATTTATGCCACCTTTTGCTCCTCAGACTTTCACTGAGAATATCAAATTAGGAAATAATAAGCCTTTTAAACTAAGTGCGAAATTAGTAATCTTACTGAAGAATTAACTCAGAGATTAAAAGACTTATCTTTAAACAAATCTCCCGCTATCAATGTTTTGTCAGAATATGAAACTCGACTAGATAATACAATTGACTATCCGTCTGATTATGATGAAACCATCCAAAATATTAGAAAATAATCTTCTAGCTCAAAAAATTACTATAGAAGACCCACTCCAGCTGATATGTAATTTGAAGAAATAACAGATAATCATAAGAAAAATTTTGATGGAAATTCTCTTGTTGAGTGGAATCTTGATGGATATACTGAATACCAAATTATACATCTGTTACAAGAAATGCTTATTTACGCTAATGCCTGTAGACAACACGGTAATACTGAAAAAAACATTGCAAGCGGAATATGTTCTTTCTTTTCTTATCAGTTGTAAGGTTGGTGGGATCATTATCTTACTCCAAAAGATAAAAATAACATTCTAAATAATTATAAACAAAACCAACTAGGAGAGCTAATTCGCGATGCAAACGGACATTATATTAGTGATGTTGTTTACACCTTACTCCTTTTCATTACCATCACTTCATTAGCTTAGCTAATAGCCTTCAAGATAAAGTTAGAGAACAACTCATGAATTTTAGGTGTAAAACTCTTACAGACTTTAGATGGTACAAAGATGTCTTCCTTTCCAAGGTCTACCAATTACATAACTGTAATAATCCTATTTGAAAAGAAAAGTTTATTTCGGGTCTTCCACCCTTATTTGCTGAAAGAATAAGAGAATCCATTAAAGAACAAAGTAATGGACGTATACTTTATGATCAAATTCATTTTTGAGAATTAATTTAGAGAGTAAATACTATTGGCCTAAAACTTTGTAATGATGTTAAAATTAACAATCAATTAAGAAACCAAAAAATACTATTGGCCTAAAACTTTGTAATGATGTTAAAATTAACAATCAATTAAGAAACCAAAACCTTTTAGGAAAAAGGGAATTAGAAACTTTGTAATGATGTTAAAATTAACAATCAATTAAGAAACCAAAACCTTTTAGGAAAAAGGGAATTATGAGATTTTTGCTATCAATTTGGTTTTCAAATGAAAAACCCAAAAATTAAAAATTGTAAAAAGCGACAGAAACCAAGAAATACAAAGAAAGAAGAAAAAGAATATCCTAAAAGAAAGACTAGAAAAAATACTAATAAAACCTCTACCTGTTATAAATGCAAAAAGAAGAGGGCATTATGCTAATAAATGTCTACAAAAAGGTCTAAAGACTAAAGTCAATGAGCTTCTATTAGACTCCAAAGAATTTACTACAAAAAAAATTAACAAGTTTGTTAATACTTTGAAACTTAGTGATGATGATTCCTCAGATCATGAAAATTTATGCAACAATCTTTGCACTTGTTTCAACTTTTCTGAAAGCTCTTCAGAAACTTCCCAGTTAAACACTTTAAGTGAACACGAACAATTTATTCTTGATACTATAGATGCTATCACTGATCCACAAGAAAAAAGAACGCAATTAACTACGTATCTTGAAATGACCAAAAATAAAGAATTTTTTTTAATAAAAGTTCTTGAAGAAAAGGAAGTCAATGAATATTATACTTTCTCTGAAATCATAAACAGAATTCAAAATAAAAAAAAGATTGAGAGTAGAGTAAATCTTGAAGAACTTCAAAAGGAACAAGGAAATATAAAAATAGAACTTCTCGGACTAAAATAAAAAATAAAAATTTTAGAAACTTACTTAGAAAATAATACCATAGATGAATCTGAAGATTTCAAAGAAATAAAAAACTTTGAGCATGAGCAAGATTTTAATGATAATGAATTTATAAATTCTATAGAAAAATATGTTGAGAAAAAATAGAAATGTAATATCATGCTTAACATTATGAATAAATATTTTGTCTAACATACAGCTCTAATCGATACTGGAGCGATGTAAATTGTATTAGAGAAGATATTGTTCCTCTAAGATTTTATGAGAAAATATCTCATCTAGTCAGTGCTGCTAATGGACAGGCTCTCAAAGCCCGATATAAAGTCACTAATGTTTACATTTGCAATGGAGATCAAAAAATTAAAACTTCTTTTTTTTTCTTTTCAAAGACCTCAAATAAGGTATTATTTTGGGAACTCCTTTTATCAATAATCTTATGCCCTTTATTGTAGATGCTTGTAGGCTGTCTAAAAATCACAATGGATAGCTGATCCTCATCAAGCTCCAACAATGAAAGTTACAATCAGATGACTTTCTTGTTACCAAAGGAAAGCTGCAATCAAAGGATTTCCCTATGGATTAAGAAGAAATTACAAGTCAACAAGAGGAAGAGTTCACCCCTACGATCAAAACACAAGTGGCTACGTTCCAAAAGTCAAGAGTAACGCAACCATTGCATCATCAGCTATCAACAAATCCTCATATTCGAGATGATTGATCTTGATGGCTGCGATAACAACATGACTAATATTATATTAGCAACTATTAGAGGCGCTGATGAGCAGTGTAATGATTTTAGAAAAGCAGGAAGATCTAGAGAACTGTGGGCAAATATTCGACATGCTGAGAAGTGCATGGTTAAAGCCATACAAAGAGATCTTAGTGGAGATCGTGACCCGCAGTTGATAGAGCGTTATTGAGATGCCTTAAATTGTCACAAATGGCCTGAATAAGACCTTCTCGAATGGTCATTGGTGTCATCCATATATAAAGATAAAGGAAGAACGCAGCCCCAAATCGCTGCAGAACGCAGCTCCAAACCGCTACAGAACGCAGCTCCAATGCAGAACGCAGCTCCAGCCGCTGCACAACGCAGCTCCAGCCACTGCAGAACGCAGCTCCAGCCGCTGCAGAACGCAGCTCCAGCCGCTGCAGAACGCAGCTTCATCCGCTGCAAACACAGCTCCAAATCACTGTGGGACGCACTCCCAAATACTGCGCTCAAGCCAGAACGCAAGTCATGGTTCTGACTTATTCAAACATGATCTATATAGTTTCGGAAACCGTTTCTCACCCACGATCTGAGGAGTGGTTTACGTGGGTTGTTACAACCGATTAATGAGGCGACTAAACCCTCATTTGGGCGCGGATTATGGGGGCAGTTACACCCCTAATCTCCCTATAAATATCAACAAACTCAACAGAGTTCAGGGGACGGAGATAGAGATCCAGCGATCGGATTTGGGGAAGAGAATCAAAAGGCAACGATCTTCAACAAACTGAAGAGTTCCAGACATTCAATACTTGGCTTATTAATCGAATTACGTTCGGTTCAAACAACTCTTAGACTCGTCAAGAGTTATCAACCAGACAAGTCATTTGTTCCAGCGAATCAAGACGTGCGGATCGTCAACGAGAAGTAAACTCGACGCGAGCATTCGAGGGAGGCATCTCATCGCCACCGTGAAGAACCCAGAATTAAACAAAGGGGAGAATCCAGATCATTCTCTTCTCTTTTGTAATCAGGAAATCCAGTTATAACTGAGAGTTGAGAGATTTGTAAACATTCTTTTTCTAAGCAGTTAGAGAGAATAAAATCAAACGCAATTCTTTCATCATTTTTTATTACAAAATTTTCCACAAACAATGCTCATGGTATACATACACAGGCTGGAGATCCCAACATCTCTTTTTGGTTTAATAAAGAACCAGAAGATATGTTAGTTAACCGCTTATTCTCTGCATTACAATTTAAAGAAAAATTTATAAATGTTCTTTCTAATACCGAAGACAAAGATTGCCCGGATTCTTTTAACACAAAAATTCTTAATAATAAAAGGCATATTCGTCTTTCATATATTAAAGAGTTCTCTCGTATCCCTATCCCTTTTGATAATAGATATTTTGATATACCAGTACGAATGAATGAAGCTCTTCTGACCTTCTGCAAAGAAGAAAATCGATGGAAAATTGTTCTCATTCTTCCTTTCTCTTTCTATACTTCGCCCGCCGGGTTTTACTAACTTTCGACAAAAATATCTAAAGTTGTTAGAACAATATCTCCATGAATGTAGAGAATTTGTCATCCTGCTACCCACTGTGATAATTCTCTTTTCAAGTAATTTTGAAGAACATTGGAAAACAACTAGAAATATTCTTTCGTTATTTTAATGAAATATTAACCTCAAATATACATTTTTGAACATTTTGTAGGAAAAAGATGACTCATCAAGCTTTAATCTCACAAGCTAAAGAAAAATCTTTTTGTTTAACTCCAGCATCTCCTTTAAAAAGAACAAAATACTTTTATGATCCAGGATTATAATATCCTGATTATGTGCTCGTTAAAAATCTATGGAACATCATCTACGCTCAAGAAAAAAGGCAAATCAGAGTTTATATGACTCATCTAGTCAATCTTTTAAAAGAAAAAGATGAGCAATTTCTTAAACAAAACATCAACTGAAAGAAAAATTTATAGATCTTTCATATGAGATTAATTATCTCTATCCTTATTCCAATAAAATTACACTAACATCTCATGAGATGTTTCAAATCCTTGGAATACCGGAATACATTCAACAAAATATTTGCAACGTCTTAACTGAGAGCACTTATGGTCTAAACTAAACATTTTGTCTCAAGATATTTAAAATGTTATTAAGGCAAAAGTTAAAGATGACAATATTGTCTCCCTTTTAAAAGGTCACAAGGAACACACAATTCCTACAACAGGTGGCTCTCCCAGATTCGCGATAGATATTCGTGGCATTCATCTTTGCATCCCACTTATAGATGCAGGACTTGTTTGTGAGTGAAGAATTTCAAGGGAACCAACATTAGCATGGGCGAAACTTTATATCACAGAGCTACCAAGGCAGTCATTGATAAATGGATGACTAATCCACCTATTGGTTCAGAAACCAGAAAAGCCTATGACGTTTTCATGGCAGCAAAACAAAATCAAGAGAGTGTCTTCAGTCAAGAAGAAGAACCCGACTCTTCGAATGATATATCAATCGATAGCGACTTGGTCGAAGAGATAACACATACATGGGATAACATGAAACATTCCATTTAACTTATGGTAAATTCTACCTATGATTAATCTCAATGACTTAAACACCAAGGCAGACCATTAAACCTCATCGGATTGTAGAAGAATGGAGGTTCCCTTGAAATTCTTAACTCACAGACAAGTCCTGCATCTATAAGTGGGATGTAAAGATGAATGCCACGAATATCTATCGCGAATCTAGGAGATCCACCTGTTGTAGGAATTGTGTGTTCCTTGTGACCTTTTAAAAGGAAGACAATATTGTCATCTTCAATTTTTGTCTTCATAACGTTTTGAATATCTTGAGACAAAATGTTTAGTTTAGACCATAAGTGCTCTCTGTTAAGACGTTGCAAATATTTTGTTGAATTTATTCCGGTATTCCAAGGATTTGAAACATCTCATGAGATGTTAGTATAATTTTATTGGAATAAGGATAGAGATAATTAATCTCATATGAAAGATCTATAAATTTTTCTTTCAGCTAATGTTTTGTTTAAGAAATTTCTCATCTTTTTCTTTTAAAAGATTGACTAGATGAGTCATATAAACTCTGATTTGCCTTTTTTTTTTTGAGCGTAGATGCTGTTCCATAGATTTTTAACGAGCACATAATCGGGATATTGTAATCCTGAATCATAAAAGTATTTTGTTCTTTTTAAAGGAGATGCTGGAGTCAAGCAAAGAGATTTTTCTTTAGCTTGTGAGATTAAAGCTTGATGAGTGATATTTTTCCTACAAAATATTCAAAAATGTATATTTGAGGTTAATATTTCATTAAAATAACGAAAGAATATTTCTAATTGTTTTCCAATATTCTTCAAAATTACTTGAAAAGAGAATTATCACAGTGGGTAGCAGGATGACAAATTCTCTACATTCATGGAGATATTGTTCTAAGAACTTCAGATATTTTTGTCGAAAGTTAGTAAAACCCGACGGCCTTTACCTCCAGGTATAGAAAGAGAAAGGAAGAATGAGAACAATTTTCCATCGATTTTCTTCTTTGCAGAAGGTCAGAAGAGCTTCATTCATTCGTACTGGTATATCAAAATATCTATTATCAAAAGGGATAGGGATACGAGAGAACTCTTTAATATATAAAAGACAAATATGCCTTTTATTATTAAGAATTTTTGTGTTAAAAGAATCCGGACAATCTTTGTCTTCAGTATTAGAAAGAACATTTATAAAAAAATTTTAAATTGTAATGCAGAGAATAAGCGGTTAACTAATATATCTTCTGGTTCTTTATTAAACCAAAAAGAGATGTTGGGGTCTCCAGCCTATGTATGTATACCATGAGCATCTACAATAAAAGGCTTAAGATTATTGATAAAAGAAGTTCCCAAAATAATACCTTATTTGAGGTCTTAGAAAAGAAAAAAAGAAATTTTAATTTTTTGATCTCCATTGCAAATGTAAACTTTAGTGACTTTATATCGGGCTTTGAGAGCCTGTCCATTAGCAGCACAGACTAGATGAGATATTTTCTCATAAAATCTTAGAGTAACAATATCTTCTCTAATGCAATTTACATCTGCTCCAGTATCGATTAGAGCTGTGTGTTGGACAGAGTATTCGTTCATAATGTTAAGCATGATATTACATCTCCATTTTTTCTCAACATATCTTTCTATAGAATTTATAAATTCATTATCATTAAAATCTTGTTCATGTTCAAAGTTTTTTGTTTCTTTGAAACCTTCAAATTCATCTATGGTTTTATTTTCTAAGTAAGTTTCTAAAAATTTTATTTTTTGTTTTAGTCCACGAAGTTCTATTTTTATATTTCTTTATTCCTTTTGAAGTTCTTCAATATTTACTTTACTCTCAATATTTTTTATATTTTGAATTATGTTTATGATTTCAGAGAAAGTATAATATTCGTTGTCTTTCTTTTATTCAATAACTTTTATTAAATTTTTTTCTTTATTTTTGGTCATTTCAAGATACTTAGTTAATTGCATTCTTTTTTCTTATGGATCAGTGATAGCATCTATAGTATCAAGAATAAATTGTTCGTGTTCGCTTAAAGTATTTAACTGGGAAGTTTCTGAAGAGCTTTCAGAAAAGTTAAAACAAGTGCAAAGATTGTTGCATAATTTTTCATGATCTGAGGAATCATCATCACTAAGTTTCAAAATATTAACAAACTTATCAACTTCTTCTGTAGTAAATTCTTTGGAGTCTAATAGAAGCTCATTGACTTAAGTCTTTAGATATTTTTGTAGACATTTATAAGCATAATGCCCTTTCATTTTGCATTTATAACAAGTGGGGGTTTTATTAGTATTTTTTCTAGTCTTTCTTTTAGGAGATTCTTTTTCTTCGTTCTTTGTATTTCTTGGTTTCTATCGTTTTTTATAATTTCTAATTTTTGGGTTTTCCATTTGAAAACCAAATTGATAGCAAAAATCTCCTAGTTCCCTTTTTCCTAAAAGGTTTTGGTTTCTTAATTGATTGTTAATTTTAACATTATTACAAAGTTTTAGGCCAATAGTATTTATTCTCTGAATTAATTCTCCAAAAGGAATTTGATCATAAGGTATACGTCCATTACTTTGTTCTTTAATGGATTCTCTTATTCTTTCAGCAAATAAGGGTGGAAGACCCGAAATGAATTTTTCTTTCCAAATAGGATTGTTACAGTCATGTAATTGGTAGACCTTGGAAAGGAAGATGCCTTTGTACCATCTATAGTCTGTAAGGGTTTTACACCTAAAATTCATGAGTTATTCTCTAACTTTATCTTGAAGGCTATTAGCTAAGCCAATGAAGTGATGGTAAACGGAAAGGAGTAAGATGTAAACAGCATCACTAATATAATGTCCGTTTGCATCGCGAATTGGCTCTCCTAGTTGGTTTTGTTTATAATTATTTAGAATGTTATTTTTATCTGTAGGAGTAAGATAATAATCCCACCAACCTTGCAACTGACCAGAAAGAACATATTCCGCTTGTAATGTCTTTTTTCGTATTACCATGTTGTCTACAGGCATTAGCGTAAATAGGCATTTCTTGTAACAGATGTATAATTTGGTATTTAGTATATCCATTAAGATTCCACTCAACAAGAGAATTTTTATTAAAATTTGTCTTATAATTATCAGTTATTTCTTCAAATTGCATATGAGCTGGAGTGGGTCTTCTTTAGTAATTTTTTGATCTAGAAGGTTGCTTTCTAATGTTTTGGATGGTTTCATCATAATCAGACGGATAGTCAATTGTATTATCTAGCCGAGTTTCATATTCTGACAAAACATTTATTATATAGCGGGAGATTTGTTTAAAGATAAGTCTTTTAATCTCTTAGTTAATTCTTCAGTAAGATTACTCATTTTTTTCACTTAGTTTAAAATGTTTATTATTTCCTAATTTGATATTCTCAGTGAAAGTCTGAGGAGCAAAAGGTGGCATAGATATTTGATTGATGATAGGTTTTTCATGTCGATAAGCATGTTTTCAATCATATCTATTTCTTTACCTATTGTTTGAAGATGAATGTTAGTAAAATTAGTTTGCTCAATACCCAGAGAGATATGTTCTTGTTTGGTTGTGTTGGAATTTGACTCAAAAAGTTTTTATAGGAGTAGCTTTAACTTCTTCTTTACCTTTACCAAGTTTTATTGGTTCAAGAGGAGGATGTAAAGATTCAACTTCTTTATCTTTTTCTGTTTTCCATGTGTTTGAAATCTTTTTTAGCATATAGACCTGGTTTTCAGTAGGTAAATATTTAAGAGAATTCTTTTGATCTTTAATATAAATAAACTCATACCATAAAAAAAGGGTATATTTTCCCTCTTTTTTATGGTATGAGTTTATTTATATTAAAGATCAAAAGAATTCTCTTAAAATCATAATATAGGGCTCGAATTGATGACCTAAAGTCTTTTTCATAAGTTCTAAAAAACCATTCTTTTTGTGATGATTTTTTGGAGAATTAAATTCTTTTCTTAGAGCTTCTTTATCAATGTCAAAAGGAGGTGTATTATCAAGGTTCTCAAATACTTAGTCTTGATGAATCAGAATCATCATAAATGGCAGCTGGCTCAATGTTATATTTAATTCTTATTGGTTTTTTGTGTTTAAAAAAGTTTTTTTTCCGAGTTGGAATTGAAGAAATTGAGGCACGTCGTTCGTCATTAGTTTCAAGAGTGATTTTTCTAAGCGAAGAAAAGTTAACCTCGACATCATCATTAAGATGTTCAATAATTTTTTAAAGATTAGAATTTTCAGGGGGTAAGGGTTCAATGACTTGACTTAATTTCCAAACTGAAGGAAGTTGAATTTTATTCCATTTTAAAGTCCGTGGTACTACTAGATTATTATTTGTGTGGGTAAGAAATAAAGTAGTTGTTTATTTTCTCAGGGTTAACCTTAGCTAAAGGTGTGAGCGTATTCATGGCTTTATAGCAGATTCTATAAGTTAAAGCTATATTCTCAGAATTAATATCCATATTAAATCCAGTGATTTGAAGATTTAAAGTTAATACTTTGAGGATGCCAGGGTTTGATAAAGAAACTGAGAAGTTTGGAAAAGCATTAAAGAATATAGGATCATTGCTTAGGTTTGACCCGATTAGACCAATTAAAGAGTCTGTAAAAACAGAAAATCTTTCGTCTCGTAAGCAAACAAGAATAGAGGTGTTAATGCCATTTTTAGTAAGGGGTCTAATAGACACTTGAACAAGGCCAAGATGAAGGAATTTAAGAGTAGGATCTTCAGTGATTCTTTGGATATCTTTATCACTGAGTAATTGTAATTTCTCTGTGTGAGAGGTTACGGTCTTTGTTTTTTTAATGGTTTTAACATGATATGATGTTTTTAGTTTAAAATTTTCTTTACAATAGATATCATTAGTACTAACTTTAGGTATTTTCCAATTTTGAATGTTTTGATCAATATTTTCGTAATCTAAGGATTTTGTTAGTTTTTAACCGATATAGTTTTTACATAAGCATTCTTCTTATGAGGAGAAAGATAGCTTAGAAACTTCGGCATCTTAGAAAGACTTTAAGACTTAACCTGTTAACATCAAGGGATGAACACGGACAAAGGAACCCTAGGCGCACTCAGCTAACGAGTGAAAATCGTGTAAACTGCGACCACTAGTTAATAAAATAAAGACTTAAAGAAGATAGCAAAGTAAACAAGTTAGATATTAAGCAGATAGAAGTAACTCTAAAAAGTTCACAAAATCCTCACCAGTCAACAACACTGGATGAACACAGAACAAAGCAGTGTAAGTCGCGACTACAGTAAGTAAAGATAGAACTAAGAACGAGTACTAGAATATGCTAGAGTTTCTCGATCATACTAGAAATGTTAGAGAGTTATCACTCAAAGTAAAGCAATAAGGCTAAATAATAAAATACTTAGAATTAAAGCTCTGAAATAAGAAATAAAGCAAGTGTTTCAAATTAAATCTATCAAGCATATAGTATTGTAGTAGTTTTTTTACTACAAATATCTACAATTATTTTATTGTAGAATGAGCTTTAGTATCAAGGAGTGAGTTGTTTCTCACGGAGATATACACTGGCGAGCCGGGGTTTGGGTTTCACCACCGCAGGCCGACTCCGCCACCGGCTAACTTGGCTCTGATACTAATCGTGACTAGGACTGTTTAATCATTGATACGTCAGAGCTAGCTCGTGGGGAATACTTTGTAGACAGAGGAGAGGATTGTAGATATTTGTAGTAAAAAACTACTACAATACTGTATGCTTGATAACTTTAATTAAAGCACTTGCTTTATTTCTTATTTCAGAGCTTTAATTCTAAGCATTTTATTATTTAGCCTCATTGCTTTATTTTGAGTAACATTTCTAGTATGATCTAGAAACTCTAGCATATTCTAATACTCGTTCTTAGTTCTCTCTTTACTTACTGTAGTCGCGAATTACACAACTTTCTTCTGTGTTTATCCGGTGTTGTTGACTGGTGAGGATTTTGCGAACTTTTTAGAGTTACTTTTATCTGCTTAATATCTAGCTTGTTTACTTTGCTATCTTCTTTAAGTCTTTATTTCCTTAACTAGTGGTCGCAGTTTACACGGTTTTCACCCGTTAGCTGAGTGTGCCTAGGGTTCCTTTGTCCGTGTTCATCCCTTGATGTTGACAGGTTAAGTCTTAAAGTCTTTCTAAGATGCCCAAGTTTCTAAGCTATCTTTTTCCTGATAAGAAGAATGCCTATATAAAAACTATGTCGGTTAAAACTCAGAATCCTTAGATTACGAAAATATTGATCAAAGCATTCAAAATTGGAAAATGCCTAAAGTTAGTACTAATGATACCTATTATAAAGAAAGTTTTAAACTAAAAACATCATATCATGTTAAAACCATTGAAAAAACAAAGACTATAATCTCTCACACGGAGAAATTATAATTACCCAGTGATAAAGATATCCAAAGAATCACTGAAGATCCTACTCTTAAATTCCTTCATCTTGGCCTTGTTCAAGTGTCTATTAGACCCCTTATGATAAATGGCATTAACACCTCTATTCTTGTTTGCTTACGAGACGAAAGATTTTCTGTTTTTACAGACTCTTTAATTGGTCTAATTGAGTCAAGTCTAAACAATGGTCATATATTCTTTAATGTTTTTCCAAACTTCTCAGTTTCTTTATCAGACCCTGGCATCCTCAAAGTATTAACTTTAAATCTTCAAACATCTAGATTTAATATGAATATTAATTCTAAGAATATAGCTTTAACTTATAGAATTTGCTATAAAGCCATGAATACGCTCACACCTTTAGCTAAGGTTAACCCTGAGAAAGGAGCAACTACTTTATTTCTTACCCACGCAAAAAATAATCTAGTAGTACCATAGACTTTAAAACGGAATGAAATTCAACTTCCTTTAGTTTGAAAATTAAGTCAAGTCATTGAACCCTTACCCCCTAAAAATTCTAATCTTCAAAAAATTATTGAACATCCTAATGGTGATGTCGAGGTTAAATTTTCTTCGCTTAGAAAAATCACTCTTGAAACTAATGACGAATGACGTGCCTCAATTTCTTCAATTCGAACTCGAGAAAAAGACTTTTTTAAACACAAAAAACCAATAGGAATTAAATATAATATTGAGCCAACTGCCATTTATGATGATTCTGATTCATCAAGACTAAGTATTAATGTTATTGGGAACTTTGATAATACACCTCCTTTTGATATTGATAAAGAAGCTCTAAGAAAAGAATTTAATTCTCCAAAAAATCATCACAAAAAGAATGGTTTTTTAAAACTTATGAAAAAGACTTTAGGTCATCAATTCGAGCCCTATATTATGATTGTATGTGAACCATTAGAAAAAATATACCCTTTTTCTTATGGTATGAGTTTATTTATATTGAAAATCAAAAGAATTTGTTGACCCTATAGTTTTGATGATGGCAAACAATTTTATATGAAACATAAACTGATAACCCACATATAAGCCAAACATAGATAAACCACATATAAGCCAAACATAGATAAACCATTCATGAATGATTCCATAAACCATATATGGAATAAGTATATGAGCTATATGTGGATTTTTCTCCCCCTTTGACAACATCAAAAAGGGAAAAATTAAAAAATAGGAGCAATGCTCCCCCTGCTTATGAGCACAGAGATATAAAAATAAAGTAATATATGCCAAAAGCTCCCCCTGTCAAATAGAATAACGACACTAAAGAGTATGTAAAGGAGCTAAGTAAACTAAACAATCATAAACAGTACAAAGAACTCATGATAAGCAACTTATTTTCCACACACCAAGACATGAATGTTGTTTCAACCATGCATTGATTCATAGAAGAAATAAACTAAACACAATAAGTCACAAAGCATCACATAAGCATTAGAAACAACATAGTTTTGCATCATACATGAAAAGTCACATAAAACCATACTGATATAGAGTTATTACACTCAAACTAAAAACATAAATGTCAAGTTTTCTAACTCAAAATGAAACAGCACCATCAACATAGAGATGACAAAAACAAACTCCAATAAACAGCAAGATCACTCCTCATCATCACCATCATCATCACCACCATCACCATCGTCATCAGAAGATCCTGATCCTTCAGCAGGGGCCTCCTCAGAATCAGACTCAGAGGTAGAAGAGGGATCCGGAATCCCGAGAGACTGACGCTGATAGGAAAGAATAGTCCTAACATCCCTCTGAATAGATGAGACTTGCTTCTGAACACTTGAGTACTGAGTCTCAAGGCGATCCAGACGGTCACAAATATCAGAAGTGGAAGAGGTAGAGGCTCTAGAACGGGAGCGAGAAGATGATGAAGGAGTGGAGTCAATGGACATCTGCATTCTAGAAAGGGAAACCTTATCAAAGAAATCTCTCTTAGATTCAATCTTGGGTTCATTTGTGAGGTCAACATTGAAGTGTTGAAAGATGAGGGTGAGAAAGGAGCCAAAAGGTAGAAACTTGGTATGCTTTGATGCCATGTTATTGACAAAGACAGTTGCCCAATCTACTTTGATTTTGGCAAAAATAGCATAAACAGCATTAATCTTATCAGAAGCAAAGTGATCAAAACTACCGGTCTTAGGAATCAAGTTTTGAGCAACAATTCTAGCAATGAGTTTGGCAATTGGATTAAGTGAATTGTTGTTCATAGGATAAGAGAATCCGGGTTTAAACATTAGTTGGTTGACAGCAGGATCACTAAGCTCAATGGACATGAGATCAACGTCACCTGTTGGGATTTCAAGAATCCCCGCAAGTTCGTTGGCAGAAAAGGTTATTGCAACATTTTTAACTGATGAGGTAATGGTCAAACTACCATCAGCAGAGGATGATGTGGACAGATTGGCATAAAACAGATAAACTAAAAAAGGATAGAAAGGAACTTTATATACCTCATCTAGCAATCTATCTAACCCAACATTATGAAGGATAGACTGAGTGTCATACATGAATAGCTCAGGATATTTGATATACCTAGTTGGGAGAATTTTCAATTTACACAGTTCCCTATATTTCCTAACAAGAGATTTAAAAAGCAGATAATTCTCATAATGTGAAGCTTTTATAGAGGAGGAACTAGTTTCAGGTTTAGATCTCTTTTTGGAGGGCTTGGGAGGCATGATAGATTAGGAATATGATTAGATATGAGATATTATGTGAAAAAATCCCTGTAAAAAAAAATTTAGAGCAATTTTAAACAGCTGCCCTAAAAAGAAACCCTAGATTGAGAATATAAACTTAAGAATGCAGAAATCAAGAGACAGGGGAAGAATTTACCCACAATCATTCATATACCTAGTTGAGATTATTTCTTAGTTGTAGAGAAGAAGAGCAGCAATGGGGTATATATAGCATCCCAATACAACAGCTAAAAGTAGGCAATAAGACCCTAATTCAACCGCTGTTCCTCATTGTCGATTTTCATCAGAATTTGTAAGCGTACTAAAAATCGACAATGAGGAACAGCGGTTGAATTAGGGTCTTATTGCCTACTTTTAGCTGTTGTATTGGGGTGCTATATATACCCCATTGCTGCTCTTCTTCTCTACAACTAAGAAATAATCTCAACTAGGTATATGAATGATTGTGGGTAAATTCTTCCCCTATCTCTTGATTTCTGCATTCTTAAGTTTATATTCTCAATCTAGGGTTTCTTTTTACGGCAGCTGTTTAAAATTGCTCTAAATTTCTTTTTACAGGGATTTTTTCACATAATATCTCATATCTAATCATATTCCTAATCTATCATGCCTCCCAAGCCCTCCAAAAAGAGATCTAAACCTGAAACTAGTTCCTCCTCTATAAAAGCTTCACATTATGAGGATTATCTGCTTTTTAAATCTCTTGTTAGGAAATATAGGGAACTGTGTAAATTGAAAATTCTCCCAACTAGGTATATCAAATATCCTGAGCTATTCATGTATGACACTCAGTCTATCCTTCATAATGTTGGGTTAGATAGATTGCTAGATGAGGTATATAAAGTTCCTTTCTATCCTTTTTTAGTTTATCTGTTTTATGCCAATCTGTCCACATCATCCTCTGCTGATGGTAGTTTGACCATTACCTCATCAGTTAAAAATATTGCAATAACCTTTTCTACCAACGAACTTGCGGGGATTCTTGAAATCCCAACAGGTGACGTTGATCTTATGTCCATTGAGCTTAGTGATCCTGCTGTCAACCAACTAATGTTTAAACCCGGATTCTCTTATCCTATGAACAACAATTCACTTAATCCAATTGCCAAACTCATTGCTAGAATTGTTGCTCAAAACTTGATTCCTAAGACCGGTAGTTTTGATCACTTTGCTTCTGATAAGATTAATGCTGTTTATGCTATTTTTGCCAAAATCAAAGTAGATTGGGCAACTGTCTTTGTCAATAACATGGCATCAAAGCATACCAAGTTTCTACCTTTTGGCTCCTTTCTCACCCTCATCTTTCAACACTTCAATGTTGACCTCACAAATGAACCCAAGATTGAATCTAAGAGAGATTTCTTTGATAAGGTTTCCCTTTCTAGAATGCAGATGTCCATTGACTCCACTCCTTCATCATCTTCTCGCTCCCGTTCTAGAGCCTCTACTTCTTCCACTTCTGATATTTGTGACCGTCTGGATCGCCTTGAGACTTAGTACTCAAGTGTTCAGAAGCAAGTCTCATCTATTCAGAGGCATGTTAGGACTATTCTTTCCTATCAGCGTCAGTCTCTCGGGATTCCGGATCCCTCTTCTACCTCTGAGTCTGATTCTGAGGAGGCCCCTGCTGAAGGATCAGGATCTTCTGATGACGATGGTGATGGTGGTGATGATGATGGTGATGATGATGAGTGATCTTGCTGTTTATTGGAGTTTGTTTTTGTGATCTCTATGTTGATGGTGTTGTTTCATTTTGAGTTAGAAAACTTGACATTTATGTTTTTAGTTTGAGTGTAATAACTCTATATCAGTATGGTTTTATGTGACTTTTCATGTATGATTTGCTATCTTGTGGACGAATCTATGTTTATGCAAAACTATGTTGTTTCTAATGCTTATGTGATGTTTTGTGACTTATTGTATTTAGTTTATTTCTTCTATGAATTAATGCATGGTTGAAACAACATTCATGTCTTGGTGTGTGGAAAATAAGTTGCTTATCATGAGTTCTTTGTACTGTTTATGATTGTTTAGTTTGCTTAGCTCCTTTACATACTCTTTAGTGTCATTTATTCTATTTGACAGGGGGAGCTTTTGGCATATATTACTTTATTTTTATATCTCTGTGCTCATAAGCAGGGGGAGCATTGCTCCTATTTTTTAATTTTTCCCTTTTTGATGTTGTCAAAGGGGGAGAAAAATCCACATATAGCTCATATACTTATTCCATATATGGTTTATGGAATCATTCATGAATGGTTTTATATTTCATATTCATGTATAAATTGTTTGTCATCATCAAAAAGGGGGAGATTGTTGACCCTATAGTTTTGATGATGATTTAGCAAACAATTTATTACTAATAAGTTTTCTAGTGTTTTGTGTTTATGTTCTCTTTTCAGGTATTTCAACACACGTCAATCTAGTGTTAAAGATTCAAGTTCATTTGCGTGGATTTACCTAGGTATATGTTTAGTACGCTTACATATATTGTATGATTATATCTAAGCTCAATATATGTACACGTAACACAATTTTTTGATGTTTTCTATCATATAAATGATTTCTCATCAAACGTTGTTACAATAACTTTTCTCTCATGTTTACAGCTCTTTAATATTTCATTGTATATATATAATATATGCATAACATATATAAACATATTTACAAGTTCTATATCAACTTTCACTTTCATATAAAAACAGGTTTTCTAAGCATTTTTCAAAAACAGGTAGTTTTCACAAACAAAAATTGATTTTCCAAAAATTCTTTTTTAAACATGTTTATTTTATCATTTAAAAACTTTCCCCAAAGTTTCATTATTTTTGGACTTAATTTAAATTTTTTTTTTGAATTTTCAAACTAGCCCCAAAACCTGGAAATTTACATATATCAGATTTCGGTCGACCGGTACGGTCGACCGACAGTTGTTCTTTTTCTGATCAAATTTCCAGAGATCCTTCCGGTCGACCGAAAATTTCGTCGGTCGACCGCCAGCCTTGAACTCGTGTTTTCTGAGGTTTTTGAGCTAAGCGGTCGACCGGACGGGTCGACCGCCGAGTTGTCAGATGTGTATAACGGCTAGTTTTTCAAATGGGTTTCTTGGTCTTTTTGCCTACTTTTAGCTGTTGTATTGGGGTGCTATATATACCCCATTGCTGCTCTTCTTCTCTACAACTAAGAAATAAAAGTTTGTTATTTAACAAGATATTAATCGCGTTTAAGAGCTGTTTAAGAGTTGTTTCATTAATCAGTTTCAAGAGAAGTTTTTCTACAACAAGAAGAGGCTTTCAAATTCTATTGAGATCATCATTTCTTCAGCTCTTCTTGTTCATTGAAAAGTTTTCTAAACTCTTTCCTATATAGCTTATTATTTCACTTTCATTTGATTAGCTATATTTATTAAGTTATAGTTATTGAGTTTCATTCACTATTGTCACACACACTTATTGAGCTTAATATTCTCATATTATATATCGTGGGTTGTGGGGTGTGATTTAGTGAGTGTGAGCTTCATTGAGTTCTCACTTGTTATTTGAGAACAAATCATTGTATTTAACTTTTATTTGTGAGAATCACTTGTAATACACTTGTACACCGAGAGAAGTGTGAGGAGAGAGAGACGGGGTCAAATCCAATAGGAGTGGCGTCGATTGACGAACCTAGGGAGAGGTTGTAATCGAGCACTTGAGGAGGAGGACACGTGCTAGGTTCCTACACTTAGTGTGTAAAGTGTGATTGTTGAGTGATTGTGTAGTGTGAGAGTTTTCGGTGAACTTGTAAACCGAGTGTGTAGAAGTTCCGGCTTCCAAACCGGATTGTGATAGTGGATATCTCCTCGAGGTGAGGAGCGGGGACGTAGGTCGTGGAGACCGAACCTCGTGAACATATAGTGTGTTTGTGTTTTGCTTAGCGTATTCTTTTTTTTTCATCTTTATTATTCATATTCATATCTTGCAAGATCAAATTAATCAATATAATTTTAATTGGCTTTTAATTAGGATTAGATTAGCATAAGACCCTAATCACCCCCTCTAGGGTCTAACAGAATTCTCTTAAATATTTACCTACTGAAAAATATGTCTATATGCTAAAAAAGATTTCAAACACATGGAAAACAGAAAAAGATAAAGAAGTTAAATCTTTACATCCTCCTCTTGAACCAATAAAACTTGGTAAATGTAAAGAAGAAGTTAAAGCTACTCCTATAAAAACTCTTGAGTCAAATTCCAACACACCCAGACAAGAACATATCTCTGTGGTTATTGAGCAAAATAATTTTACTAACATTCATCTTCAAATAATAGGTAAACAAACAGATAGGATTGAAAACATGCTTATCGACATGAAAAAAACCTATCGTCAATCAGATATCTATGCCACCTTTTGCTCCTCAGACTTTCACTGAGAATATCAAATTAGGAAATAATAAACCTTTTAAACTAAGTGAAAAAAATGAAAAAATGAGTAATCTTACTAAAGAATTAACTAAGAGATTAAAAGACTTATCTTTAAACAAATCTCCCGCTATCAATGTTTTGTCAGAATATGAAACTCGGCTAGATAATACAATTGACTATCCGTCTGATTATGATGAAACCATCGAGTTTCAAAGTATTAACAAACTTATCAACTTCTTCTATAGTAAATTATTTGGAGTCTAATAGAAGCTCATTGACTTTAGTCTTTAGATCTTTTTGTAGACATTTATTAGCATAATGCCCCTTCTTTTAGCATTTATAACAAGTTGGCGGTTTTATTAGTATTTTTTCTAGTCTTTCTTTTAGGAGATTCTTTTTCTTCTTTCTTTGTGTTTCTTGGTTTCTGTCGTTTTTTATAATTTCTAATTTTTGGGTTTTCAATTTGAAAGCCAAATTGATAGCAAAAATCTCCTAATTCCCTTTTTCCTAAAAGGTTTTGGTTTCTTAATTGATTGTTAATTTTAATATCATTATAAAGTTTTAGGTCAATAGTATTTACTCTCTGAATTAATTCTCTAAAAGGAATTTGATCATAAGGTATACGTCCATTACTTTGTTCTTTAATGGATTCTCTTATTCTTTCAGCAAATAAGGGTGGAAGACCCGAAATGAATTTTTCTTTCGAAATAGGATTATTACAGTCATGTAATTGGTAGATCTTGGAAAGGAAGACATTTTTGTACCATCTATAGTCTGTAAGGGTTTTATACCTAAAATTCATGAGTTGTTCTCTAACTTTATCTTGAAGGCTATTAGCTAAGATAATGAAGTGATGGTAAATGGAAAGGAGTAAGGTGTAAACAACATCACTAATATAATGAACATTTGCATCGCGAATTGGCTCTTCTAGTTGGTTTTGTTTATAACTATTTAGAATGTTATTTTTATCTGTTGGAGTAAGATAATGATCCCACCAACCTTACAACTGACCAGAAAACGAAGAACATATTCCGCTTGCAATGTCTTTTTTAGTATTGTCGTGTTGTCTACAGGCATTAGCGTAAATAAGCATTTCTTGTAACAGATGTATAATTTGGTATTCAGTATATCCATCAAGATTCCACTCAACTAGAGAATTTACGTCAAAATTTCTCTTACGATTATCAGTTATTTTTTCAAATTGCATATCAGCTGGAGTGGGTCTTCTATAGAAGATTTGATTTTAATCCGTATTCAGTGCTATAGCCTGGGAGTAACGAGCTCTTTCTTCCATTTAGATAGTTTGTAATATTCCATCGATCATACCATTTTACAGAAATGCTTCTTGCAAAATAAGATGGTAGGTTACTATTCATAATGCAATCCCAATCCAATTGCATAATCCAAGGGAGACCAAATTCCATAGATATTTGAAGTATATCTCATGGAGATAAATTTCTTCCTTGCTTTTTAAGGATCTCGTTTGGTAGTATTTCTTTAATTGCTCCAAATTTAGCCCAGAAGATTTTAATAAACCAATTTGGTAGACTCATTTGATTCATAAATCGTATCCAGCATGAATGTTTTCCAAGATCATTTTGAATATACAGAACATGTTCCCAAGTAGCTTGATAGTCCTAGTAGTTGTATTGTTGGGGACCAATTTGAGTTTTCTCTTTAAACTTTAGTAGAACATTAGGGTTCCCATATGAGTTCCATTCATTTAATGGAATAATATGATATATTCTTAATCGAGAGTAGTTGTATTCTTGTCCTCGATATTTATGATGAGTAAATGCACTTTATGTTTCTTTAAGTATCTTTTCATATTAATGGGTGGTTTTACCAAACATTATCGGAATATAGTAATATTCTTTAGGAATAAACTTTGTTGTCATTTCAACAGAAAATGAAGACTGATCAGAATTCTCAAGGATGATGAGTTTATCCAATGTGCTTAGATAAAACTGAGAATATGCTTCCTTTTTATCTTTTGTTAAGGAAGTAGAAGAATCTCTCTCTCTCTCTCTCTTTCATGTGGGAGAGTCTTTTGGTGATGATATTTTGATAGAGCCATATCCCTGTAGAAATTCCCTAGAGAGGAAATCAGGCAAATTATTATTATCACCTTTAATAAATTCTACATCAAAATCAAACACAGTAAGGATAGCTTGTCATCTAGCAAATATTTGTTTAGATGCTAAATTTTGAACATCTTTATTGATAACATATTTGGCAGACATGCAATCGATTCCGAGTAAGAACTTTTGATTTAATAAATCGCTTTGAAATTTATTGATACAAAGAACAATAGCAAGTATTTCCTTTTTAATTGTAGAATAATTTTTTCTAGTGTCATTCCAGGCGCCAGAGATAAAGGCAACTAGAAATTTCTTATTGTTAATTTTTTGCTTAAGAATGCCACCATACCCAAAATCAGATGCATCTGTTTCAACTATTTTAAAAGTTGTTGGATCAGGAAGAGATAAACAAGGCAACGATTTAACTTTAGCTTTTATCCGTTTGACGGCTTCAGAATGTCTTTCAGTCCATTCAGTACAGCCTTTTTTTAACCTATCATTAAGAGTTTTTTATCATAAGCAATGTCATTATAAAAATCTGAGACATAATTTAGACAGCCCAAAAATCTTTGTAATTGCTTAGTTTCTTTTATATCATCATGAAATTTATCAGCAAAGGCAATAACTCTATGGATAGGAGAAATTGTACCTTTATCAATAGAATATCCTAAAAATTGTATCTTTGTTTGAAAAAGTTTTATTTTTCTAGCAGAGACTACTAAACCATTGCTTTTAATGATTTTAATAAAGATATGTAAATGTTTCCAATGTTGATCGATATCTTCAGAAAAAACAAGTACATCATCAATGTAAACAATGGTGAAGGAAGTGTAAGGATTAAAAATTGCGTTCATTATTTTTCTGAAATTCAGATGGGACATTTTTTAAGCCAAATAGCATAACATTCCATTCATAGTGACCGAATGGGACGGTAAAAGCTGTTTTATAACAATCTGTTTTAGCAATTTGTACTTGCCAAAATCCTGATTTCATATCAAAATTTGAAAATAATTTTGTTCCTTGTAATCACTTGATTAGATCTTGCTTATTTGGTATAGGATATCTAATCCATTGTAAAACTTTATTAAGATGTTTGTAGTTGATAACTAATCTAGGAACGCCTCTTTCAAGTTCGACAGCATTTTCAACATAAAAAGCTGCACAACTCCAAGGAGCTGATCAAATTTTTATTTTGTAGATCAGAAATTTCTTGTTTACATATTTCTAAAAGTTGCTGACTCATTTGTATTGGGCGAGCTTTGGTAGGAATTTTATTTTTAGAAAAATCCTTTTCATAAGGAAGGTTGACAACATGTTTTTTCTAAACCAAAAAGCATGAGGAAGCTCAGAACAAACTTCATTTTCATGTTTTTTATGAAATAGTTTTAATCTTTCAGTAAATTGGTTTTCGTTAATTTGTCTTTCAATTTTTTCCATTTTGATTTCATCAGAAATATCTTGAAGGAATTTTTCTTTATGAGCAGTTTCTTCTTTTTAATTTTTAGTTTTAAGTTTGAGTTTGTGTGAGATTTGCTTTTAATCTTTCTTTTAAGTGTTTGTAAGATAAGTGTGCTCTACTACTACTAGTTCCAGTGGATCTCTCAGCTCTCGGTTTGTAAGAATTTTTGGTTTAATAAATCGCTTTGAAATTTATTAATAGAAAGAACAATAGCAAGCATTTCTTTTTTTATTGTTGAATAATTTTTTCTCGTGTCATTCCAAGCACCAGAAGTAAAGGCTACAAGAACATCTTTATTGTTAACTCTTTGCTTAAGAACCCCCCCCCCCCCATCCCCCCGTAGCCAAAATCAGATGCATCTGTTTTAACTATTTTAAAAGTTGTAGGATCTGGAAGAGATAAACAAGGCAATGTTTTTACTTTAGCCTTTATCCTTTTGACCGCTTCAGAATGCCTTTCTGTCCATTCGGTACAATCCTTTTTTAACCTGTCACTAAGAATTTTTCTATCATATGCAAGGTCTTTATAGAAATCAGAAACATAATTAAGACATCCTAGAAATCTTTGTAATTGCTTAGTGTCTTTTATCTCATCAGGAAATTTATCAGCAAAGGCAATGACTCTTTGGATAGGAGAAATAGTACCTTTGTTAATAGAATATCCTAAAAATTGTATTTTGGTTTGGAAGAGTTTTATTTTTCTAGCGGAGACAACTAAACCATTATCTTTAATGATTTTAAAGAAGATATGTAGATGTTTCCAATGTTGGTCGATATCTTTAGAAAAAACAAGGACATCATCAATGTAAACAATGGTGAAAGAGGTGTAGGGATTAAATATTTCGTTCATTATTTTCTGGAATTCAGAGGGAGCATTTTTTTAAGCCAAAAGGCATAACATTCCACTCATAATGACCGAAAGGGACAGTAAAAGCTGTTTTATAGCGATCATCTTCAGCAATTTGCACTTGCCAAAATCCTGATTTCATGTCAAACTTTGAAAATAATCTTGTCCCTTGTAATCTCTTCATTAGATCTTGTTTATTTGGTATAGGATATCGAATCCATTGTAAGACTTTGTTAAGAGGTTTGTAATTGATAACCAATCTAGGAACTCCTCTTTCAAGTTCCGCAGCATTCTCAACATAAAAAGCTGCGCAACTCCAAGGAGAAGAGCTGGGTCTGATCAGGTTTTTCTTTTGTAGATCAGAAATCTCTTGCTTACATATTTCTAAAAGCCTCTGACTCATTTGTATAGGACGAGCTTTGGTTGGGATTTTATTTTCAGAAAAATCTTTTTCATATGGGAGGTTAACAACATGTTTTTTTCTAAACCAAAAAGCATGAGGGATCTCCGAACAAACTTCCTTTTTGAGTTTTTCTTGGAAAAGTTTTATTCTTTCAATAAATTTTTCTTCATTAATTTGTTTTTCAATCTTTTCTAATTTAATCTCATCAGAAATGTCTTGAAGGAATTTTTCTTTATGAGATAAAGATGAGACTAAATGATTAAGATAAGCTTCTTCAGGGGCATTGTTAAACTTGATAGTATATTTGAACCCATTAGTATGAAAATGAAGGCAATTGTCATCAACGGAAAAGGGTTTGAGAAGGTTAATGAAAGGAGTGCCAAGGATAATACTTTGTTGTAAGTTTTTGACCAAGATAAAGGATGTTTTCAAACATAAACCTTGATTGCAAACATGAACATCAGAAAGTTTATATTCAATACTCAGACTATGTCCTCCTGCAGAAGAAAGGCTGTGGGTCGTTTTTTCAAAGTATTGAGAGGGAACAATATCTTCTCTAATACAATTTAGGTCTGCTCCAGTGTCAATTAAAGCAGTATCTCTGACAGTGAAGCTGGACTGAATTTTGAGAATAATATCACATTTCCATTTTTGATTTATATACTTTTCTACAGAATCAATATTATTAGAGCATTTTGTATTATTTGGTTGAGATTTTAAGGTTAAAATTTCTTGCTTGAGATTTTTAAGCTAAATTTTTACATCTTTTTGTTCCTTTTTGAGGTCTTGAATAGATGCCTTTTTAGATGGAAAGGTTAGAGTAGAAGAGACACTCTTATTCTTTTTTATCATCTCAAGGTACTTCTTTAACTGTATCCCTTTTTCTTGAGGATTAGTAATGGCATTAATGGTCTCAAGAACAAAATGTTCCTGTTCATCTAGGGTATTTAATTCAGAAGAACTATAAGATGTTATAGATGAATCTTCAGAACTATTTTTATTTTTAGAAATGCAAAGATTGTTGCACTCATCATCAGAGGAAGAATTATCATCAATAAGATTTAAAGAATTAATAAGTTTTTCGATTTCTTCTTCAGTAAATTCATCGGAGTTTAATATTAACTCGTTAATCTTCTTTTTCATATCCTTTCGAAAACATTTATTAGCATAATGTCCTTTTTGTATACATTTATAACATGTGGGAGTCTTTGCAGTATTATTTTTCTTAAAATTTCTTTTAGGAGGTTTTCTTGGTATTCTTTCAGTTTTATTAGTATTTTGTGTTTTTTGATAATTAGATTTTGTTTTACGATAGTTCTTAGGACTATTTTTTATCCTAGGATTGTCCATTTGAAAACCAAATTGGTAACAAAAATCTCCCAATTCTCTTTTACCTAAAAGGTTTTGATTTTTTAATTGATTCTTAATTTTAATGTCGTTGCAAAGTTGTAAACCAATAGTGTTGACTTTTTGGATTAATTCTCCGAAGGGAATTTGATCATAGAGAATGATGCCCTTACACGGTTCTTTAAGAGAAGTTCTAACCTTTTCGGCAAATAAAGGTGGAATGCCAGAAATAAACTTTTCTTTCCAAATGGGATTATTACAGTCATGTAGTTGGTAAATTTTTGACAAAAACACATCTTTGTACCATTTAAAGTCCGTAAGGGTTTTACACCTAAAATTTATGAGTTGTTCCCTGACTTTATCTTGAAGGCTATCGACAAGGCCTATAAAGATATAGCAAGGAGCAGGGTGTAGACAACATCATTAATCACATGTCCTGTCTTATCAAGGATAGGTTCACCATATTGGGATTTTTTATAACTATTTAAAATATTATGTTTTTGTGAATCAGTAAGATACCGATCCTACCATCCTTGTAATTGACCGGAAAAGGATGAACATATGCCACTAGCAATGTCTTTTTCAAGATTACCTTGTTGTCTACATGCATTGGCATATATAAGCATTTCTTGTAACAGATGTATTATTTGATACTCAGTATAACCATCAAGGTTCCATTCAACTAGGGAGTTACCATCGAAGCTTATTTTTTGGCTATCAAATTCTTCAAATTACATATCGGCAGGAGTGGGTCTCCTATAGTAATTCTTTGTATTATTGGATGAATACGGATGTTTTGTAATACGCTGAATTGTTAGGGGTTTATCAAAATCATGATCAGAGTTGGTTATATCATCGAATTGTGATTCAAGATCAGATAGGACATTGATAGCAAGAGATTTTCCTTTTTCTATATCTTTTAATCTCTTGGTTGATTTTTCATTGAAATCCTGGATATGATCATCAAAAGGTTTATTATTGGTAAAAATCTGTGATGGAAAAGTTAGCGTAACTATTGAACGAGGAAGAGGTTTCTTTATGTCAAGAATTATATTTTCAATTCTATCCGTTTGTTTACCTATTGTCTGAAGGTGAATATTGGCGAAATTATTTTGTTCGGCAACAAGGGTAATATCTTTTTGCAAGGGAACCCAACCAGAAGGTTCTAAAGATGTGATAGGGACAGCTTTAATATCTTCATTTCCTACCTTTATTGGTTCAAAGGGTGGATGTAAAGATTCTATTTCTTTATTCTCATCTATTTTCCATGTATTAGATATTGTTTTTAAAACAAACGCGTTATTTTTAATAGGAACATGTTTAAGAGATTTTTTTTAGATCTTCTAAATATATGGCTTCAAACCATAAGGAAAAAGGTATATTTTGTTTGTTGGTTTGCATGAAATCATAATACAAGGTTCTAATGGATGATCTAAAGTCTTTGTCATACGTTTGAAAAAACCATTCCTTTTTTTCTTTGTTTTTTAAAGAATTAAAATCTTTCCTTAGGAAATCTTTATCGATCTCAAAAGATGATTTATTATTGAAATTTTCAATAACATTTATATTTTTAAACTTGAGATAAGAATTTTTAACCGTCATGGTTCTGACACAAGGATAGCTTAGAAACTTAGGCATCTTAATAAAGACTTTAAAACCCAACCTGTCAACAGCAAGGGATGAACACAGACAGAAAGGCCCTAGACGCAAACAAAGCTTAACGAGCAAAACCGTGTGAACTGCGACAACTAGTTAAGGATAAAAAGACTTTAAGCAGATAGCAAAAGAGCAAGCTAAAAATTAAGCATAAGAAGGACTCTAAAAAAGTTCGTAATGTCCCTACCAGTCAACAACACCGGATGAACACAGAACAAAGCTGTGTAAGTTGCGACGAAGGCAAGTAAAAAGAGAACAAAAAAAGAGGACTAGAAAATGCTAGAGATTCCAGATAATACTAGAAAGAGATAGAGAATTAAAATTCAATTCAAGGAAAGCAATAAAACCAAAGTAGTGCTTATGATTAAAGCGATAGGGCTGAATAATAAAATGCTTAGAATTAAAGCTAGGAAATAAAAGCAATCAAGCATGCAATATTTGTAGTAGTTTTTTACTATAAATTTCTACAATTGTTTTATTGTAGAATAAACACAAGAGTCAAAAAGTGAGTTGTTTCTCACGGGGATATACACCGGCTGACGGGGTCTACTGGTTCACCACCACAGGCCGACTCCTCCACCGGCTAACTTGGCTCTGATACCAACCGTGACCAGGACTTGTTTAGCCTTGATACTAGGGGTGTTAACGGAGCGGATACGATGGTAACCTATCCTTGATAAGACAGACACTTACCATATCCATATCCGCTTACCCATCTCGGATACGGATACGGATACAGATATACGTCGGTAAGAAAAAAATCATATCCATATCCGCGAAAATCGGATACGGTTACGGATATGTACGCGGATATATAAACGGATATGCATGCAGATACAAAAAAGATATGAGAAAACTAGATAGTATTCAGAAAAATATAGTCATGTGATACAAAAAGAGTTCGTTAATATGTTTATTATGATTGAAAAGTTAAGATTAAACATCTTGATCATCAAAATTAACCACAAATCCATAATCTAAGAATCGAAACTATCGTAAGAGTATTACCAATATGTATTCGGATATTTTCGGATACGGATACAGATATTTCACTACAAAACCATATCCGCAATCATATCCTATCGGTAATTGATTTGAGTTACCATATTCGTATCCTAACGGATACGGTTATGGATATTTCCTCGGATACGGATACGGTTTGTCACCCCTACTTGATACGATAGAGCTAGCTTGTGGGGATTACTATGTAGACGGAGGAGAGGATATATCTATTGTTTATAGCTATATCTTCTTCTTCGTTCACATATATATCAAAAATAAAAGAAGAAAATATAGAAATGAATAGTAAAAATGAACAGTAAAAGCGTGAACAGTAATGAACAGTAACAAAGACGGAAATGAACAGTAACAGAAGCAAACTAGATAGTATTTACATAAGAGATTTACAAACTAGAAAGAAATCAAACTTAAAAACTTACAAACCGAGAGCTGAGAGATCAACTGGAACTAGTAGTAGTAGAGCACACTTATCTTACAAACACTCAAAAGAAAGATTAAAAGCAAATCTCACACAAACTCAAACTTAAAACTAAAAATTAAAAAGAAGAAACTGGAGGGATTCCACCAGAGAGGATAAGACTTCAACTCTCCAAAACGCCTCCCCGAATGTCTCAACTCCTTCTCCTTTTATAGACTTTTTTCTGGCACTATGCAAAAGATTCCTTTTTATTCTTTAAAGCTTCTTTAAAGCTTGGAGGTCCCCTCCGTCTTTAATTTTGTCAACACCTACGGGACGTAGAGTAGGCTAGCCTTTTTGACAAAAATGCAGCATCTTTCAGTATCCAAGGCAGAATAGTTTCTCTTCTTGTAGCCTTTTTGACCAAATTTCTTCTTCTTTAAGCAACCAAAGCTGATTGGTTATAGGTATGTAGGCCTGTATTTTAGCTGCAGTCTACTTTATTTAGCTGTGTAAGAAATTTATAAAAGTTAGATATTTTAAACTTTTTTAGAAAAGACAATGTGTGATCGACTTAGTGTTTAAGCCGTTGATATTAATCAGTAGTTACCATGAGTTAATGGTATATGAATTTTACCATATGTTAATGGCGAATTTTACCATAAATGAATGGTATATCATAGGTCAATACCGTAACAATCGTCGCCATTGTTGTCAAAACCATCTTCACTATCCATGGGAGTATCTTCAGGCGCGGGCTCATCTTTTATTTTAACTCTGATGTCTCAGCAGGTTCTGAAATAGAGGGCGTGGTATCCATTGGTGCTAGTATCATTAGCATTTCGTCATAAGTTAATGACTTTAGTTTTTCTTCACTCGCATTTGGATATTGTAGCGCGAATTTGTCATAAAGACTTTCTTGTATAGCCTTCATATCAGATCTTCTAGGATTTGATTTTATTCCATATTCTGGGCTATAGTCTGGAAGCAGAGAGCCTTTTCTTTCATTAAGATAGTTCGCAATGTTCCATTTATCATACCATTTTACAGAAATACTTCTCGCAAAATAAGATGGTGTACCGTTAACACAATCCTAATCCCATTGCATAATCCAGGGCAGACCAAATTCCATAGATATTTGAAGCATATCTAGTGGAGATATATTTTTTCCCTGTTTTTTAAGGATTTCTTTTGGCATAATTTCTTTGATGGCTCCAAATTTAGCCCAGAAGGTTTCAATAAACCAATTTGGTAGACACATTTGATTCATAAATCGTATCCACTATGAATGCTTTCCCAGATGATTTTGAATGTACAGAACATGTTCCCAAGCAGCTTGATAGTCCCAGTTATTGTATTGTTGGGGACCAATTAGAGTTTTTTCTTTAAACTTTCGCGGAGCGTTGGGATTTCCATATGAGTTTCATTCATTTAATGGAATAATATGATATATTCTTAGCCGAGAGTAACTATATTCTTTACCTCGGTATCTATGATGAGCGAATGCACTTTCTGTTTCTTTAAGAATTTTCTCATAGTAGAGGGTAGTTTTACCAAACATGGACGGAATATAGTAATATTCCTTGGGAAGGAATTTTGTTGCCATATCAATCGGTAAAAGAGTCTGATCAGACTTTTCGAGGATGACAAGTTTATCCAATGTTTTCTGATAAAATTGAGAATATGTTCCCTTATCGTCTTGTGTTAAGGGAGTAGAAGAAGATCTCTCTTTTTCATGTGAGAGAACCCTTTGGTAATGATATTTTGACAGTGCCATATCCTTGTAGAAATTCCCTGGAGAGGAAATCAGGTAAATTATTATTATCACCCTTAATAAACTCTATATCAAAATCAAACACAGTAAGGATAGCTTGCCATCTAGCAAATATTTGTTTAGATGCTAAGTTTTGAACATCTTTATTGATAACGTATTTGGCAGACATGCAGTCAATTCTGATGAGATTAAATTAGAAAAGATTGAAAAACAAATTAATGAAGAAAAATTTATTGAAAGAATAAAACTTTTCCAAGAAAAACTCGAAAAGGAAGTTTGTTCGGAGATCCCTCATGCTTTTTGGTTTAGAAAAAAACATGTTGTTAACCTCCCATATGAAAAAGATTTTTCTGAAAATAAAATCCCTACCACGGTTGGTATCAGAGCCTGTTAAAATAAAAGATGAGCCCGCGCCTGAAGATACTCCCATAGATAGTGAAGATGGTTTTGACAACAATGGCGACGATTGTTACGGTATTGACCTATGATATACCATTAATTTATGGTAAAATTCGCCATTAACATATGGTAAAATTCATATACCATTAACTCATGGTAACTACTGATTAATATCAACGGCTTAAACACTAAGTCGATCACATGTTGTCTTTTCTAAAAAAGTTTAAAATGTCTAACTTTTATAAATTTCTTACACAACTAAATAAAGTAGACTGCAGCTAAAATACAGGCCTACATACTTATAACCAATCAGCTTTGGTTGCTTAAAGAAGAAGAAATTTGGTCAAAAAGGCTACAAGAAGAGAAACTATTCTGCCTTGGATACTGAAAGATGCTGCATTTTTGTCAAAAAGGCTAGCCTACTCTACGTCCCGTAGGTGTTGACAAAATTAAAGACGGAGGGGGTCTCCAAGCTTTAAAGAAGCTTTAAAGAAGCTTTAAAGAATAAAAAGGAATCTTTTGCATAGTGCCAGAAAAAAGTCTATAAAAGGAGAAGGAGTTGAGGCATTCGGGGAGGCGTTTTGGAGAGTTGAAGTCTTATCCTCTCTGGTGGAATCCCTCCAGTTTCTTCTTTTTAATTTTTAGTTTTAAGTTTGAGTTTGTGTGAGATTATAGATATATCCTCTCCTCCGTCTACACAGTAATCCCCACAAGCTAGCTCTATCGTATCAAGGCTAAACAAGTCATGGTCACGGTTGGTATCAGAGCCAAGTTACCCGGTGGAGGAGTCGGTCTGTGGTGGTGAACCAGTAGACCCCGTCAGCCGGTGTATATCCCCGTGAGAAACAACTCACTTTTTGACTCTTGTGTTTATTCTACAATAAAACAATTGTAGAAATTTATAGTAAAAAACTACTACAAATATTGCATGCTTGATTGCTTTTATTTCCTAGCTTTAATTCTAAGCATTTTATTATTCAGCCTTATCGCTTTAATCATAAGCACTACTTTGGTTTTATTGCTTTCTTTGAATTGAATTTTAATTCTCTATCTCTTTCTAGTATTATCTAGAATCTCTAGCATTTTCTAGTCCTTTTTCTTTGTTCTCTTTTTACTTGCCTTCGTCGCAACTTACACAGCTTTGTTCTGTGTTCATCCGGTGTTGTTGACTGGTAGGGACATTGCGAACTTTTTTAGAGTCCTTCTTATGCTTAACTTTTAGCTTGCTCTTTTGCTATCTGCTTAAAGTCTTTTTATCCTTAACTAGTTGTCGCAGTTCACACGGTTTTGCCCGTTAAGCTTTGTTTGCGTCTAGGGCCTTTCTGTCCGTGTTCATCCCTTGCTGTTGACAGGTTGGGTTTTAAAGTCTTTATTAAAATGCCTAAGCTTCTAAGCTATCTCTCTCCTGATAAAAAGAATGTTTTTGTTAGAACTATGTCTGTTAAAAACTCGGAATCTTTAGATTACGAAAATATTAATCAAACTATTCAAAATTGGAAAATGCCTAAAGTTAGTACTAATGATATTTACTGTAAGGAAGGTTTTAAACTAAAAGCATCATATCATGTTAAAACCATTGAAAAAACAAAAACTGTAACTTCTCACACAGAGAAATTACAATTACTTAGTGATAACGACATCCGAAGAATCACTGTAGATCTCACTCTTAAATTCCTTCATCTTGGCCTAGTTCAAGTATCTATCAGACCCCTTAACAGAAAAGGCATTAACACCTCTGTTCTTGTTTGCTTACGAGACGGAAGGTTCTCTGTTTTTACAGACTCTTTAATTGGTCTAATTGAATCAAGTCTGAGCAATGGTCCTATATTCTTCAATGCCTTTCCAAATTTTTTAGTCTCTTTATCTGACCCTGGTATCCTCAAAGTGTTAACTTTAAATCTTCAAACCTCTGGATTTAATATGGATATAAATTCCGAGAATATTGCTTTAACCTATAGGATCTGCTATAAAGCCATGAATACTCTCACACCTTTAGCTAAGGTTAATCCTGAAAAAGGAGCAACTACATTATTTCTTACCCATGCTAAAAATAATCTAGTTGTACCACGAACTTTAAAATGGAATGAAATTCAACTTCCTTCAGTTTGGAAACTAAGTCAAGTCATTGAACCTTTACCCCCTGAAAATTCTAATCTTCAAAAAATTGTTGAACACCCAAATGGTGATGTCGAGGTTAACTTTTCTTCATTCAGAAAAATTACTCTTGAAGCTAATGAAGAAAAACGTGCCTCAGCTTCCTCTTGTTCGACCTATGGAAAAGATTTCCTTAAAAACAAAAAACCAATAGGAGTTATATGTCTTATCCTCTCTGGTGGAATCCCTCCAGTTTCTTCTTTTTAATTTTTAGTTTTAAGTTTGAGTTTGTGTGAGATTTGCTTTTAATCTTTCTTTTGAGTGTTTGTAAGATACGTGTGCTCTACTACTACTAGTTCCAGTGGATCTCTCAGCTCTCGGTTTGTAAGTTTTTAAGTTTGATTTCTTTCTAGTTTGTAAATCTCTTATGTAAATACTATCCAGTTTGCTTCTGTTACTGTTCATTTCCGCCTATGTTACTGTTCATTAATGTTCACGTTTTTACTGTTCATTTTTACTATTCATTTCTATATTTTCTTCTTTTATTTTTGATATACATGTGAACGAAGAAGAAGATATAGCTATAAACAATAGATATATCCTCTCCTCCGTCTACACAGTAATCCCCACAAGCCTTACGGACTTGAAATGGTACAAAGATGTGTTTTTGTCAAAAATTTACCAACTACATGACTGTAATAATCCCATTTGGAAAGAAAAGTTTATTTCTGGCCTTCCACCTTTATTTGCCGAAAAGGTTAGAACTTCTCTTAAAGAACAATGTAAGGGCATCATTCTCTATGATCAAATTCCCTTCGGAGAATTAATCCAAAAAGTCAACACTATTGGTTTACAACTTTGCAACGACAATAAAATTAAGAATCAATTAAAAAATCAAAACCTTTTAGGTAAAAGAGAATTGGGAGATTTTTGTTACCAATTTGGTTTTCAAATGGACAATCCTAGGATAAAAAATATTCCTAAGAACTATCGTAAAACAAAAACTAATTATCAAAAAACACAAAATACTAATAAAACTGAAAAAATACCAAGAAAACCTCCTAAAAGAAATTTTAGGAAAAATAATACTACAAAGACTCCTACATGTTATAAATGTAAACAAAAAGGACATTATGCTAATAAATGTTTTCGAAAGGATATGAAAAAGAAGATTAACGAGTTAATATTAAACTCCGATGAATTTACTGAAGAAGAAATCGAAAAACTTATTAATTCTTTAAATCTTATTGATGATAATTCTTCCTCTGATGATGAGTGCAACAATCTTTGCACTTCTAAAAATAAAAATAGTTCTGAAGATTCATCTATAACATCTTATAGTTCTTCTGAATTAAATACCCTAGATGAACAGGAACATTTTGTTCTTGAGACCATTAATGCCATTACTAATCCTCAAGAAAAAGGGGTACAGTTAAAGAAGTACATTGAGATGATAAAAAAGAATAAGAGTGCCTCTTCTACTCTAACCTGTCCATCTAAAAAGGCATTTATTCAAGACCTCAAAAAGGAACAAAAAGAAGTCAAAATTCAGCTTTATATATATATATATATAGAGCAAAACTTGTGTCCACTTAAGTGGACATCCACTAAACTTTTTAACCCTTAGATGTTTCCTAGGGATCCTTGCATGATATGAAGTGACTTTTTATATGTTAAATGAGTGGATATAAAGTTTGGTGGACATACTATTCACTATCCACCTAAGTTGACACAAGTTCTACTCTATATATATATATAATTGTTGAACATGTATCTATACTTCACGAGGAGGGTTTGAGTGCTAATAAAGAGTTTTGGGATAGTAAGCTACTGGTCCTCCATACTACTGCTAAAAGATGCCCGCAATGAACCTATATATAGTAATCATATGATTAAAGACTATTTTTAAGCTGAGAGTAAGGAGATTCTATTGAATGGCATGGGTATGAATCACTTATAGGCAAAGGTGTTGCCGGACTGGTACACCCCCAGAATCCGAAGGAGAAGGTAGTCAGACTCCAATCAGGCGATTTCGTTCAGGTACCCGTCGGCCATGTTTCATGGTGGTACAATGACAGCGAATCCGACCTCACCATCATCTTCCTCGGCGACACCTCTTCCGCTCTCAACCCCGGCGAGTTCACCTACTTCTTCTTGACCGGAAGCGCCGGGATCTTCACCGGATTCTCAACAGAATTCATCACGAAATCCTTGAAGATAGAAGCAGCAGCAGCGAAAAAGCTCTTCAGAAGCCAGCCTGGATTTCTCATTGTTAAACCTCAAGGACGGCTAGACTTTGAAGCGAAGAGTGTAGAACAACAAAGTGTGAATGGTTTGTTCTCTGCTGATATTGTGAAGCTCGAGCCTGGTGATGTTTTCGC
>NC_033794.1:20857518-20879294 GCF_001876935.1 Asparagus officinalis
TATGAGAGGGGATGCAGGGATTCAAATCGTAGGTAAGAATGGTAAGTGTATTTTAGACGCGGAGGTGAAAGAAGGAGATCTTGTCGTAGTTCCGAAATTTGCCGTGGTTTCTGTGATTGCCGGAGGCGAAGGGATTGAGTGGTTCTCAATTACCATGAGTCCGCGGTGAGTGATTCTAAGATGGAGACCGTGTCGTCTTACGCAAATCTTAATACACAGATCACTACCAATCAGTACAATTTGAAATGATAGACATTACAGATTGTACTGGTATTTAAACTAATGTGTGCATCAAAAGTTGAGCTAGGATTAATTTTAAGTTCGTGTTTATTTTTTTTAATTGAGCTTCTGATTTGGTTGTTTGATTGGGTTTTGTTTTCAGGCCTGTGTTTGGATTTTTAACAGGGAAGGAATCGATTCTTGAGGCTTTGTCTCCACAAGTGTTAGGAGCATCTCTCAATGTGGATCAATGTCTTCTGAAGATTCTGAGCTCAAACGCAGAGAACTGATGTCTTCTGTTTCTGTAATAAACCGCAACTCAGATGTGGATGTTGTGAACTCAAATAATTCATATCATAACTTTAGCCTTTTATATTTTCAGCCAATGAATTGAAAACTTGTGATGAAGTCATAAAAATCTTGACTGTCAGTTGCTTAAACAAATTTTATTAGAAATTAAATTAATCATACAAGTTACGATTGATTTTAGGGTTTTTTATTTCTAGGCCCATTTGTTTACTCATCTTTACCTCTAAGCCCAATAACTATTCTTTGTATTCTTAAACCCAAGTTTCTTTTTGTTTTTGCCTGTAAACCCAATTTCTAAAATACTGTATATACAACACTGGTATTCATACCCAAACATGATAAAAACCCTAAAATACCCTTCAATACCCCCACTTAAACCAGACAGACCCCCTCTCTCTCCTCATTTTCCTTCTTCCTCAGGTCTTCGTCTTCCTCCTTCCTCAAGGCTTTGTCTTCCTCCTCCGATCCCACCTCTCATGCCCCCTCCAAGAAATCGAAGAAGAAAGGAAGAAAGGCCCATGATTTTAGTGCTTGATGTCTTGAAAAGGCCCACGACGGATCTCGAGGCAGCCGGACACACCTCCACCCTCTCCAACGAGACACTACAATTCTTCAACGATCAACAAGATGCTTGATGATTTTGGCTTCGGGATCTCTTTCGATGACGAGGAGGAGTGATTTCGTGTGAAATCTCATTTCTATATACTCGATTAGGGTTAGGGTCGGGGTCGGGGTTGGGGGGTTAGGGTTAGTTCATTGATGTTCTTTTGTGCTATCCCTTTTTGTTGAACTAAATCTAATTGTAGAATTGGTTTTATCAATTTATGAATGTATCGTTTCTGTTGAACTAAATCTAATTTGTACACAATAGATTTGCAAAGCAAGAGGTGTGAAATCTGGAGAATCTGGAATTTTGTACCTGTAAATTTTGCTTATAAAGAGTTGGAGAGTATGGAGCTTGCTTTGAAGATTGTGAAAGAGAAATTGCTGGGTAGAGTTAATGGAGTCAGTTATGCTATATGTACATTTTGAAGATTTGTGCAATTTTGAAGATTTGTAACATTTTGTAAAGTCTGGAGCTTGCCTTGAATATAATATCAGTTATATTATGTACATTTTGAAGATTTGTAACATTTTTGAAAGCCTGGAGCTTGCCTTGAATATATGATCAGTTATGCTATGTTTTTTGTGAAGATTTGTAACATTTTAAAAAGTCTAGAGCTTGCCTTGAATATATGATTAGTTATGCTAAGTATATTTTGAAGATTTGTGTAATTTTGGAGTTTGATTTGTAACATATTGTTTCAGATTGTAAGTTTTTGAAAGTAGATAATGAAAGTGTTGTTAGTGCAATATCGTTATTGTTTGTGCAATTTTGGAGTTTGTAAGACTGGAATTTTGTGCAATTTTGTGAGTGCTATTTTGTGGAATTTTGTGTAATTTTATGAGTGTTATTTTGTTCTTGTGCAATTTTGTGAGTGCAACCAAGTGTGATAAACTGCAGATCTCTTTGATTGTAAGTGTAGCGTGATAAATTCAAAGTGTAGCGTGATAACCTGTAAGTGTAGCGTGGTAGACTGTAAGTGTAGCGTGATAGACTGAAATTGTAGCGTGGTAGACTGTAAGTGTAGCATGGTAGACTGTACAGGATAACACGCTACACTTACAGGATAACCCGCTACACTTACAGGATAACCCGCTACACTTACAGGATAACCCGCTACACTTACAGTCTAACCCGCTACACTTACAGCATAACACGCTACACTTACAGTCTAACACGCTACACTTACAGCATAACACGCTACACTTACAGGATAACACGCTACACTTACAGGATAACCCGCTACACTTACAGCATAACACACTTCACTTACAGGATAACACGCTATACTTACAGCATAACCCGCTACACTTACAGGATAACACGCTACACTTACAGGATAACCCGCTACACTTACAGCATAACACACTTCACTTACAGGATAACACGCTATACTTACAGCATAACCCGCTACACTTACAGGATAACACGCTACACTTACAGGATAACACGCTACACTTACAGGATAACACGCTACACTTACAGGATAACACGCTACACTTACAGGATAACACGCTACACTTACAGGATAACACGCTACACTTACAGGATAACCCGCTACACTTACAGCATAACACGCTACACTTACAGGATAACACGCTACACTTACAGCATAACAAGCTACACTTACAGGATAACACGCTACACTTACAGCATAACACGCTACACTTACAGGATAACACGCTACACTTACAGGATAACCCGCTACACTTACAGCATAACACGCTACACTTACAGGATAACACGCTACACTTACAGGATAACCCGCTACACTTACAGCATAACACGCTACACTTACAGAATAACCCGCTACACTTACAGNNNGTGTTAGACTGTAAGTGTAGCGGGTTATTCTGTAAGTGTAGCGTGTTAGACTGTAAGTGTAGCGGGTTATTCTGTAAGTGTAGCGTGTTAGACTGTAAGTGTAGCGGGTTATTCTGTAAGTGTAGCGTGTTAGACTGTAAGTGTAGCGGGTTATTCTGTAAGTGTAGCGTGTTAGACTGTAAGTGTAGCGTGTTATGCTGTAAGTGTAGCGGGTTATCCTGTAAGTGTAGCGTGTTATCCTGTAAGTGTAGCGTGTTATCCTGTAAGTGTAGCGTGTTATCCTGTAAGTGTAGCGTGTTATCCTGTAAGTGTAGCGTGTTATCCTGTAAGTGTAGCGTGTTATGCTGTAAGTGTAGCGTGTTATCCTGTAAGTGTAGCGAGTTATTCTGTAAGTGTAGCGTGTTAGACTGTAAGTGTAGCGGGTTATGCTGTAAGTGTAGCGTGTTAGACTGTAAGTGTAGCGTGTTATGCTGTAAGTGTAGCGTGTTATCCTGTAAGTGTAGCGTGTTATGCTGTAAGTGTAGCGTGTTATCCTGTAAGTGTAGCGTGTTATGCTGTAAGTGTAGCGTGTTAGACTGTAAGTGTAGCGTGTTATGCTGTAAGTGTAGCGGGTTAGACTGTAAGTGTAGCGGGTTATCCTGTAAGTGTAGCGGGTTATCCTGTAAGTCTAGCGTGTTATCCTGTACAGTCTACCATACTACACTTACAGTCTACCACGCTACACTTACAGTCTACCATGCTACACTTACAGTCTACCACGCTACACTTACAGTCTACCACGCTACAATTTCAGTCTATCACGCTACACTTACAGTCTACCACGCTACACTTACAGGTTATCACGCTACACTTTGAATTTATCACGCTACACTTACAATCAAAGAGATCTGCTGTTTATCACACTTGGTTGCACTCACAAAATTGCACAAGAACAAAATAACACTCATAAAATTACACAAAATTCCACAAAATAGCACTCACAAAATTGCACAAAATTCCAGTCTTACAAACTCCAAAATTGCACAAACAATAACGATATTGCACTAACAACACTTTCATTATCTACTTTCAAAAACTTACAATCTGAAACAATATGTTACAAATCAAACTCCAAAATTACACAAATCTTCAAAATATACTTAGCATAACTAATCATATATTCAAGGCAAGCTCTAGACTTTTTAAAATGTTACAAATCTTCACAAAAAACATAGCATAACTGATCATATATTCAAGGCAAGCTCCAGGCTTTCAAAAATGTTACAAATCTTCAAAATGTACATAATATAACTGATATTATATTCAAGGCAAGCTCCAGACTTTACAAAATGTTACAAATCTTCAAAATTGCACAAATCTTCAAAATGTACATATAGCATAACTGACTCCATTAACTCTACCCAGCAATTTCTCTTTCACAATCTTCAAAGCAAGCTCCATACTCTCCAACTCTTTATAAGCAAAATTTACAGGTACAAAATTCCAGATTCTTCAGATTTCACACCTCTTGCTTTGCAAATCTATTGTGTACAAATTAGATTTAGTTCAACAGAAACGATACATTCATAAATTGATAAAACCAATTCTACAATTAGATTTAGTTCAACAAAAAGGGATAGCACAAAAGAACATCAATGAACTAACCCTAACCCCCCAACCCCGACCCCGACCCTAACCCTAATCGAGTATATAGAAATGAGATTTCACACGAAATCACTCCTCCTCGTCATCGAAAGAGATCCCGAAGCCAAAATCATCAAGCATCTTGTTGATCGTTGAAGAATTGTAGTGTCTCGTTGGAGAGGGTGGAGGTGTGTCCGGCTGCCTCGAGATCCGTCGTGGGCGAGAGAGAGAGAGGGGGGGGTCTGGTTTAAGTGGGGGGTATTGAAGGGTATTTTAGGGTTTTTATCATGTTTGGGTATGAATACCAGTGTTGTATATACAGTATTTTAGAAATTGGGTTTAAAGGCAAAAACAAAAAGAAACTTGGGTTTAAGAATACAAAGAATAGTTATTGGGCTTAGAGGTAAAGATGAGTAAACAAATGGGCCTAGAAATAAAAAACCCTTGATTTTATTTATTTGGTCAAGGTACTTGATACATATCCAACCCATTTAATAATAAGATTGTCGATATTCAAGAAACTAGATCTCCTGGACAAGAAATGCTTGATGTCATATTAGACTACACCTATTTTTTTATTAAAGAAACAAAATGGAGGAGTTCGAGCTTAATTAGTGATGATAATATCCGAAAAGAGAACAAAAACATAGATAAAATATCGTAAACATTTAAATGCAGGCGGTCCTCCTCCTCCTCCTCCTCCTTTCCATCCTTCCCCTTTCCCAGCCCTAACATCGACATTTCCTTGGCACCCTTGTTGTAAGTAGTGCCGACAATAAGGGAGGTGAAGCACGTTGACGGAGAATGAATTTGTTAGGAAAAGGGAGGAGGAGGAGGAGGCTTTGAAGAGAAGCTACTGGATCAGGTTTGGATTTAGGTTTGGGTTTGGGTTTGAAGCATGGAGCAGTAGGGGGAGAATGCTTTGAATTTGTGTATGGATTTGATTGAGGATTTAGGCATGGATTTGATTGAAGTGTTTGGGAAGGAGCTTGTGAAGAAGTAAATTTAGCATTCAGGTTAATTCATTTCAATGATTCGCAAGTTAGTATTGCAGAGTTCATGAGGTTATTAACCATATTTATAATTTGAGGGGTAGAAAACTACAATTCTAATTTTTATTTTTGGTATTGTTTGTTCTTTGGTCCTTTCCTTCATCATGAGACCATGAGTTTGTTTGATATTTCTCTTTTTTGCTTGAGTTTTAAGAATGAAATGATGATCCTTTTGCACTTGTTTGAAATTTATGTTTTGCTAAGAGTTGGCAGCCATGGCCGAAGCTCAAGGAGTACCGTATAGAGAGAGTGACTGTGGATCGAAACAGAGTATGTAATAATAACAGGTCATCTATAAATGTAAACATCAAAGCTACACACACTTATAATTATATGAGATGATTGTGAAGTATGAAAGATTAGATGTGAATTATGTTAATTTTACTCATTGTATGTTAAATTTATAATATAACTGTTAAGTTTGTACAAAAACGTTAATTTTGAACATTGGGTGTCAAATTTAAGCATTGATTGTTAAGTTTACCCATTGACCATTAACTATATTCATACATGTTAACGTTATCCATTATTTTTTAGCTTTAGTCAATATCTATTAATTATATTCAGTATCTATTTAGCTGATACCTATCAATTATATCCACTACCTGTTAACTTTAGCTAGTACATATTAACTGATATTGGATATAGTTAACATGTATTGGCTTATAAGGTTAACAAATACTAGATATTATTACCATGTTATTGCTAAAGTTAACAGGTACCTAGTATACTTAACAAAGCTTAAAGTTAAAAGGTACATAATATAATTAACATGTACTTGTTAAAGTTAATAGGTATAGGCTAAAATTAGCAAGTATTAGATATAGTTTATCTTTTTTTACTTTAAGTATTTTTTTCTCGTCTTTATTTGGCTAAAATAAAGAATGAATTGTCTAATTGAACACTAATGTGCATTCAAAATCAGAACTTTGTAATCTCATTATGAAAATCATGAATTTTTTAATATCTATACAAATGAAACAAAATTAAAGTAAAACTTAATTGAGATGACAGATCATTGACTTCACTTGCTATGTTTTGGGTTGTCGTAACTAGCACCTGTTAACTACATTCGATGCTTATTAACTTTAGTTGTTATCTGTTAACTCTAGCAATTACCTATTAATTTTAACCAGTATCTGTTAACTATACACTTTACCTATTAACAATACTTAGTACATATTAATTATATCCACTACCTGTTAATTTTAGCCAGTACATGTTAACTATTTTCAGTGCAAAGATGATTCTACAAGCATATTTCACTCATCTTTAAGCAAAAGAAGACAATGTAAGTCACATTTAGAATTGGAACTTTGTACTATGTACCTGTCAATTATAATTGGTTATTGTTAAATATCACATGTTATGTTAATTATTACATGTACATGTTAAGTATAAACTATTTTGGTTAAGAATCACATATAATTATGAACTGTAATCCATACATGTTAAAAGTAACTTATAATTCATATATTGGATAATTTTTCATCACCTACTAATTAATAAGCAAACATATATTAGAGCTAACATGACCATATATAAAAGTATTGAACAGTTATTAGATATAGTTGACAAATAGTGGCTAACAGATATTGGGTATAGTTAACAGATACTAGCTAAAGTAACAGGTATTGGTTATAGTTAATATGTAATAACTAAAGTTAATAAGTATGGAATATAATTAATAGGTACTAGTTAAAGTTAACATGTAATAGGTATGACCCAAAACGTAACAAAATGAGGTCAATAGATAGTCATCTTAATTGAGTTCTACTTCAATTTTGTTTTATTTGTATAGATATGAACAATTCCATGATTTTCATTTGGGATCATTGTAGGTAAGGTTCACTATCATCATATTCTTCTTCAATGTTTCTGAGCGAACTTGACTGCTTATATGATTATTTCATGCGACTTCAAACTCTATGACTCATGATAAATCAAAGACTTCAAACCATTCATATGTATATGCAAAACACGAGTTCCATGGAAGTATTATAAGTGCATGTTAAATATACCCTGTATATGTTAATTATAACTAGTTCTTGTTAATTATCACATGTATATGTTAATTATTACAGGTACATGTTAATTATAAACTGTTCTAGTAAGTATCACATATAACTATTACCTGTAACCTATATGTGTTAAAAGTAACTTATAATTCATAATCTAATAATTTCTCATCGCCTGCTAAATTAATAAGTAAATAGATATTAGAGCTAACATAAACATGTTAGACCCTAGAGGGGGGGTGATTAGGGTCTTATGCTAATCTAATCCGATTAAATGCCAATTAAAAACTAATTAACAAGTTATCCTAGCAAGTATGAAAAACAACAATGTATATGAGCTAGGATAAGCAATATGAACAACAAGATATATCCTAACAAAGAGATATAGGTAATGTATATGCAAGGATATATAATCTCAAGAGTAAACAATCTAAACTAGATAGTGGGCAATATAATCAACAAGCAATATACAAAGGCGATATAAGATATGAACATAAAAGTAAGTGCGCCAATGCAATCACAAACAAATAATATGATTACGGAGTTCGGTCCCCACGACCTACGTCTCCGCTCCTCACCTCGAGGAGATCTCCACTATCACAACCGGGTTTTCTACGTTCACCCGAACAATGTTTACACCTCACAATACAATCACTATGCAATCACACCTCACACACTAAGTGTTGGTCCTAGCCCGTGTCCTCCTCCTCAAGTGCTCGGTTACAACCTCTCCCTAGGCACGTCAACCGACGCCACTCCTTTTGGATTCGACCCCGTCTCTCACCACACACTTCTCTCGGTGTACAAGTGTATTACACGTGAATCCTCACAATTAGGCACAATATGACAAATGATTGTTCTCTCTAACAAGGTGAGAACTCAATTAAGCTCAACTCAATGTCACACTATCCCACAACCTAATTATATAATGTATGCAAATACAATAAGCTCAATGGTTGTGTGTGTAAACAAAGAGTATCAATAAAACAATTAAACTCAATATAGAAATCTAGCTTATGGAAATTAAGATCAAAACAATAAATAGCTAGAATTGAGTTTAAGGAAAACTTCTCTATAGATCAAGAGTGAGAGAGAGATGAGTTGAATGCCCAAACACCAAAGGATGATCTCCTCTTTGCTCTTGTGAAATAAAAGCTTTTTAAACAAACACTAAACAAGTTTAAACCCTTGTTAAAATCTTTTAAACCATTCTCTTGTCAATTAGAAAAGAGTGCAATGGGGGTATATATAACCTCCCAAGAACTCAGCCAAAAACCTCAGCAAAAGACAAAACAGCCCCAAGGCAACGGTCATAAAAAGAGCCGTTGGAACTGTACTAGACAGGCGTCGGTCGACCGATCCGGTCGACCGAAAAAGCTCTCGGTCGACCGGACCGGTCGACTGACGGTTTTGAAAAAGGACTTCCCAAATGAAAAATATCATCATTTTTCAAATATGTTCAAAAACATGAAAACCTGAAAATTGATATTTTGATATTTTGACTTAAACAACAGTTTGAAACCTTATAAAATGATTGTGTAGACTTGATAAAAGATATAATATGTTGTTATGAAGTCTATAACCTAGAAATGCAATATTTTCATAAAATTGCATATTCTATGCAAATATATTCAAAACACTAAATATGATTTCATTAAATATAAGCTTGTTAAAGGGAAAATCATATATAGGCATATAAACATGAAACAAAATAGTATTTTCCAATTCTATTCATTTGTTTCATAGTAAAACTTGAAAACTATCAAACCAAAACATATATGTATATATATAACTATATATATACAAAATCCAAAACGTGTATGTGTGTATATGATTGAGCTTAAAGTACTAACACACATAATATAAATTCCTAAACTAAATTACCCAAGCAATGATCTTGATCTTCAATAAGCTTGACTTGGTAATCTCGCGGATGAAGCTTGAACTTGGATCTTGAACTTTGAATAGCAAGGCTTCACCGACATTCCGCCAACCTCCTTTGGATGTGATCGTTGAAGCTCTATTCCATCCATCCTCCAACACGTTGTTTACCTAGAATAAATACGAAAACACAAACACTAGACAAACAACATTAGTAATAAATTGTTTGTTAAACATCATCAAAACAAGAAGGCCAACAAAACATATATAAAAATATTGAACATTTACTGAATATAGTTAACAGATACTGGATATAGTTAACATATACTAAATATAGTTAATATGTACCAGCTAAACTTAACAGGTATTGGTTATAGTTAATAGATAATGACTTAAGTTAATAGGGCACATCTCATAACATTTCCTAAAATACTTGGCATTCACAAATTTTTAGCCCAAGTAATATCATTTTAACTTGCATGCCAATGTTTCACCTCACAAGCATTTCAACAAACAACACATATGTTCTAAAAACTTCATTATCCTCCTTTTCTTCCTTCATGGCCCACTAATCCGAGCCTTAACCCTTACCTTCATCTCCTAGCCGCCTTCTACCCTTCTTGCAAACCACCCTCCATCACCAAATCCATCCACACCCCTCCTGATCTCCCTTCACCTCATCCTCACCATGGACCTCTCAGTGGTTCAATGAGCTCGACCTTTCCTACCTTCTCTCCGATCCTTTTCCATGTTCCTCTCTGTCCATCTCGCTAACCACTTCTCCTCCTCCTCCTCTAAGTCTTCTCAATGCATGCCTAAGACAATGGGGTCAGAGGGTGCTCGGTGGCGGCGGAAGGGGAGGCGGGAGAGGGAGATCGGGGGTCGTAGGGGATGAGAAATAAGAGGGAGAGAGGAGGAAGATTGGGCAGAGAAGAGGGGAGGAGGGAGTTGTGGTCTCCATGAAAATAAAATTGGTAGAGAAGAAGAGGGGTATTGATGGAATTTTTTTGGATTTTTTCTCTTGAAAAGTGCAAATATGGGTTGAATCACATAAAACCAATGTATTTAGGGCCTAATACACATGAAAAGTAATACGGGGCCGGGGTACATGAAAAGTTTATTTTTTGGGGCATTGACACAATTTTTCCTTTTTTCATTAAATAAATCTGACATGAACTATTTTACTAAAATTTACATGCCTTAAAGCAGCTAAGGTGAGTTATTCACGTTGTTTGCCCATGACATATTTCGTGCAACTTTGTCCTTGTGTACTTTTATATGTCTTCTAGATTACTCTTGTGAACTTAACTTGCATTTTGATAGATGTAAACAAGGGTAGTTTAGACCTTTTATCCAAGCCATTAATGCCGTTAGCAACAATTTCCAAAAGTTCACGATTTTTTTTTTGGCAGTTTTGAAAGTTTATTGTAGTTTTCTCTAACGGAAAAAATGTTTATGGTTGTTTCGTACCTAACCGCAAATGTTCATGGTTGTTTCCTATGTGATACCTTTTGTTGTTGTTGTTACCTCTTTAAAATATCAACGGTGGATAGTTTTATCGGATGCATGTTTTATGATCACATTGTTTCATATTTTACTTGGCGATCAATAGAGAATACAAATATATATTTAATGAGGTAGCATCTCATTAGTGTTCGAGTAGATCGGTTTTAGAATGTCTTCAGGATATCTGAAGATACACAAAACGAACACATTGGAATATTAGATGAATAATAATTTAGGTCTTATTATATACAGATGAATATTATTTTAGGTCTTATCAACAACATATACATGATATTTCCTCAAACGTATGAGAGTATACTGATGTAGAAATTAGGAGGCATAGCCTCACAGAAACTCAAGTTACTTAACGTTTATGCTTTTATTCGCTAGATAATGCTCACGAACAAGATCACTAAAAACCAAAAACGCTCAACTTAATTAGCATCCCCCGCATTCTGTCGATGTCTTTCTTTGCACCCCAAAAAACTCCTTCCTTCTCTTCTCTTCATCACAATGTCATCAAAGTGTAAATCGCATATACCCCCCTCATCTATACCTCTAGCTGTAATTAAAACCCCTCAACGAATTTATTAACACAGAGCATTCCTTGACTTTCATTTTTTTGAAGGTTAAATTGAATATGTTGTCACTCTTTTTCATGAATTGGGGGAGGCTAAGTGCTAAGAAAGTAGTTGAGGGGAGTTGGTGCAACTAAGAGGACGTAAGAAGGGGGTCATCCATAGTTTGCAATTATAAAAAACCATATAGAAAAGACTTACCATGCGTCTCTAATATAAATTTTCAAGTTGGCCACTAGTAACTAATAAATTTTAATATAATTTCTAGAACATTGGCGCGCCATCGTTTTCTAACAACTTTAAGATTTGTATTGGGAGACATTTCTATTCTACTTTCTCTACATGAATTATTATAGACTATAGAGTGCATTTTATAGCATTTTTTTATTTATATGTGTTATGGTGTTTTTAGCCGTCAAAGTACAGCCATTTGCCAGCTACGGACAGGTGTCCCCCTACATGCACCACTCAAGTCAGATTGAGGGTCAAAATCGCTAAAAATCTCGACGTAGCCGACCCGTTGAGTTGACATCTCTTCATGTCGACTCGAATGGTGGAACTAGTCGATCCTCTTGTCGAAGACGACTTGCTATGAGCCCACTAGCCCAACTATTCGACGTCTCACGAGGACAACTCAAAAGACGTTACTTCTCGGTAAAGCTAGAGGGCGACTTCAGCCTCGATCTTCTCCCACTGACAGCACGTCGGCGTCGCATTTAATGTTTAGCAAGCGCATCGTACCTCTAACCCGATAGTTTTCATGACTCATTGGACCACGTCAGCACCGCCATACCATAGATCGCATCTCATTTAATGCTGAGGTAATCTCTCCTCCATTCGCCGACCGACACGTGTAAAGAAGGTGCTGACGCAGCCACCAACTCATACTTCTTCACCGTCATCTTGTGCTCGGCCGAAGTGTCTAATATTCTATCATTATACCATCATTATAAATAGAGGTACTATTCTAACATAGAATATTCTTCCAGATCAGTTCTTTAAGCAATATTTATAAGTTATACTAGACACAAGAACTCTCATAGTTCATCATATTCCCCACTCAAGTTCACCGGCTGACTTGATCGTCGGAGGAACCGCGGGGGAACCAGTCCCCGTCCTCTCACGAGTTTTTACATGTGCAGGCTTCAGTCACTCAACTCAGAACCAGATATTTAGGGAAGGAAGCGGCCCCTCATCAATCCCACCCCCATCCAACCATTTTTATTGAGTGTGTGATCATTTAACATCAACAGTTTGGCGCTTACCGTGGAGCATCTTTCTTTTTCGAGAAAATATGTTTGGTTCTGAAGATAGGGCTAACCAGTCTCACCCTGTAGAACCGCACCAGAGCTACGTTACTCAAGCCCATCTTGAAGAAACAGCTCAGAAGATTTCTCAAATCTTCCAACAGCAACTCGCTACCTTCACTAGCGAGCTTCTCAGCCGGCTTCCACAGCCACAGCAAGCTGCATCAGTCGTCCCCCCACCTTCTGGAGACCTACGGTCGGAGACTCATCCTCCTTCCAGAGCACAGCAAGTAGTCCCACCTCGGACTCCTCATGCTGTTGCCAAGCAGTTGAGGGATCGCGTTGAGTACGCGATTCCGCCACCTCACTGGCCGACTCGCCCAGCAGAGCCTCGCCGACGTCTCCTCTCTCATTAAGAAAGAGAGTACAAACATATATATCTATATTAAAATTTAAATATATGGCATGCATGATGTATTGCTAGCATATGCAGAACAGGCCTTCTTGTAGTGCTACTTGAATAATGTTAAATCATAATATATCTATTACAAAGAGTAGAACTTGTGTCAACTTAGGTGGATAGTGAATAGTGTGTCCACCAAACTTTATATCCACTCATTTAACATATAAAAAGTCACTTTATATCATGCAAGGATCCCTAGGAAACACCTAAGGGTTAAAAAGTTTAGTGGATGTCCACTTAAGTGGACACAAGTTTTGCTCCTATTACAAACATATATAGCATTTTCTCCATTTCTTATCTTACACCCCTGGGAATAAATTCATGTGTATTTCAGGTCAAGGAGAAACTACTGGTCTCACAGAGGTAAAAGCACTACGCTCACTAAATGGTTTCATAAAAACACTTCATAGCAAGCAATGAGATTGCTTTACTCTCATATAGATGTCCGCAAGCATGAGACAACAATGATAAATACACTGCAAAAAATATCACCAACAAAAATTACAGGTACATGTTACTGCTGCTGTTACAAGATCAAGTGGCAAATACCCTGAAGAATACAAAACATTTTGGGAATCATTCGTGAAATTCTGGAATCATCCATCGCACCAGTTTAACAACACTTTCCAGAGGCATTCACTTTTTCCAGTAATCTCAAAAATAGTCAGACGCTCAGATAGCATCCAAGCTTATAAAATGGAAATGTGTTTTGCATAGCTACCCCTCAAATCTTTGATATAATGAAAATTATCCTCAATCTTTGATATAAAATGGAAATGTGTTTTGCATAGACACTCAGGTAGGCTACAAACACAGCCAACGAGGTATATTTTGTTCGTGAAGTCATCATGTGCTCTTAGCATCTCAACAACATGGGCACAACCAGAAGAAGCATTTTTTTTCTAATTTATCCAACCTCTTCGAACGCCAAAACAAAATTCGTTTGCTTTCCAGGGCACAACCCTGTAGAACATAGCAGAGGAAGAGGGCTGGCCTGGTTCTGAGGATGCGTGCATCTTCTGCCTCGTAAGCGGAAGGTTTGATTGAGACTATTAAGCCACGGTTCCATCTCAACAATTGAAATCATTTATGTTTGCAGCAATGACCTTGAGAGTATGCAGCTTCTCAGCCAGCTTACGGATGACCGGAGAGGCAGATGATCCAGTTACAAAATTCCTACTTCTTCCGCCACCGTTTGATTACAACAGCAAATCTCTTGCACGAAGAAAGATAGATAAAAGTGGATACATGAGAGGAGGATGTAGGCAGTTAAAAGATAGCAAGGACTGAGCAAACTCGTAGCTTTTGACTATTTGTCATAAAGAGTGGCAGGTGATGCCATTTATTTCCTATACAAGGGTTCAGTGGTATAACCCTTCTATACACACGCGCATACACACAACACGCAAACGCATAAGAGGGCATACGCACAGTGCCATTCGTTCCACCATAACATCATGAGAAGAAAGGCTACTGGTTATCAAGTGTTACGCATTTATTTGCAAACACAATACCGTTTTCATCCACACATCATCAATTCATCTCTGAAGTGCCAAACACAAAAGAAATCTTTCAGAAATAGAAAAGAAAAAGAAGTAGAACAACGCCCATACAAGAAAAAAGACTGAAGAAGGAAGACAAAGAAACAGAAACCAAGCAGGAGTTTATTTCTATCCTTCACCCAAAATTGACAGAGAACAGAGCTTCACATTAGTTTGTAGCATAACTAAACAAATGGGTTCTTCCCTTTCTTGGAAGGTGTGGTAATTCACATAAAGCTAGTAAAACACCATTCATAACTCATCTGGAAACACACTTCAAAGAGTAGCGTTTTTCTTTACATTCACTCTGCAAGTCAAAACACATAGTAATCTGTGTGATAACTATTGAACTAAACAAGTTAAAAGGCTTTCGGTCAAAAAAGCTCTCAGTAACCGCAACTGACTGCTTTAAAGGACTGACACCTCAAATGTGGATAGGAACTAAACCATACAGGCAAGCACTTTGCGATAATCATGGCACAAAACCAAAAGTCTGCAACAATTCATAGCTTAAGAAATCAGTAAAACCAAACTCGTAAAAAATGAACTGCATATGAGAGGCCGGAAATAATATTTCCTTGGCTCAGGATCATTGCACCATATGAGACTTTTGAGTTTAGAAACATGCCATGTACTATGAGGACCCAGTTGGTACATAACGAACGAGGAAAAAGAAAAGTACACGGGGCCACAAATTCTGAATTCCATAGTCATGCACTTGAAAGAATTATATCGGCCAGTCTAGTCATGCACTTGAAAGAATTATATCGGCCAGTCTTCTCCCAAGATATGTCCTCTAGTGATTTCGTGCAAAAAAACTCACCATCTCTTCAGATTAAGGACTTGCAGGCCAGAACACTTGCTTCTTTATAATTTTTAATTACCACATTACCCTGTTTCCAAGTTGTATAATATTTGTGCAGATAAGATATCGACCCAAGTATCAGGGACACCTGGAAGGCACCAGTGCATGCAATCCTGTCCCCAGATTGTTACCGCATCTTTTTTCCCTAACCAGATTGCGGGATGAGCATCTGCCCTGAACTCACTCAGATGAGTTAAGTTCAAAAGTCGAATACGTGATCCTTGCAATGCTTGTAGGATCAGAAGGTTGACTTCTCTGGCCTCCTTGTTCACCCCTTTATTCCTGGGATCAAACCATGAATCGAGCTGTACTAATATCAGTGTGATAGCTCTACCTGAGGAAAATAAATTGACTGAAAAGAGTTCGTGATGAAATATTCACGAGTACCTCTTGCTGTTTCAGAGGCTCAGTAAATAAGCAGCTGCCGTTGTGATCCCATTCACCACCATAAAAATGTCTAGGAGACTGAGTGCGCCAAAACTTTAGGGTGCTCTTAGGGACCTCTCTTTCAATATAAGAAACCATACTTTCAAGGACCACCTGAAGCCCTTCTAAGATTCCAAGAGCAGGAACTACAGGTTTTCCTTCTCTGTAAAAAACCAGAGGTTTTTCTTTTGGAAATTTATCAAGACCCCACCTACGTAAAAGTGACACTAATATTGTCAGGTAATATTTGGAGATTTGATTTCCAATAAAAGCGGTGAATTATATGTTATTGTTTGTTTTACTTCGAGAGCAAAGTAACTTTTCAATAGCATGGGATGATAGCAGCTGTAGAGAATCAAAATAATGATGCACATTATTTGAAATCTGAAGTAATGAAAAGTTTAAGCATGGCATGATCAGAATGTGAAATACTTGTTACAAACTAGAAATCCACCTGGATCATAGAATTGTATGCCAGCTTTTAAACGCTATGCTGCAATTACCTAAATTTTATGTCTATCTATTTCTCATTGTAATGCAGTAAAATTAATCAGACAGAAACACCCATATGTGAAATAGTTGTTTATTTACATCACTTCTGCGTCGTATAGCTATCTAAAAGAAATTAACCTAGTTCCCTAGTATTTAAGTACAGTCCACTTGCTAACAGATTTTATATATATGTCTAAAAGGAAATTTTGGAGTATAGTGTTGTGATCTTATAACCAGATCTAAACATACCTTACATATCCGATACTCAAAACCGCTACAATGACGATCATCATTAACAAAGGGTTTCCCTAATCCTCACACAAAGGCATGTTATAAATAAACTTCAAACTAAGAACAAATAGGAAGTTTAGGTAGAGGCACATGGGAGGACATGCTAGGGGAGGAAGTACCAAAGCAATCCACTACTGCAGCTATCCTTGGCACTGTCCCTCTCCCACACAAATGCAACACAATTAATGATTCTCTTATAGTAAGAGCAAATATGTAAAACTGTCAAGTCTTTTTTAGAATGCATGAAGATGCAATAGCTTTCTTTTAATGCGTGGATTTGACATGATCCTGCATTGAGGGGTGTATTTAACAGCCAATACTGAATATAGTTTCACAGAAAGAAATCAGTAGTAAAGAAAATAGAGATTACCAGTGTCCAGTATTAAATACTAGGACATCATAGAACTTTGTTATATTGACCCATTCATCAGCTGGAACATCAACATCGACTTTATGGAAACCTTGCAGTCCATCTTTATCTGGGAGATTTAACTTTTCCACAGGCTGCCACCTTAAATAATAAGCTACAAACACGTGAGTATCTCATTCCAAAATTTATAATAAACAATTCAAATATGTTAAATGCATCCACAAATTAAATTAGATTATGCTGCAGTCCCTAAACAAATATACCGAATAAAGTTTGAGGAAGAGTTAAGTGATGAATCCTTGTTGTGTTTTGTCAAAACATGCTTCTTTTTTGTGCACGCATTTAGAGAAATAAGAAATGAAGTGGCATTTTTCACATGCTAATAATACCGAGAATATTTAGGGATGTCTCTACTAGCTAGTTATCTGACCCAAAAAATAATCTGTTCCTTTCATGAAAATTTTTCTGAATGGATGGGAAATTGCACGCGCTAACTTTTATAAAGTAAGCTCAAAAAAACCTGCTCAAAGTTAAAAGATAAAAGGCACGAATAACACAGGTATGTCTAGTTACCCAATGTGATTTAGCACACAGACATTCAGTCTCAACCAATAAAGATAGTGTGCATTTAAATCATATGATGCAGTGTATAGATGCACTGTAAAGATTGAACTCTTTGGATGAATAGGTTAAATTTTACACGCTAGCATGCTCAATGGCTGAGAAGTAATTAGTTGGCAGTCTAAATAATAAAGCTTGGTTTCAAACCCTTAACATCTTTCAGTGATGTCAATAACATAGTTGCACAGAACCAGAGCCGTTCCGGTTCACAGGATGGTACAGAAGCGTGGTACGCCACTCATTTGGAATTGGGTACGAAAGGGTATTACTTATATGATACACCAATGGATGTCCTATGTTTTAGGTTCCGTTAATAAATGTAGGAATTGGAGGTTTTGCAAGAGTCAAATTTATGAAATATGCTACTTGATATCAAATTGGTAAAAGAACCCTGAAAATCATGTTGCAAACTTGCAATTATGGTATGCATACTTTATTTGTTTAATATCTCATGATTTTGTTCTTTATTCTTTTAAAAAGAGTTATTTTCTTTTCAAAATTTTAGTAGCTTATATTTTAAATGGGTTGCTAAAGTTGGTGAATTGTGTCGTGTTCCACCGCGAATCCGGGACGATTGAATCCGAGTCCTGGTTTGCTATAGCGTCCCACGTTCCCGACTTCTATGGCCAACATACAGCATTTTGGAAGCATATTTCAGATTCTAGTAGGCTTTGTGGAGCGGTACTAGCTTCTGCAGATGCCTTACACCGACTTCTCCACTCCTCGACATCTCCACTCCACCTTGGCATAATAGTGAGGGTTGCACGTGTTTATTAATAATAAGGTTTAAACCATTAAGTTTTCAACTACTTTCAACCTCACTTTTCTTTCTCAATTGCCTAAAATTAAGACTATGCACCAATCTTCAGGAAATTTGACAGTAGAGATGCAGCGTTTAAAATACTCAATCAACCTGAGATTCCCAGGAATTTTAGTTTCCTGTCATTGGTGTGTATGTAATACCTCTACTAATTGAACAATAATAATCTGAAATTGACAGTATAATTAGAATTGCTTTTACTTAGGAAATGAGTTTTTTTATCTATTTATATTGTCTTGAACATTCATGTACAGTTTACCAAGTATGACATATTTTTAACATTATTAGTTATTCTACATACAAGAGGTTTAAACTCTATCATAAATAATGAATGAAATAAAAAGGAAATGGGAGAGAGAAGGGTGCAAACTGAAAATTGTAGATTCACTTAAGTAATTCCATCCTCTTTCTAAACTCCAGTTTGAATGTAATAATTGTTATTTGACATATGACATATGAAGCTAAGCTACTGTTAATTTGTACCCTTAGGAATGATAGTTTGATTAAAGAACAAGGGAAGCATGGTATAAATTATTGTGATGCAGGATTCACATATTTGTCAAACTGATTCATACGCAATAGAGCTTAAAGTTGTTCTATACTTTCATTTCTAAAATGATGTTAGAGACAAATACATCAAAGACCAATAAGAAATTTGGATATTTCATCTAATATTACATAATGAAGAAAAGAGATCAACCAGTTATCACCTATAAAAGGTTAGCTCTAAACTAGCATATAAGAAATTCCAAGAGTTCCATGCTACACTATTTGACTAATCTCTTTCAGAGTAAATGTAACTTATGTTGCGCACTTGTTCATTTAAGTCCCTGAAGAAGTGAAAATTGTTACTATCCTCTCTTATGTTTATAGGAAAGTAATTAAATTTTTTTAGTTAGTGCTATAACACATTAAGACTGCAATGTAAGTTGTTTGTATCAGTTATGGGTGAAATTTTGAGACATGACTACATTTGTACTAAATATTAGGCAAACATGATACTACAGTCATAAGTACAGTTTTTTTAAAGTGTATTGATATAATTCATAAAAATAGAGTATCAGAGTTTCATTAAGGATTCTTGGAATATTTTAATAGAAAAGACTATCGAAAGATATAAAATAAGAATTATAACACAATTTCAAATAAAGATTTCTACTGACATTTGTTTGATTTAAAAAATTTCGACAAAGATCACTATTAAGGATGTAAATAAATACCTCTAGTCATTGGGAAATTCTGTCTGGACCCACGTGGGTGAAATTTAAAGAGATTATTGATATAATTATGGATTATAGACCCATGATATTTGTCTGGACCATCTGGAGACGTTCGGATGGGTATTTGTCTGAACTCCTTGGAGACGTTCAAGGGGGTTTTGTCTGGACCCCTTGGAGACATTCAAAGGAGTTTTAATTGGGACATCCGTTGAGATTACTAAATTCATGAGAATATCTGGATTATTACTGCACTGTTTCTGGACATGGTGGGTAATACCATCACGAATTTTTGGTCCCTTGGCTCAGATGGTAAGAGTAATCATTTAATAATTAAGCTTATGAAGAATGAGATTTCAATTTTTCAACTGCTACGTTTAATTTTCAGTTGAAACTGTATTGAATTTGAGAAGTTTGAATTTATTTGATTTAGTCTGATTTTATTCATTTTTCTGAATTCCAATTATTTTGTGCCGAATTGTTAATGTACCGGTATTTTTGTGTTAGACTATGGCTTAGAACGTAGATGGGTTGCTTACTGAGTGTCATACTCATCCCACTCATCATAAATGTTTTTCATAGGAGAATCCAGGATAGATTGTACTTGTCAGACGGATCAAATTTTTTGGGAGAGGAATTTTTGCGGATGATAAGGGGATAGGGTAAACCCTATACTTTTGGTTTGTTTTGAGAGTACGTACTTGTTAGCATGTGTATGTATATATGTGCGGCAAGTTAAAAGGACGTAGATGTATTTTGGAGTATAGATATATGCGGTTTGTGCAACCACACTATGTATAAATTTTGGAATAGTAGTAACTCTATAAATTGTCGAAGAAAGATCTTGAGTACTACTTTGATATGTGTTATTTTGGAATAGTTTGAAAATTGAAATATTGCTCTGAAATTGATAACTGAAAATTGATGTCTGAGTGCACTGTGTTGCGCAACCCCGGAGTCAAAAAACAGCTCGATCCCAAGGGCATGACAGAGAATGTACGCATTTTACGTTTATGATCCCTAGACATGTATGATCTCTTTGAAAATAAGATTTTGCATATAAGATTCTTACCATGTGGTGTAACTCATCTACTTTTCGCACTTCTCTAAGAAATATGGGAATGTCCATAGAATCTTATCTTTCAAGGAATTTTGAGTAATGTCGGTGCCATACTGAACACTCTCAAGAAAATCTATGCAAAAAATTATGAAGAAAATTATACATAACAAATGCAACATGAGAAAACATCTCATTGTGTGTGATATATTCTATCCCCTAGCACTCGGTTATGGAGGCATTTTATCTGGAAATAAGCCTTTACCACGAGTAACTTAGCACATAAGCTTTATTTAAGACCTACAAACATTGTATCTAATAGATGGAATGTCAAGATTTTAGAGGTGAGTATTGCTGACCAAGATATGGCTCGGAAACTCCAAAGAATTATCACTTTGTGAAGTCAAATGATTCAATCAATTACTTTTTTAAAGTTGATTGACCATAAAATTTCTGCTTGACCACATCAAAACAAGGGCAAAGTGACTAATTTTAGCATATTCTCTCCTGACAGATTCAAGTCCTTACAACAAACGCTTTATACGGAGAGCAATAGATGCTTGTTTAAGTAAAATCTAACTGATGCTAGATGCGAAGAATATTAACCATTGTGTAACTGCATATCCACTCTACTAGACCAAAGACCAAGATGCCGTAGTTGTTTGCAACAGGTTCCATCCGCTTAAGGTATTTTTGTGTGTTCTTTTTTTCTTTTTTTTCTTTTTTCTTTTTTTTCTTTTTTTGGGTGGGGT
>NC_033794.1:20879738-20885275 GCF_001876935.1 Asparagus officinalis
GATGTACAGAGGTTGCTCTTTCTAAAATAGGAGAATGTAGGTCTTTAATACAAAGGTAAAAGATGTTAAGTTACTATCTTGCCGTCTTGTTTGACGCTTAAAGATATTTAAAAAGAAAAGTTGAGTAGTTGTTTTGTACCGAGACTTGGAATACTTTTCGTAATAAACACAAATTTTGGAGTCTTCTTTTTTTTTTGTTACTAAAACCAAAATGAAGAACAAAACCTAAGCTACTAATTACTAACGCTTGCCTGAGTTGCCTCATTGGTAAAACTGATTGGGTCGTTTATGCAAGGTCCCAAGTTGAAGACAGGACAAAGACTAGTGGTTAAAAAAACAGAGCATAAATCTTATGCCATTTAGGACACCGCTCCAAAGAAAATATTGGTGCAACACGTGCACAACACGCGCGTCCACCATAGTACATATCTGACAGTTATTAATTTGTGAAGTGGTATTTACCTAAAAAAAGTATATAAGATGATTGACAAAAACTAACTATTTTTTATATTATTAACTAAAAATAGGTTTATATATATATATAACCATAAGTAAACTTTATAAAGTCAAATATATATACATTCAAATGAAATACACACACACACACACAAGTAAACTTTATAAAGTCAAATATATATACATTCAAATGAAACACACACACACACACGCACACGCACACGCACGCACGCACACACACACACACACACACACACACACACACACACACACACACACACACACATATATATATATATATATATATATATAACCATAAATAAACTTTATAAAGTCAAATATATATACATTCAGATGAAATACACATAATTCTATCCTCGAATCTAATCATTTACAATTGTTGTCTAACACCCCTTCTTTGTATAGGAGCATTACACTCATGACAATGTTTACTAATCATAGACTTAGGCTGGAAACCAAGTAAAAAAATACAAACATATTTTATTTTATTATTGTCCAAAATCATAGTACTATATCTACACAAAAAACACGTAGGGGCGGAGCTACTAAGGGGTCAAATGGGCCATGGACGCCCCTTGACAACTGAAACAATGTGTAAATAGGCGTACCTGATGGCTGATAGCTAACATAATTATAGGGAGTAAAATATAAGAACGTCTATCTCTAAACTTTCTCATAACTTCTTTCTCAATGCAGAATACAGAACGTGATCTTGTGATTGGTAGAATAAAGTGTGGGTTCAAATGCCTACAAATCTTATAGATTCTTATCTCAAGAATTGAACAACCATGTTGATAATCATAATATGGAGTTTCTTTCTTGAGTGACATGTATTAAACCAAGTAATTCATTCTCTTTTATTTGATAAGGAAAAACTGATTTTATTGGTCGAGTTTTATCCTAAATATTTTTTTAAAAATAGATTTTGTGGAGCTTAGTGATCAACTTTAGAACTATATCTCTCGTGTAGCTACTCATCATGATCTTATATCCTTCGTGTTCAAGTTGGTGAAATTGGCATCAATCTTGCTTGTCTCAATGATAAGCGTTGCAATAGTATTTTCGGAAATCAAAATTATTAAGAATGCCCTTTGAAACCGAATGGGAGACGTGACGTCTATATGAATGATTGTTGGTACCTTATATTGAAACATTTTGTAGCATTGATGAGAGCAAGTTGCCATGTGTAAAACCCCATAAATTTAAATATATTGTGAAAAATAATATTAAATAATTTTTATCATGTTTGATATTATTCTGAGATGAATGAGTATGATTGTAATCGATTTGAGATCGATTAAGTACAAATACATATGTTTAATAGTGTAAACATGCACGCATAAGTGAAAACAGTCGGCAGGAATTATATGTTGATCGGTCGACTGAACATATAGCATTGGTTGACCGATAGGTGCCTATCAGTCGACTGATGGCAAGCCATCGGTCGACCGACGGGTGCACGAACTAGAGTTCTGTTTTCGGGTCAGTTTTGTTTCAGTTCGGCCCGTTTGTGTACATAAGTATATATACCCGATATTTTTCCCTTATTCTTGGATTTTTTCACATGAACAATCAGCCACCCTCTTCCCTCAAAACCCTAAAACTTATTTTGGTGAATTTTGAGAGTTTTGAGAAGCGAAAATCAAGAGGGCGAGATCCGCGTCTTTTGGTGAAGGAGGATCGTTCTCACGCGTGTTTGGAAGTTTAGCACGACTTGTTAAGACGAGTTTCATCTCCTCCAAACTCATCCCCTGTTTTTGTTTGGTTTAAATTGGTTTTGTTGGATTTCTAAAACCTAGATTATGTACAAAGATTACTCTTTTTGAACTGTACGATATAAAAATCTAATCTTTTTTATTTAAAAAGACATAAAATGAATTCTTAGATTTGGATTTAAGTTTTGAACATGATCTAAGATGAGTTTTTGTTTAAGATAGTTGTTTTATTGATGGTTTTATAATTAGAAGCATGCTAGGGTTATTAGATTCCCTTAAATCGATTTTTTTTTGTGTTTTTATGAAGTAGGTATAACCCTAAATATGTTGGTTTAAGTTTTATACATGAGCCTTATTGAGAAGTTTTCGAGTTTTGATAAATATATGAGAACTTACAAATTTTCCCTAAAAATTGAATTTGTGCCCAGATTGGTCGACTAATCATGGGTGATTAGTCGACTGATGATGACAAATCAGAAATTTCGAATAAGCTCTGGTCGGTCGACCGATCATGGGTCATCGGTCGACCGATCAATGATGTTGTGCACGCTTTGTGCAAGCCATCAGTCGACCGATAGCACATGATCGGTCGACTGGTCTGGACATTTTTGTGAACCTTTGTTCTTTTCTCACATTTTTTGTTCGCACACACGAAGTACGAATCGCACATCAATATATGTGCGTCGTACACGAGGGTACGCGTATTGGAGTTTGAGCACGCACGAGCGTTTGGAGGTACTTTCTCTATACTTTGCATTTGTCATGATAGAGAGTGACACATATTGCATTTCATGATAGTTTGGATGCTTAAGTGGGTTAGTTGACACTCCGCAATAAGACCACGGGGGACTACACTCAGAGTGCGTTAGTTGGTATACTGCAATGAGACTGCGGTAGACTTCACTCCATGTGCATCATTGTTGACACGCCTATTTTCACAGGGCGATTGAGTAAGGTAGGTGATATCACAGTATATTATGAGCGTCTTACTCAGCATCATTATTTTTTGTTAGAAGATCATATAGATTTGCATTCATGCTCCCATGTTATTTACCCGAGAGTAGAGTATAAGACTGAGGTTGTCATACACGACATATTCTATGTGAGCTTTATTTTACCAGAGGATGTTTATTCTTGTGACTACGCCACCTACCCGAGGATAGTGTGAGATATTTGACGTGACTTGTATTTAATAAGATTTGATAATGTATTATTCTTTTATTTATTATTTTATTCATAGAATTTGGAGTTGAGATTTAGCGATTTACAATTTGAAACTTCGTATATACATGAGAGTTTCCTTGTTTGGATTATTTCGCTCGACGTACTAATTCTCGTGTTGTGGATCTCTAAATCTTAATTTCCTCTTAGTTCAGGATAGATGATTTATATACATATATGTACTAACTTGTATTTTATACTCCTAACCCCTTCCCTCTGGGGGTGGTGTAGATGTTCTCGTTGGCACTTTAACGCTCGTTGTTTTTCCTCTTTTCAGATAGCGAGTCAGGCATACGGAGAGTTGTAGGTTGATGGAGTTTCAACTTAGCTTCCATCATTATTTATTATTAGTAGTTTATTGTGCTCCAAAGTAGTTATGATTTATTTTTAGATATTAGAGTTGTATTTTATTTTGGGAAGGATGTGTGCCTTAATACTATTTCAGTTGACTCTTATGTATTGAGATATTTCACATTTATTCCAGTTTCTCAGTTGTACTCTCTTCTACTCAATTGAAACATGATTATGACTATTTTTAGATATCTTTTCTCTATATCATGTTCATTGCATTCTTATCTTTGTTTTATCTTCTTTGTACCTACACTTGATTATTTGTTGATTCCACTAAAGATATTTACTGTGATGATGAAACGTGTTGTTGCACGGTGTGGATGCATGACAGGTTTGACATCTTTGGGTTTACCTTGGACTGCAGCCTTGTATGAAACCAGGGGCGTCACACCATGAAACAGATTCACGAAATGAAAGCAAGAAGAATAATTTTGTAAACACTATATTCTAGCTTGAAATTTGATTTTGAAAGTCTTTGTTATGTAATGATGTTTAAATATTAATCAACCATGCATAAATATTTATATATTATTGTGTTTAATTATTAATTTTTCGTACCCCTTTGCCAAAATTTCTACCTCCGCCGCTGAAAACACGTCCTCTAACAGACGGAAACAACCTTGCAAATCAGAAGGGACCTGATTTTTAAGACCTTCAAGGTTCTTCACACGCATAAAGCTATTTCAACATGTTAGTAGCAGATCAAAATAATCAGAAAATTTAAAGGGTGCCATGACATGACATTTAATGCTTACAATGCTGAGGTTAATCCTCAGGATACCACGACCTATTGATCCTATGCAAGCTTAAATGGATATCCAAAAAGAAGTTGCACCAAACTTTCTCATCCTGATATATTGTAGAATACTAGAGGTAGTGCATGTATACAATCCTATTATAGACAGACCACAGGTTGCTTTGATTTATTATCCACATCAATTAAGTTGGGTCCTGAGTCGTCCAAACCTACATTCTCTATCACATTCTAAATCAATCATATAGAATTCCATTCATCTCATTCCAATTAACTACATCGCTCAACTAACCAGCAAATTATATTAAGACAAGTTTCACAAAAGCACCACAAACGGCATTGCATAAAAATGTCATAAATTATTCTTACTAGAAAAATACACCACAAAATTTTTTCACTAACCCACCATGACCAACAGGCATCAGGTAAATTGGCATGTTTGATAAAAAGGTCACACATTTGAACGAGTTTTTCCCCTACATATTCTCTCCATTCTTACCTACTAGGCAGTTCCTTAATAGTAATTGCTACGTTAATGCTGATTTGGAATTTTGTGATGTTAACCGCGCTATAGTGTAAGTCCAGACATTTCAGGAATTTAAATTTGCGCAAATGATGATGATGATAATGATAACAGAATAAGGAAGTACGTGTACTTGGCGAGAAGCACAGCCCGGTGATAGGCCACCGTGACGTCGAACCTCGGGAAATACCCTCCCCTCCACGCCCCCTTCCTCTTCCACCTCTTCGCCCCGCCGTCGGCCGACCTCAAGACGCAAAGAAAAGCAACCACGAAGTTCTCATTCAAAGAATCCCCGACGAACCCAATCTTCCTCCCCCTCACCGAATCAAGAAACGCCCCCGGGTCAACCCGAGGGAGCTCGCATCCCCCGTCGGGGATCCAGGACCAGGAATTGAGGAGGCCCATGCCGGATCTGTTGTTCCTGAGGCAGTTCCAGGCGTTGCGGTGAAAAGGGCAGGTGGAATCGTAGAGGGGGGGTCTAGGGTTTTGGTTTCGG
>NC_033794.1:20886305-20944665 GCF_001876935.1 Asparagus officinalis
ACCTGCCGTTGGTGAGATCGCAGCGATGGGTTCGCTTGGGGTCGGGGTTTGGGGTTGGGGAGTACAGGAGGAGGGTGGAGTTTGAGGAGTAGAGGAGGAGGAGGAGGAGGGTCAGAGAGAGGAGAGGGATGAGGAAGTAGAACATCTGGGGGGATTTTTTGAGGGGCATTTCTTGATTTTGGGGGAGGAAGGAGGAGCACTGAGTGAGAGAGGAGCGTGCTTCTGTTGTTTTCATGGACGCGGCCGTAAAATGAACAGTTAATGTGTGGAGTTTTTCCAGCAGATTTCAGATTTCGTTTTTTGTTGATGGAAAGAAAGGTAAATATCAGAAAACCCCCCCATCATATAGATGTTATCAGAAAACCCCCTAGAAGGTTAAGGGCCCCTTCCCAACTAGTAGTTCACACTTTCACATGGATGGGTACGCACGGGAATATTTTTCTCTTCTCCCCCTAGTAGTTCACACTTTAACGAGGGTTTTCTGGTAAATTCTTAAAGTTAAAAGGGGGCTTTCTAATAAATCCTGAACTTAAGGGTGTTGTCCTTGGGAGTAATACGGGGTTATCTAGTAATTGCTCAAAGTTAAGGGGGTTTGCTGATATTTGTCCTAAAATGAACATATAGAAAAGGGGGAAAACAGCAAAAAAAAAGGGACAATTAACTATAGAAATACTGAAAAGTTACATGTCTAATTTAGTGTTAAATTTTGCAATTCTGCTATGTCTAATTTAATCCTAAATCATGAAAAGTTATACATGTCTAACAATTATTACAGATAGACCACCTAAGTGGAAATCTATTGTTGTAGATAGATCCCTAAAGAGGATCCAAAAATTCATTCAAGAGATCTATCCGCAATTAACTCTTTCGTTTATTCCTTAGTTACTTATGGCCTAGAATTCTACATTTTCGAAAAAAAATATCCATTTGAAGAAATCATGTGAAAAGAATTTAAAGGCATTGTCACAAGTACATTTTTTAGCATAAATTGTCTACAGAAATCTGTCCAAGCCTAAATAGATACTTTATTCGTGGAGTTTTTCATTTTTCTAATGTTCTCTGAACTTTGGGCTGAGATAGAATCAACCTCAACAAAACTCAGTTTGCTAATTACTCAAGCAGTTTATAATCAACTTGATTCAAAATCTTACATATCCATATTACAGAAACCATGTAAGCTCCAGAGGAAAAAAATTTAAGTTAAACAGGCCGGTTAAGTTCAAGCTGTGATCATTAGTTTCTGCATAATACAATTAGAAGTGACTACTGAAGTGAATTGCAAAAACATGAACATACTTTTGATAGGATGATGCCCATTCACTGCAAATGAACAAATGGATAGATTTTCTGGATAATGGAAGCACCACCTTTTTAATTCACAAGTGGCAATATGAGTTCTTTATAATGAAGGATTTCACTTGTTCATAGTTCCCAAAAGCCTTTACCTCAAGGCCTCTTTACAAAATTTTGAGGTATGGGACAAAAAATATGTAGCTAATGCTAACATCATTAGACATGCCAAAACTTTGCCTGAACTTAGAACCTGAGCATCTGAGGAAGATTACTCAAGCTTAGGCCACCAATTCGGTAACATTTTAGCTTGGCCCTAATGCATAAACTTGCTTGAGGAGGCTCTGTGTAGCTTTTCGAAGATAGGGTTCTCCATGATTTCTTTAGCTGAAGGCCGCCTCATTGGATCTGGGTCCATCATTGCCTGAAATGAATCATATCAGAAATCAACACAATACTTAATGACATTATCAAATTTACAAAGTAAGAAAATTATTAAGATAATTTTTCAATTTATATCCTTGTTACAGAAATCTGCAGGATTTGTGTAAGTTATAGATGGATTTTGCAGTAAACCCCGGAAAAAATGGACATGTAACTCATAATCTCACAATTCGATGAGTACCATTATCATAAAGAATTTATGCACTGGAATTGAGTTTCTGTGAACCCCTTCCCAATTTTTCAGCAAGGTCTATTTATTCTCATGTACATTCAACAAGTTTACAAGCAAAACTCCTTAAAGAAACCTACACCTCAGCTCTAATTGTACACATGAATTGCGATCTCAGTCCAACTCTTCATCAGTTTCTCCTAAACTCATACATTTCTGCATAACCAGTGATGTTTTAATTTCACTGTTCTTTTGAATTTTGATTGTTGCACAAAATCTTTCAAAATAGAAACAGAAAGTATAATATAAAAGATGTCAGCACAGAAATGTAGTCTTCTATCGCTTATTTCTCTGTATTAAGCCATGACAAAAAATGGGGAACATAACAAAAAAAACCACCACGGTGAAAAGTCTGTAGTTGTCAAACTCAGATTACACATGCACAAACTTTCAAGCAAATTAACATAAAAACAGAGATTATAAAGTATTACCTTAATTAAGCTCTGAAACTGCATGGAAATTACAGGAAGCAATGCAATCTTTCCCTCTCGGAGGTTAGAGAACTGAGGACCAGAATCAGGAAGCGGTGATCCTTTAACAAGCTCATATGTGGTTATTCCCAGGGAGAAGATATCAACCTTATCTAAGTGCTCATACTTGTCTTTCAAGATTTCTTGAGGCATATAACGAGAATCGCCTTCCTCAATAGGCAAACTTCTATCCGTGAGGGTTGCACAACCGAAATCTCCAATCTTATAAACACCGTTCTTTACATAAATATTCTCAGGCTTCAAATCCATATGAGCTATACCTTTCTCATGCATAAACCGCAATGCTTTAGCCATCTGTTAAAAGTTGAAGATACCATATAATGAAAGTGTATATAAATATAGAAACCACGACATATGCACAACGTTAATACCATCTCTAGTAGGATTATGCGGGAGGACAAGATGACATGTCAATTTATTATTGACTAAGCAAGGTTATTACTGAGGACAAAGGAGGCATAATAAATTAGAGAGGATAATGATGGAACACATTTGAAGTGGATGAATATTTACAATCACCTAAACCTTTTCCACGAAAATGGGGTCATATCTGGCCACTAAGGCTCAATGGCAAAAAAAACATCCTCGAAAGACCAGTTGCCACAAGGAAATTATAGAACTATAAGACATTGAAAAAGAGATGATGTTCTACCTGATATAACATTTCAAGTACTTCTCTACCCTTTGGTATATGACCTTTGTTGGTTGACAGGCTCTGATCACAAAGCTCCATCTGAATATACAGTTGCTCATTCTCGAACCATGAAGTGTAATATCCAACCACATTTTCATGAGACCCTAAGGCTGCTAAAGCTTGAACTTCCATCAGTGCTTGTCTCCTGTTAAGATAAATTCAAAACTTATTAATTTCCTGCCTTCTTGTGAAAAATTATAATTGCAATCTATTAACTGTTAACAAGCAAATAGCAAACTACCTTTCATTGTCATGACGTAATTGCCTGATGGTATGTTTTACAGCATACATACAGCCATCTATTCTTTTCAAAACTTTGAAAACATGGCTGAAATTACCACAACCAATTTGCTGGAGATAACATAGATGATACGGAAGTTAGACTGAGATCTGACCTCAGTTCAGCATACAAATTTGCCTAAACTAGGGATTATGCACAAACCTCAATTTCGTGGAAATCAGTACGGTAACGTGAAAGACCATCTCCACCAATTGCTGGACAAAAACCTGCATTTTACCCCCACACAAAATCATATAACATCCCATGTCAAACTTCATGTAATACATTGCTCCCACCAGTCATATGCTACTTACAAGGTATAGAAAAATATTTCAGAAACAAATCTTCCACAGTAATTTCTAGGTAAGGGACAAATTAATATCTAGACCCAATATCTGACTTAGTTTTAAGAATTATATCAATTCGCTTAGGATTCAAAACGTGAAAAGTGAAGCATCAAGTTCAAAATTTTTATGGACTGCATGTGCATAGTTTGAATAGAACCAGAGCATGATACTGTTTTAAGTAAATAACATAGGGATGTGTATTGGTTGCTTCTAGCTACCTAAAATGATAAACATGCCGCTTATGTACACTGCAATGACTATCATCCCATTTGCAAAAGCCCAGGGAACAGTCAATGGCTAAATTTTCAAGTAACTTAATGGATCAATTACATTTCACTTAAATTTTGCACGTAACCATCATTAGGGCTGCAATATATCCTCAAATTATATTCCCAAACTACTCATTCAAATAAAGTGAACTTTTTATTCAATACGAGGAAATAATAAAGATTGCAGAAAAACATAAACAATATAAACAGCATAGGCAGCTTGATATTAGAATTTATAGAAATTTCACCTGTGGATCTTGATTTCCTGTCACCAAAGATATCCATATCAACTGATGATTCAGTATTGAGATAAGGATTCTTAATGCATGGAGGCGGCATGACCCTACAGCGCAAAGCTACTGCTGACTGAGAAACGTAATTTTGCTTCTTTTGGGACCCGGTTCCCGGTGGCTTGCATAGTTCCACTGACGGGTCTAAAATCATGCCAATTGGGGAGATCAACTATCCTGCTGAAATACAATGAACATTGCAAGAGAAGGGGATTGCACGGGGAACCTTTCTGAGAAAGAAATAAGAATTAGATGAGGAGAAAGCAATATTACTGGCATCAGCTAAATTGTTTTAAAGATGCTGATCTACAATTCCTGTTCTTGTATTGTTTCACGAACTGAAAAGGGAAGTACAATTAAAAAAAAGGAAATGACTATAACGCATTTAAAAGTCATTGCAGCTCACTTGGATAGCTCAAACAAACGTGAGCTCAATGCAGCAGTGATAAGCTTTTTGCGCAATTAGCATTTGGATGTTGAAAATCCAAACACTTTACAATGCTAACTTACCCATTATTAAGTTTCATTAGAACTTAAAATTCAAAAACTGACCAAATTACCACAAACCATAGACTGTAAGATCAAAAACTCTTCAAAAATTTGGGATAGAAAACTCATAGCATTTCTGTAACCTTATGTCATTCGCTCAAGGATAAAGAATGTTACAATGAAGCAACACCAGCGAAGCTAATTCAAAGCACAAAGAAGCAGTCTTTTATCATCTCAGCAACTAAATCAACTAACAAGATTCATGAACTCTAGCAATCAGAAGAGAACTTCTACGAAATCTAAAAAGAAGAAAACACCAACAATATGGAGCTCACCCTTTCTGTGTCTCTTATTCCTAACCGACTTCTCTGGCGATTTAGGGCAAACACTGCTCTCCTAAACAAGCAAAAACCTCCCCCAAAGATCAGATTTTTATCAAACAATCACTCAAATTACCAAAATCTCAACGCAAAAACCAGCCAATCTCACCTTATTGAACTCAAATCCATTCGACATTTCCGGCGTTATATAATCCGGAGTACTGCACCACCAATCTCACCTTATTGAACTCAAATCCATTCGACATTTCCGGCGTTATATAATCCGGAGTACTGCACCAACAAAATCCCCAAAAATCAACAAAAAACATTCGACATTTCCGGCGTTATATAATCCGGAGTACTGCACCAACAAAATCCCCAAAAATCAACAAAAAAATCCCACAAAAAAACAAGAAATCGAGCACAAATTTTGACCTACCAAAAGAAATCCTGGCTGAGGATGCAAAGGTCCTCGGGCTCAGCTGCTGGATTGCTAGGAACCGCGTCAGGATCTTCTAAAAGCTTCTGGAAGCGAGAAGAAGCGGGATCTTTGACCGATGAGGAGAGCAACGAGACGTGCTCAAAGTGGAGCGTGAGGTTACCGGCCGGTGAGCTCTGCATCGCCGCCGTCGCCGTCGCCAACGAGGTGGAGGACTTGGCAGTGGTTCCTCGGGTTCTGGATTTGGGGGTTTTGCTGCTCTTCTTCATTATCGATGAAGCGGTCGATTTGAATTTTAGGGGTTTTTCGTGGGGGGGGTTTATTTATTTGTAATTTCTAGACGTTGTTTGGGATGTTTTTTCTACATTGATTAGAGCAAAGACATGAGGGGGTTAATTTAAAAATTAATTATTATTCCTTATGTTGGATTGGCGGGAGAATTAGCCGCACTAATTTTTTTGGTTATTTCTACATTATCCCCTTAAATCTATTAGTATTTAATTAGTCTCTCTAATTATAAAAATTTCTATTTAGTTTCGTTGATTTTATATTTTGCTACTGCCATTGATTACAGAGATTAATTTGAATTAAAAATAAGAAATCTAGCTCCCAACAAAAAAGTAAGGAATTCTAGTAATAATTTCAAGGATGTAAAGGATTAAGTTTGAAACGACTCATGAGAAGGGCCAGAAAGGCCTTGTAGCAATTTCCATGGCTGGGCAACTAATTTCAAAATATTAAAAATTTAAGCGACTAATTTTAGAGGAGGAAAAAATCATAAAAAGACTTGTGGCCAGCAAGCCAGTAAGTGACAGTTCTCTTTTACACTTTTGTTTGCTCAAATTAGTACACAGAGGATGTGTTTGATTTGAAGTAATAGAAATTGCAAATGTAGTTAGAAATAACATGGTGTTCTAACTACATTTATTGAAGTTGAATTCTAATGTTTGGTTAAAATGCGGCTTCAACTACACGTAATAGGGCAACTCCAACAAGCTCTCACCCCACCTCCTAAGGCTGAGGTGGCGGTGGGAGCTTGTTGGAGCACCTCCAACAAGCTCTTAGGCGGACTCCTTAGGCTGATGTGGCCAACGGGTAGGAAGTGGGGCCCAGTGGAGCTCCCAAGCGCTCCACAAATTTATAGAGCACTTGGGAGCTCAGAGGGATAAATTTTTTTTACACAAAAACCCCTATCCAGCCAGCAGCTACACTATGTTGCTCTTTGAGCCAAAAAAAAAGTTTAGAAATAGTCGTTAAGAAATAGCTGTTGAGATTAAAAAATAAAAATGAACAGTAAAAAAAAACTATAAATTCTCAATTCACTACACAAATCATTCCACACAACTCTCTCATCAAAAAACTCTATATTTTCCTATCAAATTACAAATCTCATGGATCCCTCTCAAAACTTCTACTCACAACTCCTCGCCGGTGAAGGATCGACCTTATACTCGTCGTTCTACACAGACGTCGTAGAAGAAGCTCACCACATCCACGAGTTCTCGCAATCGGGAACACAACAAGTGTCATCCTAAAAAACATCTGCCACAAAGAAGAAGAAGGCTTACACGCGGTGCCCGAGGCTCGAGCGGTTTCGTCAACTTTTCTACTCGTCTGATGGTCAAGAAGTACCGCCTTTCGAGTCGCCCTCATAAATGTTAGACCCTAGAGGGGGGGTGATTAGGGTCTTATGCTAATCTAATCCGATTTAAATGCCAATTAAAACTAATTAACAAGTTATCCTAGCAAGTATGAAATACCACAAGATATATGAGCTAGGATAAGCAATGTGAACACTGAGATATATCCTATATGATGAATTATATATATATATATATGCAAGGATATATAAACAAACACAAGGGGTAAACAATCTAAATAGGATAGTGGATGAAATGAATGAGCAATGTACAATTGGCGATATAAGATGAATGCAAAAAAAAATACGCCAAAGACAAACTCAAACAAGCAATATGATCACGGAGTTCGGACCTTCCGTCCTACGTCTCCGCTCCCCACTCCCGGGGAGAAATCCACTAACACAATCCGGTTTGGAAGCCAGAACTTCTTCTACACACTCGATTTTCTAGCTAACCGAAAACTCTACAACACACACTCTTGCAATCACACTCTACACCCACTAAGTGTTGGACCTAGCCGTGTCTCCCTCAAGTGCTCGGTTACAACCTCTCCCTAGGCACGTCAACCGACGCCACTCCTCTTGGGACGATCCCCGACTCTCACCACACACTCCTCACTCGGTGTACAAGAGTATTACAAAGTGATTTAACAATTAAGCACAATATAGCAAATGATTGTTCTCTCTAACAAGGTGAGAACTCAATTAAGCACAACTCTTAGTCACAAACCCACAACCCCAAATTATACTATGAATGTAAATACAGTGTGTGTGTAACAATGAGTAAATAAGATCAAATCAACTAAACTCAAGTATGAAATCTAGCTTAAGAACAATGACAATCAATCAAGTATATAAATGTAAAGCTAGAGTTTGAGTTTAGAAAACTTCTCAATTTGATAACAAGAGATGGAGGGATGATAGTTGGAAGCTCAAACTTCAATAGATAATCTCCTCAAGCTCTTGTGGAATTTGATTCACCAAAACAAACTCTCAATTTGCTTAAAAGCTTTTTAAACACACTTAAACCAAACTAAAACCCTTGTTAAAAACTTTATTAAACTTGATTAAAAACTCTCTTGGTTAGCTTGAGAATTGAAGGCAATAGGATATTTATACTCTCTCATAACTCAGCCAAAAACCCCAAGCAGAAAGACAAAACAGCCCCCAGCAACGGTCAAAAAACTAGCCGTTGGAAGCTGAATTTGGGGAATGATTGTAGACATGATAATAAACATGCTACAATGACTGGTTTTGAAAAAGGACTTCCCAAATGAAAAATATCATCATTTTACAAACTAGTCCAAAACATGAAAATATGAGATACTTGAATTTTGATGTTTTGACATAAACCAACTTTTGAAACTTTGTGAAATGTTTTTATAGACTTAGTAAAACATGTATAAACTGATATTGAAGTCTATAAACTAAGAATACATTATTTTCACAAAATTACATATTCTATGCAATGTTTTCAAAAACACAATAGTAAATATGAAATATGTGATTTCATATTATAAACATGAAAACTCAAAAGCTATGTATGTATATGAAAATATATTTGTTTCATATCTATGTAGATAAACCAAATCACAATAATAAATATGAAACATATAATTTCATATTTATAAACATGAAAACCAAAACTTGTGTTGTATATATGTGTGATTACATATATATACAAAGAAACTAATAAAATGTGTGTGTATAGATAATTGAGCTTAGAGTACTTAACACATATAATATAAATCCTAAACTACATTACCCAAGCAATCTTGATCTTCAATTAAGCTTGACTTGGTACACGTTGCGGATGAAGCTTGAACTTGATCTTTAACTTGAATTGTACGATGCTTCACTCCACAATTCCGCCAACCTCCATTTGATATCGTCGTTGAAGCGCTATTCCATCCATCCTCCAACAACGTTGTTTGTCTACAATAAATAAGAAAACACAAATACTAGACAAACAACATTAGAAGTAAATTGTTTGTTAAACATCATCAAAACAAGAAGGCCAACAATAAAGTGTCGACCAATTAGTCGGCTGAGTTGAGTGGTTAAGTAGTCGACCCCGCCAGGGGACGACATGTAATGCCTTTTGAGTCGTCGATATATGATGCCTTTCGAGTCGTCCTCGCAGGATGTCGGCGTGTCGAGTTGACCGAGCTAGCCTTTTGATTATATTGAGATGCTGACCTGATTATGAATAATGCGGGACACTTGTCTGCCATCAATTGGTGATTATTTTATATCACTAAAATAGTCATAACAATTTTTTATTGCTTGCTCTTACGGTGGAAAAATTAATTGTGAAATGAATAATATGTCAATGTACGTCAGAGAGGTAAATTTTTTTATCATTTACTTCTAATTGTTTTATTGAATACTCTTAAATTCTATAATTTACTTCTAATTTTCTTTATTATATGTCATAATATTGACACATTTTAGCTTTACTAGTTTTTACGCACGTGCACTGCACGTGGTTAAATATTAAAATATTTTTGCCTTTTATATTTATTTCATTACTTTAAATAAGTCAAATTCATCATGAGTTCAAATATGTATAATTTAATTATTAGATTTATTAGTATGTTATTTAAATATTAATAAAAATAAATATAATGGATTTTAAGCTAAATTGGGATGAATATACCTAACTCTGATATTGTAATTGTCATTATGAACTATATTTATAGCAATAAAGAAAATATTTTAAAAATTAAGTTTGTTCAACTATATTTTTGACTAAAAAAGCTAAGATCATTGTATGATTTACTACAAACTTGTAAATTCTTTTTCTTCGAAGAAGTTAAAATTTATCACCACCACTACCACGTAACAAGAACTTAATTATAGTATGAAAGTAAATCTTGATCAAATTTGGTCCCTTATTCAACATGGCAACAATCTCAACAGGTAACAATTAGTAAGCCAAGAATTTTTTTTGAAAACATTGAATATTAAAGTTTGTAATAACCCCAAGCAAAACCATCACAACAGTAAACATTAAACATATTTGTACGGATATAGGACAAAACAAATCTGGCTCAATGGTAATTCTTTGCTAATTGGTCCACATAGGTACGGATACAAGACGTAATCACAGGGTACTGACCATGCACAACTACACAATTTTAGAAATGGTAGAAATACTTGTGGATAACTTCATTCTATGGGGAGAAGAAATCCTTTGGATTATAAATTTTAGAAATGGTAGAAATACTTGTGGATAACTTCATTCTATGGGGAGAAGAAATCCTTTGGATTATAAATTAGAATTCAAAGAGGTTGTATTGTGGATAACTTCATTCTATGGGGAGAAGAAATCCTTTGGATTATAAATTAGAATTCAAAGAGGTTGTACGATTGTTAAAATAAAATTTAGTAGTTGTGAGCATACATAAAAACCCAAAAAGGAAAACTTAGTTGCTAAATTCTTCAAAGAAATTAAGAAGATAAAATTCAACAAAATGGTAACTTGATGAAGGGACCACAAACATATCATAAATTCAGAATCATATCCTTAGACAATAAAAACATGTAAAGAAAAAAAGATAAAAAATAAAAAAAGAAGAGGAAAGGTATTTGTTTTCTATTTTGGTTTAATCAAATAAAATATATAATCAAATAAATCTAAATTAAAATAATATCAAACATGAAGATTTACCTTGATAGATGGGAGAACCTGCAACAATCAAATCCTTAATCCTCTAAATTCTGCATGAAATTGAATAAATTTAAAAAAATATCAATTGTCATAAAAAGTAATTGCAGTGTAAAACAAGTATCACCATTAAATTAAATACATAATATTTCTAAAGAATAACCATGAAAATAATAAGAAACATAGAAAGAAATATACATGTTGAAGGAGATGAAGTTAATATGAAAATTGTGTAATTTCTTGGTTTATATATAGGCATGAGGTATTGCATGTGATAGAATAATATTCCTAATTAGAGTTTTATTAGGATTTAAATAGTGTTATGGGTGCTTCAAATAATTTAATTGGGACATTGTGATAGGATATTGTGTATAAAGTTTTCGAGAGTCTACAGATAAGAATCTTGTTAATAGTGTTACGTGCATAAAGTTATTAAAGTTATTATAATTAAAGTATTATAATTAATTGGGGATATTGTGTATAAAGTTTATTGGATATATAGGATAAGAGGCCTTATGGAGCGTGGCCCGAGTGTGATGCGGTATATGACCACTTAACCGAATTATTGTTGTTCAAACCGATAAACGTGTTTCTTGATGCAAGGTTTGTTTTCAAAGCTTTAGAACCATATACCCTTAGGCTATATATGATAAGAATGTTGTTATCAATCGGGGATGGGAGTCTACAGATAAGAATGTTGTTAATAGTGTTACGTGCATAAAGAAGTATTATTAATCGGGGATTTTTATAGAATAAATATCAAAATATTTAAATATAACCACTATAACAAGCACATAACATAAATCATTAAATTAAATTAAAAATTAGAATTTGAATATAGATAGTATAGTTCAAATTTTATAGGGGTATTTTTGTCTACAACAAGTTTTTCCCGAACTCGTGATTTTAAAGGGAGTATGATATCTGTAGATATTTATAGTATACAGGCGGGACCATTGACATATGAGGTCCTATATGACCAAGATTGACACTAATCCGCGAAGATAGACTGAGGAGAGGTTTTTTTATTATTTTTAATCATTTTGAATTTTTAATATTATTACAGTTATGTGATCATTTAAACTGTTTAATATATGCAGGCCCTAAGTATTATTATTGTTGATCATACTCGTGTGCATTCCAGTTGGGATTTAACGGATCCACAGGCCCAATATTATGTTCGTCAAGCAGGTTTTTTGAATGTTCACAAATAAAATGGGTAAGAGTCAATTGGCCTTTCTTGACGGTATTGATTGAATGATGGAGGCCCAAGACAAATACATTTCGCATGCATCAAGGAGAGTCAACTATTACTCTGCAGGATGTAGGGGTTTTACTTGGCCTCAAAGTGGATAGAGATACTGTTACGGGTACCGTTGACTTCAACTGGAGAGGACTGTGTGAACGATTACTGGGTCAAGCTCCTAAGATGAAGGGTGGTAAGATCAAGCTCGAGTGGTTACGAAATAATTACATGAATGTGCCAATCAATGCAACTGATGAGATCTTCAAGAGCTATGCATGTGCATATATACTCTATATGATCGGTATCATTCTATTTCCGGATTCAACTAAGGATTCGGTGCATGTTAGATGGTTGCCACCTCTTGAGGACCTTGAGGAGTGTGGAGAATTATCTTGAGGATCTTCAAGCCTCACGTAGTTCACCAAATGGCCTCCAAAAGCCCTCAACATCGAAGAATATTCAATATCTCCAAACAATGACCAAAATTTACACCCGAGACAACTTTGGTCAACATATCCGTAGGGTTGTCCTTCGTATGGACCTTCTCTAATATGACGTCTCCATCATCCAAAACATCATGAACAAAGTAGAATCTGACATCAATATGCTTCATGCGTGCATGATAAACCTGGTTCTTTGCCAAATAGATAGCCGACATGCTATCACAATATACCTGAAGGGTCTCCTGTGTAATCCCCAAGTCCTCCAACAATCCATGCAACCACAAAGCCTCCTTAACAGCTTCAGTCACCACCATATACTCCGTATCTGTAGTAGAGAGAGCCATTATAGACTGAAGTGTACATCTCCAATATACAGGTGCCCCTGCCAATATAAACACATATCCTGAAGTAGATCGGCTCTTGTCAGGATCCCCAACATAATCTGAATCCACATAACCAATATAATCCTGCTCATTCTTCTGAAAAATTAAACCAACATCCATGGTGCCTTTAATATACCGTAGAATCCACTTCGTAGCCTCCTAATGACCCTTCTCGGGGTCGTGCATGTACCTCGATACCATGCTCACGGACTGTGACAAATCTGGCCTCGTACACATCATTGCATACATCAAGCTACCCACCGTATTGGCATATAGAACCTTTGACATATAATCTCTGTCCTCAACCGAAACATGTGACATCAAAGCTGAAATCTTGAAGTGGGGAACCAGTGGAGTGCTCACTGTCTTAGCATTGCTATTAAAGCTGAATTTCTTCAACATCTTTTGCAAGTAACTCCTTCGTGTAAGCTACAATCTCCCCTTCACCCCCATCTCTCTTGATCTTCATACCTAATATCTTCTTAGCTTCTCCAAGATCATTCATCTCAAACTCGGATGACAGCTCCTTTTTTAACTTTCGAATAGCCGAAGAATTCCTGGAAGCAATAAGCATATCATCAATATATAATAACAAATATATGTACTCACCATCATGTAGCTTGTGCATGTAAACACATGGGTCATATGGGATCTTCGTGTATCCATGGCCAATCCATGAAGCTGTCGAATCTCTTGTACCACTATTACGGTGATTACTTCAAACCATAAAGAGACTTCTTCAGCTTGCACACCAAATTTTCCTTTCCTGCAACTTCGAATCCTAAGGATTGTGTAATGTAGATCTCCTCATATAAATATTCGTGTAGAAAGACTGTCTTAACATCTATCTGGACCAAATCCAAATCTAGTTGTGCCACCAATGTTAATAAAATCTGAATTGACGAATGCTATGAAAATACCTTATTGTAATCAACGCCCTCAAGCTGTGCATATCCTTTGGCAACCAATCTAGCTTTGTACCTAATGTCCCTAATAGAAGATCCTTCTTTCTTCGTATATACCCACTTGCAACCAATAGGTTTCTTTCCCTTAGGTAGCTTTGCAACTTCCCAAGTATCATTTTTTGAAGAGACCGCATCTCCTCCTCCATAACTTCCCTCCACCTAATCAAATTAGAGCTAGACTCTACCTCCCTGAATGTAGAAGGAACCATATCAGTAACAACCTCCACTGATAAAGCATATGCAACCATGACATTATTGTATCTAGATGGTCGACGAATCACCCTTCTAAGTCTATTTGCTGTAATGGACTCCTGAACATGACCCTGCTCCTGAGTCTCACCATCCATTGTATCCTCTATATGCCCGACTATCATCCAATCTCCTCCAAGTATCACCTCTGTAGGAGCCTCAATGGATACAATGACATATGGAGTTGGTGGAGTCACATCATCCTCCATCTGTTGTGATATCTCTCGAATCTGGTCTTCCTCCACCTGCTGAGGGACTTGAGGCCTCATCATGTACGTCTCATCAAATATGATATCTCTGCTAATGACTATCTTCTTATCCTGTGAATCCCATAACTTGAAGCCCTCAACACCTTCTCTAAATCCTACAAAGACTACTTTCATCGCCCTCGGATTCAATTTTCCATCATTGACATGATAATAAGCAGGACACTTGAATATCCGAAGTAACTCATAGTCACTAGCCACCGAACCAGACCATCGCTCCATAGGAGTCTTTCCCTGCATCACAGTGCACGACAACCTATTGACAAGATGGCTTTCATAAACTAACTTCTTAGCCCAAAAAGATCTAGGCAATCCACTCTGTGTCATCATACATCGTACCTTCTCCAGTAAGGTATGGTTCAATCTCTCAGCCACCTCATTTTGTTACGGTATCTCTCGAACTGTGAAGTGTCGCCTAATGCCATGATCCCGGAAAAACTACAGAAATGGATCACTCTTATACTCTCCACCATTATCTGAACGAATAGTCTTCACCTTTCTACCTGTCTGCAGCTCTACTTTCTTCTTTCACTCCACAAAAATATCCAGGACCTCATGTTTATGCTTCATGGTTTATACCTAATTTCTCCTGGAATAGTCATCAATGAAAATGACAAAATAGTTTGCCCCACCAAGTGATGTGTGCTTGGAAGGACCCCAAACATCTGTGCGAATATAATCTAATATACCTTGGGTGTTGTGAATAGTGGTGCCAAACTTCACTCTAGTCTTCTTCTCAAGTACACAATGCTCACACAGGTACATCTTGCTGGTTTTCACACCTTTCAATAGCCCCTGTTTCACCAATGTTTGTAGGAGCTTATCACCAGTATGTCCTAAATGCATATGCCATAAGCTGGTAGTGTCCTCCTCTGTAGTGATAGAAGCTGTCAGACCCCCTGTGAATGTCTTGTCTTTCGCGTAGTATAGGTTGTTTTCCCTGACATCTCGCATCACCATCATAGAACCCTTTGTGACCTTCACAATAGCATCCTATAAGTGTTGGGCCCTAATGCCACTAGGAAAGAACCCTAGAGGGAAGGTGAATAGGGTTTATGTTAATCTAATCCGGTTTAATACCAATTAAAAACTTATTAACAATTTATCCTAGCAAATAAGATATGCAACAATTATATGTAAGGATAAACAATATAAACAAATGGTAAAATAAACAAACACAAACAATATAATGGATAAATTAGACAATGAGAGAATGACGATAGAGATAAACAAAATATAAGTGCACAAGCCAAACTCAAACACACAAAAAATGATCACGGAGTTTGGACCTTCCGTCCTACGTCTCTGCTCCCCACTCGCGGGGAGAAATCCACTATCACATCGGGTTTTCAACACTCACCTGACAACGTTTACACCATACAATATCGGTTTTCAACGCTCACCGATCAACATTCACGATAACTTACAATGCAACTACACAAATATCACCTCAAAATGTTGGCCTCTCACGTGTCTCCCTCAAGTGCTCGAAATTACTACCTCTCACTAGGCTTTACTACCGACGCTACTCCTCTTGGGACCGACCACGTCTCTCACCTCTACACTCCTCTTGGTGTACTTGTGTAATACAAAGTGAACCTCACAAATTAACACTCAATAATATATGATTGTTCTCTAAACAAGGTGAGAACTCAATTAAGCTCAACTCAATATTACGAACCCACAACCCTAAATTATACTATGTATGAAAATACTAAAAACTCAAGTGGGTGTGTGTAACAATGAGATTTAATTAAAAAAACAAATTTAAACTCAATTGTAAATCTAGCTTTAATAAAAATGATAAATAAACAAATATATAAATGTAAAGCTAGATAGAGTTTAGAAACACTTCTCTAAAGATGACAAGAGAGAGAGAGAGAGAAGAGTGAAGCTCAAACAGCAAAGATGATCTCTTCTAGCTTTTGTGAAATTCTCTTCACAAACTGAAACTTAAAATGCTTACAAGCTTTTTAAACATACTTAAACAAACTTTAAAACCCTTGTAAAACACTCTTAAACTTGTTTAAAACATTCTCTTTGTTGTTTTTTAGGTCTAAGGTATGAGGGATATTTATAGAGACCCTAAAACACAAGAAAAATAAGGCAAAAAGACCGAAAAACCCAAAACTAAAAGGTTGGAAAAACTAGCCGTTACAGGCGTCGGTCGACTGATGAGCTGAATCAGTCGACTGACGAGCTAACCGTTACAGGCAACTAGTAGCTTATCAGTCGACTGATGAATCTTGTCAGTCGATTGATGACCTCATCAGTCGACTGGTCAGTCGACCGAATAAGAAATAGAAACTATTAATGATTCCAGGCGGTTTCATCAGTCGACTGAACACTTGCATCGGTCGACTGATAACATAATATCAGCCTGTTTAAAATAGTAAATCTGATTTTTAAACATCTTTTAAAAATCACAAATAAATTCAGAAACATATAAAACTTTGAGGAATGCTTGTAAACATGATAATACACATGTTACAAAAAGTATTTTTTAAATTGCACCTCCCAAAAGATAAATCTCTTTATTTTACAAAAAGGTCCAAAACATGAAAACTAAACAAGACATGTTTTTGACAAACAAACTTGTATATTCATTTTGAATGGATTAAAGGACTTAGGAAAAGACATAGAATGGTGTAATTTAGTCTTTAATCCATAAACATATGTTTTTGCAAATAAACAAAAGCATAAACTCTCAAAAATAGAAAACATGATTTCATTGAATTGTTAAAGCTTGAAATTGATGAAATCATAGTTAAACGCAAATTGACAAATTCTTTTTGTATATAATATAAACAAGTATATTTTATATATATACCAAAACTTGTATATATACAACTAAAACCAAAACAATGAAAACGAAAGCAATGTGTGTGATAAATATTGAGCTATAAGTATTAACACACAAGTATAAACCTAAATTAAAAATACCCAAGCTTGATAGATCTTCAATTGAGCTCGACTTGGTAAACTTACGGATGAAGCTTAAACTTGGATCTTAACTTGAATTGTATTGCTTCATACCGATATTCCGCCAACCTCCATTGGATATGATCGTGAAATCTCGATTCTATCCATCCTCCAACTTATTATTTGTCTATAATAAATAAGAAAACACAAACACTAGACAAACAATACTAGTTATAATGTTAAAAGATCATCAAAATAAAAAAGGCTAACACTAAGGTCACCCGATAACCTGCTGCCTCCAAAGTACTAAGAAAACTGATGTTCTTCGTCAGCTGCGATACGAACCTCACTTCTTTCAACTCCCTAACCAATCTGTCATGCATCCTGATCCAGACTGAACCAATACCACCAATAGGACATACGTGATCATTACCTATAAGCATGATATCCCTTCTTTCCAGCTCCTCAAAGCTGAAGAACCAATCCCTCCTCGGGCAAATATGATATGTGGTTCCCGAATCCAACATCCACTCCGTAGAGTCGGCATAGCAAATCGATGGTAGTGCAGGGCATGAATAGCCTGAATAATCTGAATATGAATGTTCGTTAATAACTTTTGTAACATTCATTTCTGAAGCTTGTACAACTTTCCCCTTGTTCTTCCCGGCTTTGTCCTTCAACTTTGGACAGTCAATCTTCCAATGTCACTCTTCTTTATAAAAACGATATTGATTTCTACCAACACTCTTATAGCCATCTCTATTCTTTGATTTTGAGCGGTTGACTTGGCGGCGGTTTGGACTATAGCCTCGAACTGCTAATGCATCTGCCGATGCCTTCTCGGAGGATTCGCCATCATTCTTTCTCAACTTATAATTCACCAATGCGAGGTCACCTTCTTGTAGCTAACAATAGTTCTTCCATTGATCATAGTGAGAATGAACGTACCATAATCATCCTCCGGCAACGAACATAAAAGTAGCATCGCCTTGTCTTCATTCTCAACCATGATGTCCACATTGGCCAAATCTGAAAGTAACTTCGTGAAGTTGTTGACATGCTCTCTAATGGAAACTCCCCTCTTCATCTTGAACTGGTAAAACCTTTTCTTCAAGTAAAGTCGATTCTCAATGCTCTTCGTAAGATACTTCTCATTGAGCGTTTCTCACAATCTCTTCGTCGACGTCTCGTTCCTCACATCATAAATAAGATCTGGCGTCAAGCATGACCGAATAACTCCACAAATCCTATTGCTCATCTTCTTTCAAACCTTGTCCTCCATGTTAGCTAGTTTCTCTTGTAACACAAGGGTCTCCTCCAAATTTTGTGCATCCAACGCATTCATCACCTGACACCTCCACAAATCGAAATTGATCTTTCTATCAAACTTCGAAACATCAATCTTTGTATTATTGATGCCCAGACTCTGTATCACCTTCGTAAGAGACAAACCTGATATGTTTGCTTCTCCCATGTTATAGATTTAACTCTCCAAATAAGAATCCTTCAGCGAATCCTTCAAACAAGCCCCAAACCAAACCCGAAGCTCTGATATCACTTGTTGTGCGTAGTGGAACTCGAATCACATGAAAGTGCATGAATAAGAACGAGATAAATCACAACCACACCAGCAAAACACAATCACTATAGCAAGACAAACAAGTTTTATATGGTTCGGCAAGTTGCCTACGTCCATGGGGCAAGGAGGGGGGAATTCTTACTATTAGAAATCAAGAGAATACAAATAGGGTTACAAATCTCACTAATAAACCCTAGAATAAAGCTCTCTAGATCTCTCACAAATCCTCCCACAATTGATGCACAATTCTCTCTCAAAAGCTGCTCAAAAACATCCTTGTTCAACCCTAGAAATAACAAAGTTTCTATTTATATGAACGACAAACCCAAACCAATCAGAAAACTAAACTTGGACCAGAATCACGATCCAATTGACCGTAGAATATGGTCTAGTCAATCGGCCAGAATGATGATTGATAATCATATTTTTATTACAATTTTATATCATCATTATCTATTTTACATGAATAAATATACCATTAATAATTATTGTTAGCTTAGTTTGCACATAAATGAATGAAAATATAAATAAATATTATTAAATGTAAAAACCCCTTAAAATCTCTCTTCTCTATTTTGCAGCATTTTAGAAGCCTATGATTGAAAGATTGGAAGCCCATCAAGCAAATGATGGCCCAAAGAAAAAAAAAATAAAACAAACCACAATTCTGTGACCTCCTGCACATCATGCTCAAGAAGAAGCCACAAAATCAAGCTCATTGAAGGCCCAAAGGCCATCAACAAATGATTACACCCATGAGCTCTTATGGACCGGACCGGCTGCTAGAGATTTAGATTTGAAAATCATTTTCTGTTTTGAGACCGATTTGGTGCTGCAGCTGGATTTTGAATGGGCCGGAGATTTGGATTTTCATTTTCTTTTGAAAATCAAATGAATCATGAATATGGCCGGACTGCTACAGATTTAATTTCCATATGGGCCGAACTTGATTGGTGCAGAAACTCTTCATGGACCAACTTGATTTTTATTTATTTTTGAAAATCATATGGACCTCCTATGTTGGGCTAGAGAAGAACAAAAAGCAAATTTCAACCCATTTCTTCACTAACAAATTCAAAGGTGGATATTGTTTTGCTTGGGGCTCAAGACAAATCAAATGGCTCATATTCATTGATGATTATTATAAATAAGGGTAGAGAGTGAGGGGTTAAGGGTGTGAAAAACTTTGTAACTCTTTTTGGAGAGGAGGACTACTCTTAATTGAGAAGGCCTTTCAAAAATTATAACTTTAGTTACAATTAATAATAATAATTTTTCTCCTCTTTAAATTTGTTATTTCTTCTCTTTGTTGAATGATGAGGATGGAGATGAAGAGCAAATTGAAGGTTTGCATTTCTTTTCTCTTTTATTTCTTTTTAGTAATTTCTTTATTATTGCTTATTAGTTAGATTTAAATTCATGCTTGTAGTGTAGATTTATTTTCTTATCTTTGTATTTCTTTTTGCACTTTAATTTGTAGAGTAGATTTATTTTATTGCATTTAACTTTTGTAATATATTTTGTAGTTTAGATTTTAATTCTTTGTAGTTAGATTTATTTCTTGTTCATAGTTTAGATTTTTCTTTTCTTTTTATTTTTGTAATTAGTTCTTTTTCTTGTTTTTATTTCTTAAGATGTGAATTTAATTCTTGTAGGAATCTTAGAATTGTATGAAACTAGTCTAATTTCCTTTATATTGTATGAATTATTCTCTTGCATTTAAAATGTTCATGTTTAGGATAATCAACCAGAAAACTAATCGGTAGAAGAAGAATTTGATAATCTATGCTTATCTTAAATGGTTTGATAGGTTATGCTTATGAATTCTAGGATTATTATCATGTTGTTGTTCTTATCATGAATAGTAATTTTGATTTAGATGATAATTTGATAGGTTACACTTTCCTTAAATGGTTTGATAATCTATGCTTAATAAATCTAAGTTGAAATATGATAAAAAGAGAATAGTTTATATTTTGTAATTAAAATTGGTTAGTGGATTATATTCTAGATTTCTTACCTCTTTTAAATCCTCCATCTTGACTTTCTTAAATTTTCTTTTCATTCTTGGTTTTATTTCTTGATTTTATTCATTCATCTTTCTTACCTTGTGATTTCATTTATTCTTTAATTCTTCCTTCTCTCCTCTAAAATTCAATTTATTATCTTTTGCATATATTCACAACAATCACTAATCACATTCACACTTATTCTTTATTCCTAATTGTCACGCACAAAACATAAGAACCATTTCTAATAATCTTTTAAAATCACCTTCCTCATGGGATCGATATTTTTATACTATAACTTGATCAATTGTGCACTTGCAATTTTGGTACATAATTATGTCGCATCAAGTTTTTGGCGTATACATGGCTTTCTTTAACTTATGTGTTTTTCTTGTGAAGGAACCGCTTGGAGCTTGAAAATCTTGGATTGAAGATCAAGAATTTAGAGCATTGCTTTCGGGTAAGTCTTCTTTCTAGTTTTCAATTCCATCCTCTTTAGTTAGCTTCACAATTAGAGACAATTAGGATTTTTTAAAAAAAATTATTTTTGTTGACCATAATAAAATCCACCTTTCACTTGGACAATAACTAACAAGATAATAAACTCAAACAATGTTCCCCCTTCTCACATTTGATTGTTGTTAACCATAATTAAAAAATATATAAATATTTTATTTTTATCATCCTTTTTAGTCGCTTTTAATTTCTAGGGTTGCATTTCATATAGTGTAGGAATTCACCAAAGTGACTGTAGCACTTGATTTGGCACACACTTAAAACATTCTTAAGGGCAAAACCCCAATCAAGATAAGGTAAGGGATTTCATCACCCTTTCATTAGCCCACAAATCACTAATTCCTCACTTCACAAGCCCAAGCCTTCTAAAACTCATTAGACATTGGCCCCTAATGATTCGAGCTCAATAAGGAACAAGAAATCCTTAAGTGAACGGTTTAAGTTTTCTCAGAATAGTTGGTGTCTAAGGCAAGGTTTAGGGGTTGCGTAAAGCGCTCCGCAAGGAAAGAGGTACTTAATTGATCTTTGATCACCCTCTAGTACTATCCTTACCTGGCTAACTACCTGGGTAAAACTTTGATCTTTTCACTGTAGGAGTTTTTGGTTAGGAGCTGGTCTAGTTGAGTTAGGCTAAACCCTAGAATTAGAGTTGATTGAAAAGTGATTGCTTTGATTTGTTAGGATTTTTATTTTTCTTTGTCTTTTCATATAAAAAAAAACTAATTTTTCTTTCTTTCCTTAAAAAAAATTATTTTGGTGTATGCAAACTTGGGTTCGGGATAATTCTCATCGTTTAATCCGTGTTGAACCAATTCAAGAAATGGCAAATCAGCCCGTTCTTCAGGATATGTGTTACCCCACCAGAAATGCAATTCCATCTTGCATAAGACTCCCCGAAGTAAATGGAGCAAATTTCGAGCTTAGACCGCATTTCATAAACATGCTTCCCAAATTCCTATGTAATGAAACAGAAGATGCATATATTTTTATCTCGAAATTTGAGGAAGTATGTATTATGATTAAAATGAGAGAATTAACCGAAGATGCAATTAAGCTCAGATTTATTCTATTTTCCCTTAAGGACAAAGCTAAAAAATGGATGTACAGCTTATCGATAAATTCCATCTCAACTTGGGAGGAATTTGTCACCGTTTTTCTCAAGAAATTTTTTCCTATTCATAAAACGGTAAAGCTTAGGAACAGTATTCAAAACTTTAAAATTGTCCCAGGGGAGCCATTCTGCAAATACTTTGACCGATTTAAAGATCTTTTAATCCAATGTCCTCATCATGGTCTAGAAAAATGGCGATTGTGCCAAGTCATATATGAAGGATTGGACTATTCTTCAAAAACATCTTTAGAATCGATGTGTCAGGGAGATTTTATGAGGAAAAATGCCGATGAAGCTTGGGAATTCCTAGAGAATCTATCCGAGAAAACAATACAGTGGGAAAACTGTGATGACAGGGTTTTATTTGTTCCCCAATCTAAGTCTAGTGGTCTTTCCCTGGAGTCAAACATTGCGTCTGAAGCGAAGATGGTGACGATTCTGCGGAGGTTAGAAGCCTTAGAAGTTAAGGAACGAACTCCAGCTCAAATCAATCATATTTCTGCCCCGGGATGTCATAACTGTCAGTCTTCTACCCACGTTTCAGAGGAATGCCCTCTCCTAGGAAACAACCATGTGTTAGAACAGATGAACGCTGCATTCCAGCGCCCTAGAAATGATCCATTTTCTCCAACCTACAATCCAGGTTGGAGAAATCATCCCAACTTTGCTTGGAACCAAGGAAATTCTCATGGAAACCAAAAATTCATTCCCGCGTCGAACCAACACTTCCCTAGGGGAAATACTGTCCCATTCAATGCACCAAATAATTTTCAACAAGCTAACCCAGTTTTTCCAACCCAACATCCTCATACTCACCAGCCTACAAATCCTTCAAATTCTGATAATGACAAACGTTTAAGTGTCTTAGAAAAGGGTTTAGAAGCTATGATCAAAGCTTCTACACAAACGACCAACATGTTGACCCAGTCATCCACCACTCTAAATTCCTTCATGCAAACAACCAGCCAAGTACTCAACTCAAACACTCAAGCCATAGCCCGGTTAGAAACCCAACTTAGGCAACTAGCCACTGCCGTGAGTGAGAGAGAAAAAAAGAACCACCAATGTCCCCAAGAAAGTCTTCTTAGCTGCCAACCTCAGTGAAATTTTTTCGAAACCAATGCCGTTGAAATACAAGGACCCTGGTTGTCCCACAATTCCATGCGTCATAGGTAACACTCACATTGATAAGGCACTTCTAGACTTGGGAGCCAGTGTCAACCTCCTTCCTTATTCAGTCTATCAACAGCTAGGTGTAGGAGAACTTAAACCGACAAGATGCACTCTATAGTTAGCTGATAGATCTGTAAAAATTCCCAAAGGAGAGGTAGAGGATGTTCTGATCAAAGTTGGAGAGTTCATTTTCCCAGTTGATTTTATTGTCTTGGAAACACAGCCCATTTTCAATCTCAAAAGTCAAATTCCCGTCATTCTAGGAAGACCATTCTTAGCCACCTAAAATGCTTTGATCAATTGTAGAACCAGTCAGATGAAACTATCTTTTGGGAATATGACTGTTGACCTCAATATCTTTAACCTAGGAAGGTAGCCTAGTGATCCATCTGATGAACCCATGGAAGTGAATTTCATTCAAGGAATATCCAGTGAACAGCAAGAGGGAGAGTGTGAGTCTGATTCAATTGTATCTGACTTAATGATTAAGGAGCTTTCTGATGACGAACTAGAGATAGAACCGCTGGACAATCATGTTTTTGCTGTTGGCTGGCAACGAGAACCTTTAGAGATAGAACCCCGAGTCCAGCTTCGCCCATCTGTAGAGGAACCCCCTAAGTTAGAGCTCAAACCTCTACCTGAAAATCTAGAGTATGCCTACTTAGGGGAAAACGAGTCTTTACCAGTTATTATTTCTTCTGATTTGACTACCGATCAAAAAGAAGCTCTCTTAGATGTTTTAAGAGAGAATAGGGAAGCCATTGGATTGGATGGACCATGGCTGATATCAAAGGGATTAGTCCAACCATTATTCAACACCGAATCCATTTGATAGATAGTGTCAAACCTACTAGAGATGCTCAACGTAGGTTAAACCCAGTGATAAAATAAGCCGTTAGAAAAGACATTCTGAAATGTCACGATCATGGGATCATTTATCCTATTTCTGATAGTTCATGGGTGAGTCCGATCGAAGTTGTTCCAAAGAAATCTGGGATCACAGTGATCCAAAATGAGGCTAATGAGCTGATTCCCACTCGAATCCAAACTGGATGGCGAGTCTATATTGACTACAGAAAACTCAACTTAGCCACTCGGAAAGATCACTTCCCTCTTCCTTTCATTGACCAAATGTTAGAGCGTTTAGCAGGACACGAGTTCTATTGTTTTCTGGATGGATATTCAGGCTACAATCAAATCCCTATCGCTCCCGAAGATTAGGAGAAAACTACCTTCACTTGCCCATATGGAACATTCGCATACTGACGCATGTCTTTTGGCCTATGCAATGCACCGGCCACATTCCAACGTTGCATGATCAGTATTTTTTGCGACATGGTAGAGCGATTTCTCAAAATTTTCATGGACGACTTTTCCATTTTTGGTGACACATTTCCCCAATGTTTGCATCATCTTAAATTGGTCCTAGAACAATGTAGGGAGAAAATTCTAATTGTCAATTGGGAGAAATGTCATTTTATGGTCAAACAAGGTATTGTCTTAGGACATGTAGTTTCCAATAGGGGAATCGAAGTGGACAAAGCTAAGGTAGATCTCATTTCCAATCTCCCTCCTCCCAAAACAGTCAAAGATGTCAGATTATTTCTTGGTCATGCTGGTTTTTACCGATGTTTTATCAAGGATTTCAGCAAAATTGCTAGACCCTTGACCAATCTCTTAGCCAAGGATACATCATTTGTCTTCTCTCCCGACTGCCTCAAAGCTTTTGAATATCTGAAAAAGGAGCTAACCACAGCTCCTATCATTCATGCACCGGACTGGACCTTACCATTCGAACTGATGTGTGATGCATCTGATTCTGCAATTGGAGCTGTTTTAGGATAACAGTTTGATAGAAAACCGCATGTGATCTACTACGCCAGTAGGACTCTGAATGATGCCTAGCAAAATTACTCTGTCACAGAAAAAGAGTTTTTAGCTGTAGTCTTTGTCTTAGAAAAATTCAGGTCCTACCTCATCGGTTCCTTAACCAAAGTTTTCACAGATCATGCCGCACTAAAGTATCTTTTGACCAAAAAGGATGCTAAAGCATGGCTCATTAGATGGATTCTCCTTCTTCAAGAGTTTGACATCCAAATTCTTGATAGAAGGGGAACAGAGAACCCCGTAGCAAATCCCCTCTCTCGACTCCCAAATGCACCAACATCAACCGTTCCGATCAATGAACATTTCCCAGATGAACAACTCCTAGAAATCCAATCTGTTCCATGGTTCGCCGACATTGTGAACTACACAGTCATGAACCAGATCCCTTCTCATTGGTCCAAACAGGATAGATCATGTTTTCTCTCCCAAGTAAAATACTTTTACTGGGATGATCCATATCTGTTCAAATACTGTCCTGATCAGATCTTTAAGAGGTGTGTTCCCACTGAAGAAACTAGGAGTGTTCTATCCTTTTGTCATGAGGAAGCCTGTAGGGGCCACTTTGGTCCGAGAAAAATAGCTGAAAAAGTTCTCCAATCTGGGCTGTATTGGCCCACTCTCTTCAAGGATTCATTCGAATTTTGCAAAATCTGTAACCGCTGTCAGCTTTTAGGGAAGGTCACTAGAAGAAATATGATGCCCTTATAACTCATCTTATCCGTTGAACTTTTTGATCTGTGGGGTATCGATTTTATGGGACCATTTTCAAATTCCTTTGGAAATATTTACATTCTAGTAGCCGTTGAATACATGTCAAAATGGGTTGAGGCGGTAGCTTGCAAAACTAATGACAACAAGGTCGTTGTTAAGTTTTTAAAAGAGAACATTTTTGCCCGGTTTGGAGTACCTCGAGCGATCATTAGTGATAACGGTACACATTTCTATAACCGTTCTTTTGAGGCTTTGATGAGGAAATATTCAATAACACACAAATTGTCCAACTCCTTATCACCCCCAAACCAGTGGACAAGTAGAGGTCACAAACAGGCAGATCAAACAAATCTTAGAAAAAACAGTTAATCATAACAGAAAAGATTGGTCTGTAAAATTGTGTGATGCTCTGTGGACGTATAGAACAGCTTTCAATGCCAATTTAGGGATGTCACCATACAGACTGGTGTTCGGGAAAGCATGTCACCTACCAGTAGAGTTGGAACATCGAGCAATGTGAGCAATAAAATAGTTAAATTTTGACTCAGACTCAGCAGGTAAGAACAGGTTGCTCCAAATAAATGAGTTGGAAGAAATTCAGAATGATGCATATATAAACTCAAAAATTTACAAAGAGAAAACAAAGATTTTTCATGACAGATCAATTTTACGAAAAAATTTCTCTCCAGGACAGAAAGTTTTATTGTACAATTCAAAATTACATCTTTTTCCTGGAAAACTAAGATCAAGATGGACAGGTCCATTTTTTGTCAAACAGGTTTTTTCACATGGAGCTGTCGAGATAGAAAATCCTAAAAATGGTAATATTTTTAAAATAAATGGTCAACGTCTAAAACCATTTTTAGAATTTTCTACGCTCGGAGAGGAAGAGGTATTGGTTCTTCATGAACCTCATTATCTGTAAAAAAAACTACTAATTTTTTTTCCCTTCTAAAAAAATTGAATAATTAACATAGGCTTTTAAAAAAATTATTACTTACAATTTTTTCCCCTCTTATTTGATTTCTTTATCCTCATACTAACAGTAATTACAGATCCTTATCATCATTATCAACCGAATAAATATAAGTTCTTCAATTTTATCTGCTTTACTTTGTGCTTCAGCGAATTTGCATTGAGGACAATACAAAATTTAGGTGTGGGGGTGAGAAGCACATGTTTTCCTCTTTATTTTACCTTTTTAGTTGCATTTTTCTTTCTTTTTGTTAAAAAAAAATTATAAAAATATTGTCACTTGCCAAATTAATAGAGTTAAGTAATAATTGATCAAATTGATAGATTTTAAATTTTCTAATTCTTAGTTAGTGACATATTCAAGTTCACCTTTTATGATAACTCCAAATAAAATTCTTAAGAAATGATTTTTCAACTAGTATACTTTACTTAAGTCTTACCTTAGATTTTTTAATTAAAAATAATAAAATTTTTGCATGCTTAACTTAGAATTGAAAATATTTTTTTTCAAGTTATCTTGATTTACACATTTTTTTAAAGACTATATATACTTACATATATATATTAAAAAAACTAACCTTATAAAAGAAGAGTGCAAAAAATAGGCACCACAAAAAAAAAACTCTTAAATTCAAGGTGATTCTATCTTATAAAGCCTAAGTTGACTGAGCAATTAAGCCCAATGAGTATCTCTATACTTAATGATCTAAGCCCAATTGGGTTGGGATTCATTGGCCCAAAACTCGTTAAATGGTCACTTAGAAAGCCCGTTAAAATAGAAAACAATCACCAAGAATTAGAGAGTGAAAAAAAATATATATATATATATATATATAACACTAACCATTGTTTTTATATATATTGTTGTTTTGTATATATGGTCTTGAAAAACAATTTTTGATCAAGAGACTTGAAAGTTATTTAAAACAAAGAGTTGGCATGTTCTTTTCAAAACTTTTTAATTAAATTTCTAAGATTTGACTTGGTTTTGTATTGCTATAATGAAAAAGATTTTCTAGGGGATTTACATTGGAGTTATATATAAAAACGCTTTCTTGATTATTAACTAGCTTCAATTAGAATGTTTAAATATATCAAGAAAAATCTGTTATTTACTGACTTATTTAACTTGGCAAGTTGACCGAATTTTATGGGTATATTCACTGCAAACCCTCACGAGACTACAACTCGTCCACTAGGGTAACCTAGGGGTTTAAAGGCTTGTTGTATGCGCTAAATACAACCGCGATTCCTGCGAAAGTGAATTAGATTTTTTTTTTTTTGCTAGAGGACTAGCAAAAGTTTAGGTGTGGGGATATTTGATAATTATATTTTTATTACAATTTTATATCCTCATTATCTATTTTACATGAATAAATATACCATTAATAATTGTTGTTAGCTTAGTTTGCACATAAATGAATGAAAATATAAATAAATATTATTAAATATAAAAACTCCTTAAAAATCTCTCTTCTCTATTTTGCAGCATTTTAGAAGCCTATGATTGAAAGGTTGGACGCCCATCAAGCAAATGATGGCCCAAAGAAAAAAAAAATAAAACAAAGCACATTTCCGTGACCTCCTGCACATCATGCTCAAGAAGAAGCCACAAAATCAAGCTCATTGAAGGCCCAAAGCCCATCAACAAATGATTACACCCATGAGCTCTCATGGACTGGACTGGCTGCTAGAGATTTAGATTTGAAAATCATTTTCTGTTTTGAGACCGAACTGGTGCTGCAACTGGATTTTGAATGGGCCGGAGACTTGGATTTTCATTTTCTTTTGAAAATCAAATGAATCATGAATATGGCCGGACTGCTGCAGATTTAATTTCCATATGGGCCGGACTTGATTGCTGCAGAAACTCTTCATGGACCAACTTGATTTTCATTTATTTTTGAAAATCATATGGACCTCCTATGTTGGGCTAGAGAAGAACAAAAAGCAAATTCCAACTCATTTCTTCACTAACAAATTCAAAGGAGGATATTGTTTTACTTGGGGCTCAAGATAAATCCAATGGCTCATATTCATTGATGATTACTATAAATAGGGGTAGAGAGTGAGGGGTTAAGGGTGTGAAAAACTTTGTAACTCCTTTTGGAGAGGAGGACTACTCTTAATTGAGAAGGCCTTCCAAAAATTATAACTTTAGTTGCAATAATAATAATAATTTTTCTCCTCTTTAAATTTGTTCTTTCTCCTCTTTGTTGAATGATGAGGATGGAGATGAAGAGCAATTTGAAGGTTTGCATTTCTTTTCTCTTTTATTTCTTTTTAGTAATTTCTTTATTATTGCTTATTAGTTAGATTTAAATTCATGCTTGTAGTGTAGATTTATTTTCTTGTCTTTTTATTTCTTTTTGCACTTTAATTTGTAGAGTAGATTTATTTTTCTTGCATTTAATTTCTGCAATTTATTTTGTAGTTTAGATTTTTATTTTCTTTGTAATTAGATTTATTTCTTGTTCATAGTTTAGATTTTTCTTTTCTTTTTATTTTTGTAATTAGTTCTTTTTCTTGTTTTTATTTCTTAAGATGTGAATTTAATTCTTGTAGGAATCTTAGAATTGTATAAAACTAGTCTAATTTCCTTTATATTGTATGAATTATTCTCTTGCATTTAAAATGTTCATGTTTAGGATAATCAACTAGAAAACTAATCGGTAGAAGAAGAATTTGATAATCTATGCTTATCTTAAATGGTTTGATAGGTTATGCTTATGAATTCTAGGATTATTATCATGTTGTTGTTCTTATCATGAATAGTAATTTTGACTTAGATGATAATTTGATAGGTTACACTTTCCTTAAATGGTTTGATAATCTATGCTTAATAAATCTAAGTTGAAATATGATAAAAAGAGAATAGTTTATATTTTGTAATTGAAATTGGTTAGTGGATTATATTCTAGATTTCTTACCTCTTTTAAATCCTCCATCTTGACTTTCTTAAATTTTCTTTTCATTCTTGGTTTTATTTCTTGATTTTATTCATTCATCTTTCTTGCCTTGTGATTTTATTTATTCTTTAATTCTTCCTTCTCTCATCTAAAATTCAATTTATTATCTTTTGCATATATTCACAACAATCACTCATCATATTCACACTTATTCTTTATTCCTAATTGTCACGCACAAAACATAAGAACCATTTCTAATAATCTCTTAAAATCACTTTCCTCGTGGGATCGATATTTTTATACTATAACTTGATCAATTGTGCACTTACAATTTTGGTACATAATTATGCCGCATCAATGATATCCCACAAAAATCAATTACAGGGTTTTGGTCGACCGGACTTGCTCTGCGGTCGACCAAACAGGGTTCTCGGTCGACCGATATAACTTCACAGTCGACCAGTCGAAAAATCAAATGAACACCCTGAAGTGTGCACATTTTCGGTCAACTGGAACTAAGCTTCGATCGACCGGACTGCACCAAAAATGTTTCATGCTTGTATTTTCCTAAACTTTTTAACTGTGTTTGCTAATTTTACAATGTGCTCACAAGTTCACAGATAACCAGATAATAAGATCATCCAAGCTCATGTTGAAGGTGAACGGGGAAGAGGGAGAGGAAGAAGAGGAAGAGCGAGAGGGAGAGCAAGAGGAAATAGAGTTCTAAATATTTGTTAAATTTCGATATTGCTTGTTTTATGATGTTTATGTTTGAAATGCTAGTTGGACGTTATGATTATGATTGGATTTTTAGTAAGTGAATTACATGTTATGGTTTTGTTTGAAATTTGTTATAGGTGTAATATAGATATAAAGATTTGTATTTATTTGTGATTGAAATTGATTATGGATTGATATATGTGTAGCAAGACAATTTGTGTTAAACTTGATAATTTTAGTCAAGGATTGATATATGTTAACAGGAGAGGAGATTTTCCAGCAAGTCTGTGGGCTAGAGGGTGTCCGCCAAATGGTCGGGATTGGGAACCCTAACCATTTCGTGCACCCGTTGGCAAGTATCAGCCAAATGGTTGTAGTTGGGAACTCCGACAATTTTGTGTAGCGCATCTGCCAAATGGTCGGGTTAGGAACCCCGACCATTGCGTTTAAGTATCTGCCAAATAGTTAGGGTTGAGAACCCCGACCAAAATAGTCGGGTTTCATAACCCCGAATTTTTTAGCTCTGCTAATCACGCAGAGCTTCTAAGGGTAGAAAAGGGTGGTCCTAATTAGTCGGTGTTAGCCTAATTAGTCAGTGTTGCCAACCCCGACTAATTAGAAATTTAAGTTTTTTAAAAACGACCCAGTTTCTGGCCATGATGCTGACGTGGCTGGAACTGGGTCGATTTTGTAATAAAGATAGGACTGGATTGAATTTTGAAATAAAAATGTGGATTGGCTCTATTTTGAAAATTTCTTCTATGACAATTAGGTGACTAAAAAAGGTAAACATACACCTCAATCATTAAAAAAATACTTTGATTTTTTAGGATAAAGGAAAGAGAGTAGAAAAAGGGAAAACGTTGTAAATTAATCAAGATCTTTTTTACTAGTTAGTATGAGTTGATTTTCACATGGTATTTTAGTTATTTTACATTATAAAACAATGTCTGAGGATTTTGGTGAGAAGTGTGAAAGATTAGGAAAATTTTGTGATGCACTCCATAGTTGAGGGGGGGGGGGGTCTAATTTAAAGTTGAGTGAAGTTATCTATAATATTTCAAAACTTGAGGGTGATTTTCTCAAATTAAAATAGTTGAGAGGAGTGGGTTTCTTAAACATTCACCATGTATGACTCATGACTCACCCGTGCGACCACGAGCTACACACACACACACACACATATGAGAAAAATAGAGGAACTTGGTACCAAGAAAGCTGGCATCAATATTTTCTCTATCTCCTCAACTCTCTCTCTCTCTCTCTCTCTCTCTCTCTCTCTCTCTCTCTCTCTCTCTCTTCCACCACCGCCGCCCCAACTCCACTCGATCTCCGCCTCTGCTTCGCTCCCGTCATGACCCCTACTCCGCTCTGGCCTTCGCTTCCTCCTCCAACACCCCGCCTTACTCAGTCCCTCTGCCGACCCCCCAATCAGTCCCAACCACCCTTTGCTTCGCCATAGTCTCCACTCGCTCTTCCCTCTTGGGCACTGCTACCCCAACGCCTGTTAAGCCTTTCACCATTGCCGCTACTGCCCTTACTACAACGATGATAACGATGCCCTTAATTTTGTAAGATAATTTGTGTATTTGATGAATTATACATGAAGAGAGAAATTTTGTAATTTTTTGTAATTTTTTTTGTATATATACATATATGTGTGTGTATATGTGTATATATATACACACACACATATGTGTGCGTGTGTGTGTGTGTGTGTGTGTGTGTGTGTATGTATATAATATATATAATATATATATATTATATATATTATATATATATATATATATATATAATATATATATTATATGAGATTAATGAGATCCTTGATAAGGAGGGGGATTCAGTCCTTGACGAATGATGTGGCACAAGGCCTTACCAATGTGAAATTCTCTCTCACTTCACATTGGGCGATTAGTGGTCACATGCAATTATCAAAGGAGGAAAATCTCTTTCTTGTCAAGGATACCCATTAATCTCTCTCTCTCTCTCTCTCCTCTCTTATATATATATATATATCATATATATATATATATATATATATATTATATATATATATATATATATATATATATATATATATGGTAAAGTGAATCTAAGGTGACTCCCTAGGTGCAACCATAAGGATGTGCAATCTTGCCATATGATTCAAAAAACCCTAAAATAATCTAAGCCCTTGGTTCAATAACAATTCCCAAAAAAGAAAAACAAATTCCCAAAAAAACCCGATTCTCACGAGAACTAGAAAATTTTGTGATCATCTCAGCCGCTTTTCAAGCCCAAAAAAATCTCAGCCGCTTTTCACGCCAAAAAAAATAAATTTTGCGTTCACCCCCTCCCTCCTATTCTGCGTCATGTCTGTCCCCACACCCCTCAGGCCACCCGAAGTTCGCATTCACCCCCTTCCTCCCTCTTTCAGCGGCACGTCCGTTTCCCCCCAGGCCGTCGCCGAAGGTCGCTGGCATCGCCATCGCTCAGCGCCACAACATCCCCCCTCCTCCTCTTCAGCCACCACAACACGCTCAGCACCCTCGAAATTCAGACGTCCCACAGCACCCCCTCCTCCTCTTCAGCGCCACAATACGTCGGCGTCGCCATCCGCTCAGCGTCGTCGTTGAAGATTGCAACCCGCTCGCGACATCCCCCGGCTTGAGCGTTGCCCCCCCCTCGAATCTCACGTTCACAACCGTTCACCCCCCCCCTCCATCCTCCTCTTCAGTGCCATAACACGCGCTCAGGTGAAGCCATCCGCCTCCGCTCAGCATCACCGTCAAAGCCAGCACTCGTTCTCATCATCCCCTGGCTTGAGCGTAGGCCTCCTCCTCATATAAGAAGCCATCGCGTCCCCATCCTTCTCTCTAGAGCCCGAGGTCGCCGCCGCCGAAGCTTGTCGAACAGCTCAGTGTTGTCGCCGGCTCCTCTCCCTCGACATCGACATCCGCTCGTCCTCAGGTCTCCATAAAGCCCTCAATTATAGTTATAGCTAGGGAGTTTTTAACTTGTAATTCTTGTTGATTTTGGGATATGAATTATCAATATGATCATTTTTTAGTTTAGATTTTGGGATAGGTTTATTGTTAAATTTGATATGAGCTTTAAATCTGGTTTAAATTATCGTAATGAAATTGTTTAGTGAAATTGAAAGATAAACTTGAGGATGATTTTCTATAGATTTTGAACTTCTTTTATATGGTAATTTGATAGCTTGTATGGACACTCCAACAATTCTCTCACGTGATACAACAATGGATGAAGATGAAAACAAATGTATAGACCTTAACCTTGAAGGTGAGGACCATGATTTACTATCTACGACAAGTTTTTGCTCTCATGTGATAATATCTTATTGTTTATAGTGTACTACTAACTAATGACATATACCAAAATAGTTATCTTTTATAATGAGTTTTATAAGTTTTGTTTCTCTATGTTTACAGGCATCCGAGCATGAGGAGAATGTTGATGAGCCTATTGGCGTTGAAAATGGTGAATGTAATTTTGTTGTTGACCCATATACCAAAATGGAGTTCTCTACTCATGAGGAAGCTTATAATTTCTATAATGCATATGCCAGACTTAAGGGATTTGGTGTTCGCAAGAGTCGCACAACTTGGTCGAGAAAGAAAGATGCAATCATATTTAGAATGTTTGTATGTGACAAGGAAGGCTTTAAATTTTTAAAAGATAAAAGAGAAGATGGTCGGAATGTAATTCGAAAGTTCGATACAAGATGTGGATGCAACGCAAGAATAATTATCGGACTCGATAGAAGCACTGAAAAATGGGTGGTCCAAAATTTAAACAGTAATCATAATGGTCATCCATTAACCACTCCAAATCGGTTAAAGAAGCACTACTCACATTGGACACTTCATCGAGCGCAATCGACAAAAAGGTTGATAGATACTTGTAGGGTGTAAATTTTATTTCCCGAAAACAGGGAGCTTCATTTGTATTGATAAGAATGCTTATTACAAACTAATAAATCAAATGTTTACAATAGAAGCGGAGGGAAGGCCCTCCTTGTTTAACGTGGGTTCATTGGTGGCGATAGAACGCCTCGCTCGGTGCTCGTGCCGAGTCTGCTTCCCTTGGACGATCCGATCGAAGTTGCTGGAGAGCTTCAGTACGCAGTAGAAGCTCGAGTCGATGGAGTTCGGGTCTGCTAGTTCACCGGCGATCGGGGCTCAGAACTAGGAAGTGGCGCTGCAATGCAAAGGTGATGCAGAGAGCTTGTCGTCGACTCCGTTGGGAGTCAAGAGCCAGTGGTTCAGTTAACTGATTGAATTAATCAATTAACTATGTGTGAACCCTCTTCCTGTAGCCGGGCGAGGTTCTTAAATAGAGGAGAGATGGCTGGCCGCTCCTTGAATCATGGGATGTGACCATACACTGTTGAGAGACATCTTGTCGCTCCTCTGTACTACGAACCGTCACTCGATGGGTCGTGCTTCACGTCCTGTCACCTAGGAGCGGCCGTCCATTACTCGAGTGGATTGGGCCAGCTCACTGTGCGCTGGCGGTTCCAGTTCTTGACTTGGACCGATGAGCTGAGTTGCATTTATGAACGCGCAGGTTGATCTGGCATCTGTCCGATCACTCGTACCGTGAGCGGTCATTCGACGGGCCTGGAGTACTGTGTCTTCTCTCTTCAGGCCGAGAGAGGTGGGAAAGCGGGTTCCTGGTACTCGAGTGGGCATGGACAGCTCGCCGAATGCCGGCGGATCCGGCTCCAGATTCGGACAGCCGAGGTGAGCTGCATTTATGAATGTTCAGGTCGACCCGACACCTGCCCAATCATTCGTTCGACCCGACACCTGCCCAATCATTCGTACTATGAGCGGCCACTTGACGGTCTTGGAGTACTGTGCCCCTTCCCTTGATTTTTGGGGTTTGACCACTGATGTAACTGTTCCCATACTCCAAGTGGGCAGTTGACAGTGAGCTGGCGAGTCTGCAGCTTGGGTCTGCAGGCGAGCTTAGGACTGCAGGCAGACTTGGGTCTGCAGGCGAGCTTAGGACTGTAGGCAGACTTGGGTCTGCAAGCGAGCTTGCAGGCGAGCTGAGTCTGCAGGCGAGTTTGGGACTGCAGGAAGACTTGGGTCTGCAGGCGAGCTTAGGACTACAGGCAGACTTGGGTCTGCAGGCGAGCTGAGTCTGCAGGCGAGTTTGGGACTGCAGGCAGACTTGGATCTGCAGGCGAGCTTGCAGGCGAACTGGGTCTGCAGGCAAACTCAGGTGCGCAGGCAGACTTGGGTCTTGATCGTGCAGGCGAAATTCGAGCTGCAGGCGAGCTCCTGAGCATGGATCGAAGAATAGGCCGTAACTTTCAAACCGTAAGTCGGAATTGGACGAATTATATATGAAAATCGCCTATCTCGATGAGATGGAGCCATCCGAACCAAGCCAAAGGCTTTGGTTCGCTTCCTCTGTTTCGCCAAATTCCTTACGGTTTGGGAGATATCTGTGTTTTCCCCTTTTTATCAGTGTTTCCCCCTTTTTGCTATTTCGGGCGAGGTTTTAGCAGTTTTGTTCTAAACTTCTTTGATAAGGATTTAAAGGCAATTTTTATTACCTACAAACCCCCCTCCAAAGTTTTCAGACCTGAATCAGGCCGCATGGGGTCTGGAACACTTTGGATATGAAGACCTGTAAAGTGATCCCTGCTCAGATGGAGTGAGGAGCCCTTCAACGAGCTCGGTGAAGTTGATCTCTTCACTCGCAGGTGATGATCGCCTTCTAGGATTTTGAGAAAACCCTCAGCTATCAACGGACTTGATTCGTCTTTACCAACTGCCGTTTGAGTTGGACTAGCCATGCTCTTGCCCTTAGCATGATAAGTTGTCGAGGAGTTTCTCTTAGGCTCAATGCTAAAATTTCTCCTCTGTCCTTAGCCTTTCGAGGCGTTTGGATTAAGAACGTAGGGAGCAGTTTAACCTCGTATACCAGTCAGAGGGTAGGAGCAGTTTAGACTCATGCACCAGTTGGAGTGAAGGAGCAGTTTAGCCTTGTGCACCGGCTGGAGGAAAGGAGCAGTTTATACTCTTGCACCAGTGGGAGTATAAGGGAGCAGTTTAGACTCATGCACCAGTTGGAGTAGAGGGAACAGTTTATACTCGTATACTCGTTGGAGTCTAGGGGGGAAGCTTATCTTCTCTTAGGGCAAAGATGAAGACGAACCCTGATTTGTCTTCTCTTGGGGCAAAGACGAACCCTGAAATAGCAGCACATCGCATAGTAGGCCACTATCAAACAACAACGCCTTTTATGAGAAAGACGGTGCTGGGAGAATCAAATCGTTCAGGGACGTATGAGTATGACGACTGATCGGACGATGTCATTTGCGGGAATGACGGTGTCGGCTATCAGAGGTAATCGTTAACATGATAGGAATTGCTGCGATCGGAGCGACTTTGAGGACCTACCATCCTTTTGAAGAGGATTGGTAAGTTGATTTTGTCAGAGGTGTAGTGTTAACATGACAGTGGGAGTTTATTGCGATTTGAGCAACTCTATGGACCTACCATCCTATTAAAGAGGACTGGTAAGTTGATTTGTCAGAGGTGACCGTTAACATGATAGTGGGGGTCCCGCTATCCTATTGAAGAGGATTGGCGGGGGATTGTGGCTTTGGTCCTAACTATCTGAAGGTTTGACCAAGTGGGAGTTTGATGCAGCCCACCTGAACTGCTAGTCTCGCCTGTTTTGAGCGGTTCGCCATAACCGGGAACCTGGCTCAAGAAGTGGAGCTCGCCTAAACTGTTAAACTTGCCTGATTTGAGCGGTTCGCCGAAACTGGGAACCTGGCTCAAGAAGCGGAGCTCGCCTAAACTGTTAGGCTCGCCTGATTTGAACGGTTCGCCAAAAATAGGAAACTGGCTCAAGAAGCGGAGCTCGCCTAAACTGTTAGGCTCGTCTGTTTTGAGTGGTTCGCCATAACCGGGAACCTGGATCAAGACGTGGAAGTGTATGGAACAGTTTAACCTCTTATACCAGTTGGAGGATAGGAGCAGTTTAGACTCATGTACTTGTCGGAGTGTAAGGGGACTATCAGAGGTGAATGTTAATGTGATAGCTTTGTGGGCCCGCCGTCCTATTGAGGAGGACTAACGGGGGAAATTTGTAGGAGACTATCATAGGTAATAGTTAACTTGATAGTTTTAAAAGATCCATCGTCCGGTTAAATGAGACTGATGGAGAGCTGACTATCAGAGGTAACAGTTAACTTGATAGTTTTGTGGGCCCGCCGTCCTATTGAAGAGGACTAACGGGGGAGATTTGGAGGATATGAGGAAATGGTCTCCACTACTAAGGCATCTCGGTCATCATCTCCTCGAAATTCATGTGGGTCTTTGTCACCCATATGCTTGAGCATGCTCTCGACTTGTTCTCCTTGGCGGGGTAAGTCTTTCCATGAGCGAGCTTCAACAGCGCCCATATTGGACAGAACGCTGATGGAGAGATTGTTCCGGCACATCTCGATGAGCGTGGCCTCGGAAACTCAATCGCGGGAATGTAGCGATCGGTTTCTGAATCTCTTAACAAAGTTGCTTACAGACTCTGTCTTCCTCTGCTTCACAGTTAGCAGGGTGGCCATAGATACTTCTGTATCATCGTCGAAGAATCTGGCCACGAAGAGTCTTTTCATGTCCTTCCAGCAGGTGATGGACCCAGGCTCCAATCTGCGAAACCATTCAAAATCGACCCCCTTGAGGGTACCAACGAACAATCGGGTCATAATGGGATCGTTTCCCACTATGTGTCTAGTTTGCGCCTGGAAGTAGTAGATGTGCTGGGTAGGAGAACCCTTGCCATTGAACTGCAGGAGGTCCAGCGGCTCGAACTTTGCCGGGTAGGAGACCGCATCCCATTCAATTGGATACGGTCTGACAACCCCCAGCTTGTTCGCATGCTTCTGGAGCTTCAAGGCGTCGAGTTGACTTTGGAGATCATCAAACCTCTTGTCTCTTGGGTTATGGCCCGAAGATGACGCTCCTCTAGATGACTCGGATGAGGAGTGGGAAGGAGTAGGCACCCGCTCTTTGTGCTTCAAGGATTTATGCGAAGCCTGCGAAGCCCTCTCTCTCTTCCTCTTCTTCTCGCTCAGGAGGTGCTCCAACATCTCCTTTAGGGAGTCGATGGTTGCTTGTTGCTCGTCGAGTCTCCTGGATATCTCATTAGAGATGTCGGTCATGTGCACATTCACGTGCCCGTCCTAAACTGAGCTTGAAGTCTGCGATATTGCCACTGCTGAGCAATCGTCGTCGTCGTTGTCAAAGACGGACGTCAGACCCGTGCTGGCAAACGGGGTGGCCACCCCTATTTGAGCGTGAGCGTGTTGGCGAGGTTCAGGCTGGCGAGGTTCGCCCATCAGGCGAGATTGGTACAGTGTGCCTGCGCCTGCCTGGCGAGCTGTTGCTTCGCTTTTCTGGCGAACTTGAGCCGTCAGGCGAGCTTGGTGAAGTCCGCTTGTTTGACGAAGCCCTTTTGAATTGCAGAGTTCGCCAGGCGCCCTTGGTTCGCCAAAATTGAGCACCTTGCTCACAGAGTGGGGCTCGCCTAAACTGCTAGGCTCGCCCGATTTGAGCGGGTCGTCAAAACTGGGAACCTGGCTCAAGAGGTTGGGCTTGCCTAAGCCGTTAGGCTCGCCCGATTTGAGCGGTTCGCCAAAAATGGAAACCTGGCTCAAAGAGATGGGCTTGCCTAAACTGCTAGGCTCGCCCGATTTGAGCGGTTCGCTAAAAATGGGAACCTGACTCAAGAGGTTGATTCCCCCCAAGTCTGAATAACAATTCAGACTATCGTGGGGGATGAGGGATTGTGCCTCGAGACGAGTGAGAGCTTTTCGTCGCCGCTGTTTGGATCTTTTTGAACGAGGAGCGTTCATGTCGACGGCGGACAGCTTGGGCAGATCCCTCAGGCTTGGTTGCCTCGGCCTCTTGGGGCTGGGCCACCCGCACGACTCTGCAATCATCGCGAGATGTATTGCCGCCAGAAGAGAACGATTGTAAGTACCCCTCGAATTTGATCACAAGGGACTCAACCGTAGTCCCTGCAACAACTTCGTCAGACTGCGCCACCACCGATTCATCTGAATGAACGGATTCTCCCACTGTGGTCGCCATCTTCTGTAGGGTGTAAATTTGATTTCCCGAAAATAGGGAGTTTCATTTGTATTGATAAGAATGCTTATTACAAACTAATAAATCAAATGTTTACAACAGAAGCGGAGGGAAGGCCCTCCTTGTTTAACGTGGGTTCCTCGGTGGCGATAGGACGCCTCGCTCGGTGCTCGCGTCGAGTCTGCTTCCCTTGGACGATCCGATCGAAGTTGCTGCCGGAGCTTCTGCTCTCTAATGAGGGAGCCTTTGGCAAAGGTCCAGGTTCAACCTTTGGGAGATTAGCCAGCAGAATATGCAACAACCAATCCCCCCGTTTCATCTTGGCTGAAGATGGGTTTTAATAGGCAAGGGATAACATGGGCCATCCCTTGATTCATGGGATTTGACCACGTGAGGGAGACAGCTTGACTGCTCCTTGAATTATGGGATGTGACCACACGTCGTTCAGAGATATCCTGCTGTTCACCTGCAACAGGAGCGGTCATTCGAGGAGCCATGTTTTACATCACGTCACTTAGGAATGAGAAAGCCACTCCTCGTATGCTTGTCGCTCCTCTGTACTACGAACCGTCACTCGATGGGTCGTGCTTCACGTCCTGTCGCCTAGGAGCGGTCGTCCATTACTCGAGTGGATTGGGCCAGCTCACTGTACGCTGGCCGTTCCAGCTCTTGACTTGGACCGATGAGCTGAGTTGCATTTATGAACGCGCAGGTTGATCTGGCATCTGTCCGATCACTCGTACCGTGAGCAGTCATTCGACGGGCCTGGAGTACCGTGTCTTCTCTCTTCAGGCCGAGAGAGGTGGGAAAGCGGGTTCCTGGTACTCGAGTGGGCTTGGACAGCTCGCCGAATGCCGGCGGATCCGGCTCCTGATTCGGACAGCCGAGGTGAGCTGCATTTATGAATGTTCAGGTCGACTTGACACCTGCCCAACCATTCGTACTGTGAGCGGCCGCTTGACGGTCTTGGGGTACTGTGCCCTCTCCCTTGATTTGTGGGATTTGACCACTGATGTAACTGTTCCCATACTCCAAGTGGGCAGTTGACAGTGAGCTGGCGAATCTGCAGCTTGGGTCTGCAGGCGAGCTTAGGACTGCAGGTAGACTTGGGTCTGCAGGCGAGTTTGGGACTGCAGGCAGACTTGGGTCTGCAGGCGAGCTTAGGACCGCAGGCAGACTTGGGTCTGCAGGCGAGCTGAGTCTGCAGGCGAGTTTGGGACTACAGGCAGACTTGGGTCTGCAGGCGAGCTTGCAGGCGAACTGGGTCTGCAGGCGAGCTCAGGTGCGCAGGCAGACTTGGGTCTTGATCGTGCAGGCGAAATTCGAGCTGCAGGCGAGCTCCTGAGCATGGATCGAAGAATAGGCCGTAACTTTCAAACCGTAAGTCGGAATTGGACGAATTATATATGAAAATCGCCTATCTCGACGAGATGGAGCCATCCGAACCTAGCCAAAGGCTTCGGTTCGCTTCCTCCGTTTCGCCAAATTCCTTATGGTTTGGGAGATATCTGCGTTTTCCCCTTTTTATCAGTGTTTTCCCCCTTTTTGCTATTTCGGGCGAGGTTTTAGCAGTTTTGTTCTAAACTTCTCTGATAAGGATTTAAAGGCAATTTTTATTGCCTACAATACTCTTGACAATCAAGGTTTACGACCTTCTACCATTTGTAAGTGTTAGAACCTAGAGGGTGGGTGATTAGGGTCTTATGCTAATCTAATCTGATTTTATGTCAATTAAAACTTACTAAAGAATTATTCTTGCAAGATAGATACAATATGATATGAGCAAGAATATGCAATAGGAAAAAGGAGATATATCCTAGCAAAGAGGTATATTATGAAATATATGCAAGGATATATAAATTAACACAATGGTAAACAATCTAAACTAAAGATACAATTATGATAGGGCAATATAAACAATACAAACACATAATATGATCACGGAGTTCGGACCTTCCGTCCTACGTCTCCGTTCCCCACTCCCGGAGAGAAATCCACTATTACAACCAGGTTTTCTACGCTTACCCGAATAACGTTTACACCTCACACTCGGTTTTCTAGCTAACCGAAAACTTTACAATCATCACTCTTGCAATCCTACTCTACACCCTCTCAAGTATTGGTCACAGACGTGTCACCCTCAAGTGTTAGGAATTACAACCTCTCTCTAGGTATGTTACCTACCCTACTCCTCTTGGGATGATCCTCAACTCACACCACACACTTCTCTCGGTGTACAAGTGTATTACAAAATGATCTCACAAATTATGCATGAATACAACAATAGTTGTTCTCTACAATGGATGAGAACTCAATTAAGCATAACCCAATGTTACAAACTCTCACAACCCCAATTATACTATATATGTAAATACTATAAGCTCAATGTGGGTGTGTGTAACAATGAGAATAAATAAAATTTAACTCAAGAAGAACTAGCAATAAAATTGATATAAAATACAATAGTAAAAATGCTAGGAAGTTGAGTTAAGGAAACTTCTCTATAAACACAAAGAGAGAATGATGAAATATTGAAGATGAACTCCTCAACAACTGATGTAAGCTCCTCTTTGTAAAAGCAAACCCCAAACTTAAAACAAACTAAACAAGCTTAAACCCTTGTTAAACTTTTGTTTAAAAACTTCTTGGATATATTGAAAGATGAGAGCAAGGGGTTTTTTATAGCCTCCCAAAACCTCAGCCAAAAACCCCAAACAAAAGACCAAAAGGCCCATAGAAAATAGCTTAAGAAAAGAGCCGTTAGAAGCTGATTGACTGTTCGGCGGTCGACCGTGGAAATCACGCGGTCGACCGCGAGCAACAAAAAGGCCAAGGAAACTCTCTGGACATCAGCCGGTCGACCGTGAAACTTACTGAACTACATCCGATCGACCGCCATGGTCGACCGTGAGCCATCAAAAACCAATCTGAGTCTTTGGACTCAAGGCGGTCGACCGCAAACTAATATATGATAAAAACAGGTTTTGTAAATAGTTTTTTGATTTTAAAACCCTGTTTAAAAATATCAAATAAATTCAGAAAAATGTAAAACTTTAGGAAATGATTGTAGACATGATAATAAACATGCTACAAAAACTGGTTTTCAAAAAGGACCTCCCAAATAAAAAATATCATCATTTTACAAAATAGTCCAAAACATGAAAATGTAAACACATGAGTTTTGACATTTTAGCTTAACCATGTTTTGAAACATTACAAAATGATTTTATAGACTTAATAAAAGATGTATATAATTATTGTTAAGTCCAAAAACTGAGAATACAATATTTTCACAAAATTGCATATTTTTGCAAACTTTTCAAAAACAATAAATATGATTTCATTAAATATAAACTTGATATTGATAAAATCATATATAAGCATATAAACATGAAACAAAAATGTATTGTCTAATTATATTCAATTGTTTCATATTTAAACTTGAAAAACCAAAACAATAAAAATATGAAGGATGTAATTTCATATTTATATATACTTGGAAGCCAAAACATGTATGTATATATATGACTATATATATACATAGAAAAAACAAAACGTGTATGTGTGTGTATGATTGAGCTTAAAGTACTAACACACATAATATAAAACCTAAAACTAAATATACCCAAGCTTGTGATCTTCAACGAAGCTCTATCTTGATACACTTGTGGATGAAGCTTGAACTTGGATCTTGAATTTTGAATTGCGTAGGCTTCACTCCACAATTCCGCCAACCTTCATTGGATATGATCGTGAAAGCGCAATTCCACCCATCCTCCAACTTGTTATTTGTCTATAATATATAAATAAACACAAATACTAGACGGACAATATTAGTGGTAAATTATTTATTAAACATCATCAAAACAAAGAGACCAACAATAAGGTTATAGACGTTGCTCATAGAAATGAACAAGGCTCTCTCACTCAACAAGAATGCCAAGCACAACCTAGAATTAAACGAAAAAATAATGTCGGCCATGAGTACGTGAATATAGTTCGTCAATTTCAAGAGAAAAAGGTATCTGATCCTCAATTTTACTTTGCACTTGATTTAGAAAATGACGGGACGATGAGAAGTGTTTTTTGGATGGATGGTAGGTCGAGGACTTCTTACTTGTAATTTGGAGATGTTGTTTGCTTTGATGTTACGTATAGAACGAAGAATTTAAAATTGCTATTTGCACCATTTACGGGCATTAACCATCATCGACAATCTACTCTATTTGGGTGTGCGTTATTGGCCGATGAAACAGAGGAGGCGTTTATATGGTTATTTAGCGAATGGTTAAAATGTATATCGGGTATAGTACCATTAACAATCATCACTGATCAAGATAAAGCTATGTGTGGTGCAATTCACAAAGTTTTTCCTCAAACCCGCCATCGCTTTTGTTCTTTGCACCTTTATAGGAAGGCCTTACAAAATCTTCAATCAATACATAATGATTATGGTGAGGATGTGGTTGTAAAGTATAACAAATGGTATTGGAGTAAATCAGAAGAAAAATTTGAAAAGCGTTGGGAAGAAATGAGGGACAAATATGATGCAGATAAAAGGAATTGGTTAGTAAATTTATACAATCATCAAGATCATTAGGCTCCAGTGTATCTTAAAGACACTTTTACTGCAGGAATGATATCTACTCAGCGGAATGAGGGAATTAATGCTTTTTTGATCATTTTGTGAATATAAATACCAAGTTACATGATTTTGTTAAGCAATATGATAATGCTATAGGAGCTCGCCGAGCCACTGAACTTGAACAAGATTTTAAGTCCATAAACTCAGTTCCTACATTGATAATTGAACATCCCATTGAAAACAGGCTAGGGAGAATTATACAAAGAATATGTGTACTATCTTTTAGAAAGAACTCAAGGATAGTTACTCCATGCTTCATGAAAGGTTGTCAAAGGAAGGCGCAAGTGCTACTTATGCTGTTTGGAATATAGATAGTGAGGCTGAAAGTAAGAAGATAGTAAATCATCATGTTGTTTTCGATGCATCCAAAGATAAAAGAATTAAGTGCTCTTGTGCGAAATTTAAGATGGAAGGTATATTATGCAAACATAGCTTGCACATTTTAGTAAAGAAGCAAGTATTAGAAATTCCATCAAGATATATTATGCAACGTTGGACAATTAAAGCAAGACATGTTGGTTGCGGAGTTGTTAGAAATTGTATTACAAATAGTAAAGACCAACTCTCTATCATTAAACATTGGGCCCTTAGGAGTAGATGTAACAAAGCACTAGAAGATACATTGACTTTAAGTACACTTCATGATAAGTTTAGTGCTTTTTTAGACTCATTTTTTAAAAAATTTGAGAATTACAAGAAAGAGAAGGAACATAACGATAATGGAAATGAGAGCAATACCAACAATAAGATGCATACTTCATCCATACCCATCTCTGTAGAGGAAGCAACTCAAATCACTATTCGTGATCCAGATAAGCCTATTGCCACGAAGGGACGACCAGCACAGGCTACTAGAATTAAGACCGGAATGGAGATAGCACAAGAAATGAGTATAAAAAAACAAAGATTTTGTGGATTTTGTAAGGGAAAAGGACATTATATAACGAGTTGTCCTTTAGCTAAGGTATTATATTTAATCTTGATTTAATATTTTTTTCAAGTCGATGCATTTGTCATGATGAAGTTGTAATTTTTTTGTAGATGAAAAATGTTGCAGGTGGAGGTCAAGAAAGTTAATGGAGGACTAAAACAAAGTTGACGATAGGCCAAAACAAAGCATGTGTTTCAGAAGAATGTTGATAATTTGAATTAAAGTTTATGTACGTATGGATGATTTGGTTATATGGATTAATCATGTATGGATGATAATGTGGTTGTATTGATTAATCATGTATGGATGATAATTTGAATTAAAGTTTATGTATGTATGGATAATTTGGTTGTATGGATTAATCATGTATGGATGATAATTTGAATTAATTTTTTCCAGGTGTATAAGGTACAAATTGTATCTAAGTAGGTATAAAACTTGATTAAGTGGGCACAATTTTTTTCCAGATTAATAAGGTACAAAACATGCCTAAGTGGGTACAAAACATACATAAATTGGTACAAAACTTGATTAAGCGGGTGTAAAAGAAATTTCAGAACAATGAGGTACAAAATGTGCCTAAGTAGGTACAAAATTTTTTTCCAGATCAATGTGGTACAAAACATGCCTAAGTGGGTACAAAACGTGCATAAATAGGTACAAAACTTGATTAAGCGGGTACAAAAAAATTTTTAGAACAATGAGGTACAAAATGTGTCTAAGTAGGTATAATACTTGATTAATTTGGTATAGAACTTGATTAAGTGGGCACAAATTTTTTTTTTCAGATTAATGAGGTACAAAACGTGCCTAAGTGGGTACAAAACGTGCATAAATAGTTACAAAACTTAAATAAGTGGGTACAATTTTTTTTTCAGAACAATGAGGTACAAAATGTGCCTAAGTAAGTATAAAACTTGATTAAGTGGTACAAATTTTTTTTCTAGATTAATGAGGTACAAAACGTGCCCAAGTGGGTACAAAACATGCATAAATAGGTACAAAACTTGATTAAGCGGGTATAAAAAATTTCCTCTAGAAAAATAATGAGCTAGTACATTTGAATAAGTGAGTACAAATTTTTCTCTAGAACAAGGACTTACAAAATAGCAACCACATAATATCAAACGAGGGTATCAAATAAACAACATTTTCAATGAATATTTTGTCACTTCCACTTATACATAAAGTATCATCCACATAATATCATCCACATATTACATACACAACAACCACCATGCTGAAGATTAAAATAATATTTACAAAAAAGGTGAATCGCGTGCATACAAGAGAGCTGCACAAAACTTTGCTCTATACTTTGCACAATCTCCTTCTAAAATTGTTATTGAACGCTTTTTGACAATGTTGTTAATGAATTCAATCATAAAGATCCCGCAATCTAAAGTTCTGCATTTAAGAAAAATTACAATATTGACAATGACTTTGAGAAAAAAATGAACAATTACATTAGAAATGCATGAAACACTTACGGTCCTTGTTCTGGCATGGCAACTGACACAAGAACATGATGCTCCAAATTCCTTAATCTCCAATTACTCTCTATGAAACTCATAAACTTATTTCTAAATTTCGTAGCATCGGCGATATAAATGGGGGAGTTGATTGAGGAGTAGTGATAGAATTTTTTCTCCTTCCTCACTAACTCTACCATGTACTAATATCCGGAGCTGACAATCGAGATCAGAATTCTTTCACACTCCAAGAACGTCTGCTGAGAAATATTTTCCTTCATTCGTTTTGCCACTATTTCAAGATTTCCCTCTAGAAATGCTTGCTAAAAGATGCATCAATATCAACATTATAGTGTTGTATAATAATAAAAACCACCAACTAATGAAACAACATGGATATACTTACTGCAAGCCAAGGTCTTGTTACATGTATCTTTCGATCATAACTATTAGTTGTTTCGATCTTCTTCCAAAGTCGAATAACAAATGCATCGATCACCTACAAAATTTACCATGAATGAATAAAATAGTTAATATAAGTGATTTTCTATTCAACATCAAACAAACCATAACACAATTATTTAGAACCTACATCATCACTGAGTTCACCTCCTGTTAATAGTTTATAAGCATCTAAGCGAGATACGCTTGCTTCGACACACTTCCAAATGTACGTATCACTATATGCAAGTACATGGTGAGAAAATTGCAACACAAATTAAGTAAATTCAAATTTTATTATTATAATAAGTCAGTAACAATTACATGGTTATTTTTTATTGTAGAAAGTCTTCAATTAATTTGTCTTTATAATCATAGACCAGTGCCTTACCTGGATAGTCGAGAGATGTAGGTATGAAGCCTTCTTCATTTTTGCACTTTTTTCCCCTCAGGACTATCCAATATCTGGATGACATGTTTCTTCTTTGTGTCTTCCTTTGCTTGATCTAGACGCATATAAGGTGAAGTAACAGAGGGTCCATCCTTCCTCTTCCTCTTTCTGCTTGATCTAGACGCATATAAGGTGAAGTAACAGAGGGTCCATCCTTCCTCTTCCTCTTTCTGACAGCCCGTTTGATAGATGAGGTTTCTCTCTCAAGTAACAGAGGGTCCATCCTTCCTCTTCCTCTTTCTGACAGCCCGTTTGATAGATGAGGTTTCTCTCTCATTCTCATTAGCACCATCCTCTTTTTGAGAAACATCTCTATGGAGTTGAAATGCATGTAATTAACAAAGAGTTACACAAGAATTATACGAAAAGTATAAAAAGTAAAATTGCAAGAGAATTGAAAAAACTAAACTCACCGAGCTTCTTCTAAAATTTTCATGTCTCTTGGGCTTATCACAATGTCATCATTAATATCGGCTTCCCCAGTTTCTTCCAAATTCTCATATTCATTAGCTTTCATATCCTCTTCGCTTTTATTTTCAAAATTTACATTTCTGTCATCCTCTTTCTCCTTGTTTTTATTTTTGCATCTAGCACTACGCTCTTCTAATTCTCGTAATTCTGTAGTGCGCTCATTCAACTCGTATGTCTTCTCCGTAATTAAGGCAATTAATTCAGCTTTTCTTGATTCCTATAAGACAAAAAATATAAATATTAGTACTTATACTATAGTTACAGACATAGATCATAAAAATGAGACATAAAATAATGAACTATGAGAGCAAAGATATGTACAAATACTCTTGGCGATGCCCTATGAATAAGAGGAGTATTCTCTTGGCCATTATTAATAAGAAACTTTGGATCTCTATATAATTTGTTCATAATAGCCATCCTCCGCTTTTCGGTATTTTTCACGCAAAAGAGCGGCGGTAACCTTTCAATATCTGACGTGTACTCTAATTTCCCCATTTTTTCATAAAACCAAACCTACAAAAAAGAAACTATACATTAGCATGTGCATAAACAATAATCATTACCAAGTTGAAAAGATATATAAAATAATGTTCATGTAACTCACCAGTAAAACGGAGGAAAAACCACCCATGTATCCAGCATTTGAGTGCTGACCTAATCTCCTTATACTAAGAGACTTCTTTGCTTTATTCATCTCTTTGCAAAGAAAAATAAATACTGCATGACACCAATTATATTTCTTCAAAGTTGATAACTGCTCCGCATATCTAAATGCCCATAAGGGACATGTCTTACATGTTCGCGGGCATAATATGAAGCTGATAATGAAAGCCACAATAAGTTTCACACATATTATAGGGTCTTCAATATTCATATCTACAATCATCTCGGCCATTCTATCGTGCTTCCCCCAAATCACCGCCTTTTTTCTCATCAGCTTTCTTCTTGCCTTTAGAGCTACTACTCTTCTTCTACTTGAGTGTCTTATAATTCTTTACAAAATTGGTGTAGATTGTATTAGACGTTGTCCCACACTCATTTTTATCAAAATTCCTTCCTTTGGCAAATCGGTAATTCGGTGAATATCATCTATACCAAACACATAATTTTTATTCCCAATCATGAATGAGCATGTATCGAAATTAAAATTTTGAATCAAGCAATCAATTGCTATTTGCTCTTTGCTCAAGGATGTGGGTAACTTGATAAAGTTGTGAGAAGGCGTTTTCTCTAGGGCTTTTATGTGTCTTTCATCCAATATTATTCGCTTATCAATTAAATCTCAAAAATAACACAAATTGGACGAAATTCTCAATTGTGTTATCATAGCCCTACAAGAAAATTATAATTCAGAAATAATTAAAAATTATATATATTTGGGCAAATTAAGATGCATATTAACACAAACAATATACTTAAAAATTAAATAGATACTTGATATAGATACTTGATATGACAATAATCATAATAATTTTTACAAGTTTATTAACACTGTAGGCTGTATAAAAATCACAACAGATAGCCAATCCCCATCAAACACCAATGATGAAAGTTACAATCTGACGACTTCTAGAAGGTTACAATTTGAAGACTTTCACGTAGATCGAGGAAGGTTACAATCTGACGACCTTCACAACAACTAATGAAAGCTCTAATTCAACAGCCTTCACAATTAACATCGGGAGTTATAAATCTAATGACTCTCATATTTTCAAGGAGCCAAGACGAAGGTTACAAGGTGACGATCTTTGCAAACGCTCTAGCGAAAGAGACTACAAATCAACGGTCTCTTCATATTAAAATGCAGATATCTCTCAAACCGTAAGGAATTTGGCAAAACAGACGGAGCAAACCAAACCCTATGGGGTTGGTTTGGTCGGCTCCGTCTCGTCGAGATAGCCGATTTTCATATATAATTCGTCCAATTCCGACTTACGGTTTGAAAGTTATGACCTGTTCTTCGCAGCAAGTTATGTTCTGAAGTCCGTCTGTAAGACTGGACTTCGTCAGAACATCGGACTTAGCCTAAAGCTCGCCGAGCCCACCTAAGGCTCACCTCTGCATCCAAGATTCAAAACGCAGAGGTCGTGCCCGTGTTCTAAACTCAAAACGCAGAGGTCGTGGCTGCGTTCCAGATCCAAAACGCAGAGGTCGTGGTTGCGTTCCAAACTCAAAACGCAGAGGTCGTGGCTGCATTCCAAACTCAAAACGCAGAGGTCGGGGCTGCGTTCCAAACTCGAAATGCAGAGGTCGTGGCTATATTCCGGAGCCAAAACACAGAGTTCATCTCTATGTTCCAACTATGCGTCTCAGGTCCAAAACGCAGAGTTCATCTCTGTGTTCCAACTCTGCGTCTCAGGTCCAAAACGCAGAGTTCATCTCTGTGTTCCAACTCTGCGTCTCAGGTCCAAAACGCAGAGTTCATCTCTGCATCCCAACTCTGCGTTTCAGATTTACAACGCATCGCGGCCTGTGCGTTCAGCCACCCAAAATAGGCCCAACTCTGCGTTCGGGCCCAGAACGCCATTTTCGGTGTTTGACTCGTTCAAACACGAACCGAACAGTTCCAGGAACCGTTTTCCCCCAAGATTTGAGGGATTTCCGCCCCACTTAGGAGCGGATTAAGGGGGCAATTACCACCCTTAATCCCATATAAATACGAGAAACTCATTTGAGTTAAGGGATCGGATTTTGTCTCATCAACGGAGGGAGATTCGGTCAAGAGCGGGCTTGGTTGATCGGAGGCTGGCTTTTTGGATCTGAAGCTTGGCAGCAAAGAAGAGCCTTCATCCTTCGGCTGGGATTTTGGAGATCGGCAATATGAGCTTCTTCATCCTTGGCTTATAACCGACTTTCGGTTAAATCAACTCTTCCATAGAGTTTCAAACTCGTTCAGAGTTATCAACTCGATCAGACTTCAAAACTTGCTCTGCAAGTTCTTCTAAAACTCGCTCTGAGTTATTAACTCGTTAAGAGTTATTTTCAAACTTGCCACGCAAGTTCTTTACAACATCAAATCGTGAGGAGAAGACCACGTTCCAGTAAAGTAAAACGTCGGATCGTCAACGAAGAGCAAACTCGACGCGAGCATTCGAGGGAGGCACTCCATCGCCACCGTGAAGAACCCAGAATTAAACAAAGGGGAGAATCCAGATCATTCTCCTCTCTTTTGTAATCAGGAAATCTAATTGTAACGGAGATTAAAGGAATACAAATTAATTTTTCTTTCATTTCTTTTACTACAAAATTTTCCACAAATAAAAGATGGCGACTCCACTGGGGACTAGCTTCTCTGACGAAGAGGTGGTAGCGCAATCCGACGTCATGCTCATTGGAACGACTGTTAAAACTCTGATCATCGAGTTCGATCAAGCCAAGTATGAGGAGTTACTCTCCTTCGGATCCCTTAGCCCCAAGGCTATGCGCAAGATCCGCAAAATCTTCAATGGGACTAAAGCTCCAATTGTTGCTCCTATGCCAAAGGAAACCCTCTCCTTTAGCCGCCGAGATTGCTCGAGCAGCCCCTCCTCCGAAGGAGTGGGCTCGGTTTATGCCAAACGTACCCCTCAGTGGCGCGTTGTGCAATCAAAACGCAGCCTTCAGAGGTGCGTTTCAACATCAAAACGCAGACCTCAAAACTGCGTTGATCTGGCAGAACGCAACTCTCAAGAGTGCGTCCCAGAATCAAAACGTAGCCTTCAGGGCCGTGTTCTACAAACTGAACGCAACTCTCAGGAGTGCGTTTCAGAACCAAAACACAACTCTCAGGAGTGCGTTTCAGAACCAAAACGCAACTCTCAGGAGTGCGTTTCAGAACCAAAACGCAACTCTCAGGAGTGCGTTTCAGAACCAAAACGCAAACATCAAACCTGAATCAAAACGCAGCCTTCAAAACTGCGTTGATTTGGCGGAATGCAACTCTCAGGAGTGCGTTTCAGAACCAAAACGCAACTCTCAGGAGTGCGTTCAAGATCCAAAACACAGACTTACAAACTACGTTAACTGACAAAAACGCAACCGACAAATGTGCGTTTCATCAACAAAACGCAGACTTCGGTCTAGCGTTAGTAAAACAGAACACGACCCTCGTGTTTCTTCTTCAGAACACGATGCGATTCGTCGTGTTCAAAAAGATCAACGTGGATTCAAGATCCATGTTCACCAGGAGCCAGTCATGTCCAATCATAGACTGGGGGGTTCCAATTCAAACTTCAGGATTAGTGAGTAATTCTCGAGTCTTGACAATAGACTTGAGGGAGTTCATACCGAGAGAAAGACCGATGCAACAAGTCATTCGACTGATTCCTATGGTCCTCTCGGGATATCAATGCTGCTCATATGCGGCCAAACTGTTGGTGTTCGACCAATTTACGGACGTTGCTTTACCCAACCAACGACGACGTTCTCACAGGAAGAAGTCTCCAGAGACCGAATATCCTGGGGTCACTATCAATGTGATCGGCAGAGGGAAAGCCTCGGGTCCTAGTTCCGATGACTCTGAGACAAGTCGTTCACCGACCTCAGAGAAATCGCTAACGAGTTTTAAGGAGTCTACCAACACACTCGAACGCGAACAGGAGTCATTCCCTCTATCAACTATCGGAGGTTAGCCAGAAGAACCAATTCCGATGATGAACACTCAGCCATTGCAGAGTCCCAATCATCAAGCTCTTTTGTTGAATATGAGAGCTTTGCTTATATGACGGGAAACCATGAAGATCTCGCGAAGAGACTTGACGAGCAGGAGGCCATGCTCAAATCTCAGCAGGAGGCCATCAATGAACTCATAGCCCTGTTGACTCAAATCGTCACAGACAAGGCCAAATCTCAAGAGACAGATTCGCCGCTTAGGCAAGAATCTTCCCGGAGGAGAAAAGCGTCTTCATCCCGACTTCACACAAGCAAAGGGAAGGGAAAAGTGATTGATGACACTGCTTCTGACAAAGAAGCTCATAACCTGGAATCTTCCTCTGATGAAGGAAGAGAGACGGAGAACGAGCAGAATCTCCAATCGGCCAAAATAGAAGAGTTGGAAGCCCGTCTTAATACCATTGCTGACAGAAGCGAGCTCCAAGACGAGAGAATTGTCAGGCCCTATCCTGCCGAATGGGATGCAGCCCCTTATCCTCCAAAGTTCGAAGCCCCGACGCTACAAACTTTTGACGGCACGGGATCACCGAACCAACATATCTATCATTTTAAGTCACAGACTGGAAATGTGATATCAAACGAACATATCTATCATTTTAAGTCACAGACTGGAAATGTGATATCAAACGATGCTATACTGGCTCGATTGTTCATTGGTACTCTCAAGGGAGTTGCCTTTGAATGGTTCAGGAAACTGCCTGCGGGATGTATTCAAAAGTGGGCAGATCTAGAAAGACTCTTCCTATTAAGATTCTTCGAAGAGGATACAGATGTTTCCATCCATACCCATCTCGCCACTAAGCAGAAGAAGAGGGAGTCCGTAAAAACCTTCGTCAAAAGGTTTCGAAACATGGCTCTGCGATGTCCGACAGGTATGACACAATCTACCTTAGTGGAGACCTGTTGACATAACTTGCAGATCGACCTTCTAGCACAATTGAGGGTTGTAGAATATCGTTCCTGGAGACAACTAATCTCTCAAGGCGAACAGGCTCAAAAGATTATTGCCAGGATCAAAGCTGAAGAACAAAGTAGGCAGGATCAACCTGAGCAATCGGACCAAGCACAATCTTCTCAGTCAGAAGGGGGAGATACTATGACCACTGAAGCTAATCCTTTTCAATAGGATGGTAGATCCAACAACTATCATGTTAACAGTTACCTCTGATAGTCAAACTCGTTAGATAGTGGCCAACTAGGCGATGTACCATGTCTACTCCTTTTCCCCCCTACACTTGTTCAAGACTGGGGGTTGGTTTATTTATAGTTTATTGGATTATAAATAATAAATTTTCTGAGTTGTCATGTTCAATAGAATACCTCTGTCAACCACGAAGTCTACCAAAACTATCACGTTAATGATCACCTTTGATAGTCCATTTCCTCCAAATTCCCCCACCAATCCTTTTCAAGTAGGATGACGAGTCCACAAAACTATCACGTTAACAGTTACCTCTGATAGTCTATCAACTTGCCGATCTTCTTCAATAGGATGGCATGTCTAAAAAACTATCACGTTAACAGTTACATCTGATAGTCAAACTCATCAGATAATGGCCTACCTGGTGATGTGACTCTATTCCGACTTCATGGATAGTGCCTCACTAGGTGATGTGCCTTGTCTACCTCTTTTTATTCTCCTGCTAAGTCTTAATCAAGACTGGGGGTTGATTACTTGGAATCCACTGGATTAAGAGTAACGAATCTTTCACATCGCCGAGTTAACATTACACTTCTGACGATCATCATCCCCACAGAGTATGCATTCAGTTTGCATCACTCCTAATTTATCACGTTAACAATACACCTCTGACAATCAACTTATCAATCCTTGACAATAGGATGATAAGTCCTCAAAATTGCTCAAATCGCAATCTTCCCCAGCAAGACACTAAGTCTTCAAAATCTTATTCAAATCACAAGTATCAAAATTTATCGCTTCTGGTGATAAACCCACCTAGCAAGTTTCCCCAGCGATACGCTAGTTCCCCAAATCTTGTGCAAGTTACAAGTACACATTCTCCTGTCACGTTAAATAATACACCTCTGACAACCCACTTATCAATCCTCTTCAATAGGATGATAAGTCCACAAAGTTGCTCCGATCATAACACATTCCTGTCACGTTAACATCATACCCCTGACAACCCACTTATCAATCCTCTTCAATAGGATGATAAGTCCACAAAGGCTATGTATTCAAAATCATAGCATCAAGTCTAAGAGGGTTCATTCTCTTAGCACAACGTTACATGTGAAACGGATTCAAATAATTCACATGCTAGCCCGACTCAAACGGTAGTCGGTAAAGGCTTATCAAATCCGTTGATGGCTGAGGGTTTGCCAAAAATCCTATGCACGTTTGCAAGTCCATAGATGAGCTAAAGACAAGTCTCAAAGACTTAGTCAAAAATGCATGAAAGTCACCTCCGCGTCTCGAGTCGAAACGTCAAGGTCAGACCCGCGTTGCAAACACCAAAACGCCGAGGTCACACCCGTGTTCCAAATTCAAAATGCAAGGGATCTTGTGTGTCAAATCCTCTCAACCAAGGTTCCTTCGAAGCGAGTGCAAAGAACAACTCCTTTATGACAAGGAATCAACAGCTCCAAGATCAGAGTTGAGATCCAAAGGATTCCGAAAATTCGTCTCAGTCAACCACGAACTTTCAAAAACTTTGGAGGGGGTTCTGTAGGCTGTATAAAAATCATAACAGATAGCCAATCCCCATCAAACACCGATGATGGAAGTTACAATCTGACGACTTCTAGAAGGTTACAATTTGAAGACTTTCACGTAGATCGAGAAAGGTTACAATCTGACGACCTTCACAACAACTAATGAAACCTCTAATTCAACAGCCTTCACAATTAACATCAGGAGTTACAATCTGATAACTCTCATATTTTTAAGGAGCCAAGACGAAGGTTACAAGGTGACGATCTTTGCAAACGCTCTAGCGAAAGAGACTACAAATCGACGGTCTCTTCATATTAAAACGCAGATATCTCTCAAATCGTAAGGAATTTGGCAAAACTGACGAAGCAAACCAAACCCTATTGGATTGGTTTGGTCGGCTCCGTCTCGTCGAGATAGCCGATTTTCATATATAATTCGTCTAATTTCGACTTACGGTTTGAAAGTTATGACCTGTTCTTCACAGCAAGTTATGTTCTAAAGTCCGTCTGCAAGACTGGACTTCGTCAGAACATCGGACTTAGACTAAAGCTCGCCGAGCCCACCTAAGGCTCACCTCTGCATCCAAGATTCAAAACGCAGAGGTCGTGCCCGCGTTCTAAACTCAAAACGCAGAGGTCGTGGCTGCGTTCCAGATCCAAAACGCAGAGGTCGTGGCTGTGTTCCAAACTCAAAATGCAGAGGTCGTGGCTGCGTTCCAAACTCAAAACTCAGAGGTCGAGGCTGCGTTCCAAACTCGAAACGCAGAGGTCGTGGCTATATTCCGGAGCCAAAACGCAGAGTTCATCTCTATGTTCCAACTCTGCGTCTCAGGTCCAAAATGCAGAGTTCATCTCTGTGTTCTAACTCTGGGTCTCAGGTCCAAAACGCAGAGTTCATCTCTGCATCCCAACTCTGCGTTTCAGATTTACAACGCATCACGGCCTGTGCGTTCAGCCACCCAACATAGGCCCAACTCTGCGTTTTTAGTCTAAAACGCAGAGTTCGGGCCCAGAACGCCAATTTCGGCGTTTGACTCGTTCAAACACGAACCGAACAGTTCTAGGAACCGTTTTCCCCCCAAGATTTGAGGGATTTCCGCCCCACTTAGGAGCGGATTAAGGGGGTAGTTACCACCTTTAATCCCATATAAATACGAGAAACTCAATTGAGTTAAGGGATCAGATTTTGTCTCATCAACGGAGGGAGATTCGGTCAAGAGCGGGCTTGGTTGATCGGAGGCTGGCTTTTTGGATCTGAAGCTTGGCAGCAAAGAAGAGCCTTCATCCTTCGGGTGGGATTTTGGAGATCGGCAATAGGAGCTTCTTCATCCTTGGCTTATAACCGACTTTCGGTTAAATCAACTCTTCCATAGAGTTTCAAACTCGTTCAGAGTTATCAACTTCGTTCAGAGTTATCAACTCGATCAGAGTTCAAAACTTGCTCTGCAAGTTCTTCTAAAACTCGCTCTGAGTTATTAACTCGTTAAGAGTTATTTTCAAACTTGCCACGCAAGTTCTCTACAACGTCAAATCGTGAGGAGAAGACCACGTTCCAGTGAAGCAAAACGTCGGATCGTCAACGGAGAGCAAACTCGACGCGAGCATTCGAGGGAGGCACTCCATCGCCACCGCGAAGAACCCAAAATTAAACAAAGGGGAGAATCCAGATCATTCTCCTCTCTTTTGTAATCAGGAAATCTAATTGTAACGGAGATTAAAGGAATACAAATCAATTTTTCTTTCATTTCTTTTAGTGCAAAATTTTCCACAAACAAACACAAACATTATCTCATGGCTTAGAACACTGCCGCATATGACAGGGGTACTCTGATAAAAAATAATCACCCCACTCATTAGACTGACACTGTTTCATATGTGGTTTCTATATCTAAACAAACAACTACATAATACATAACAAATTTGGATAAATGGAGAAACACATGCAAGTGGATATATCTCATCAAGCAATGACTTGTTGACACAGACATCAGTAGGCAGAGACAGCAATTTCAACTTTCGACGCATATTAAAACAAACATTATATCCCATAAAAAAATTACTTACGACATTAGAGGATTATTGCATTTAAAAGAGGAATGCTTTGATTTTGAAGAAATCGAAGGCGTTGACGCTTTTAATTTGTTCGAAGTCATGAGGGCTGATGAAGAGGTCAAAACGAGCTCCAAGCGAGGGGATGTCGAGGGTGAGTGTGAGCTTCAGCGGTGACGTTGAGCGGGGGCGGATGGCCTGAGGGCTGACCTCGACTTCCAATTTAACAATAATCCTATCTTAAAATCTAAACTAAAAAATGATCATAATCATAATTCATATCATATAATCAACAAGAATTACAAGTAAAAAAGTTTATAACTATCATTAATGGCTTTGAGGAGACCTGAAGACTGACCTCGAGGATGGGGGGCGAGTGTGATGAGCCGACGGCGATGCTGAGCGGGGGCGGCGAGCTTCGGCGGTGGCGATCTCGGTGCTGGAGAGGATGAGGGAGAGGTGATGGTGAGGGGATGTTAAGGGCGAGTGCGAGC
>NC_033794.1:20945011-20945367 GCF_001876935.1 Asparagus officinalis
GGCCTGGAGGGTGCGAGGACGGACGTGACGCAGAATAAGAGGAAGAGGGTGAACGCGCAATTCGTTTTTTTTTTGCGTGAAAAGCGGCTGAGATTTTTTTGGGCTTGAAAAGCGGATGACATGATCACGAAAATTTTCCAGTTCTCGTGAGAATAGGGATTTTTTTGGGGAATTTGTTTTTCTTTTTTGGGAATTGTTATTGAATCAAGGGCTTAGATTATTTTGGGGTTTTTTTAATCAATGGTCAAGATCGCGCATCCTTAGGCTGCACCTAGGGAGCCACCTTAGATTCACTTTACCCATATATATATATATATATATATATATATATATATATATATATATATATATATATA
>NC_033794.1:20946294-20947433 GCF_001876935.1 Asparagus officinalis
TACCTCTCAACGAGTTAAATACTCCTTGCTTTAGCGAATCAATAGCCATTAACATCCTTTTCTCCTTGAATGCAGAAATATTTTTGTGTCACTCCATGCAAGAAGGTGTTCGAATCCATAAAAAAGGCTGTGAAATCTCTATACCGTCATCTATCCTTACGTATGAGTAAAAATTCTATTAGAACCTTGGATCGTGTGAGGTTCTTTAAGCTAACAAGGAGCAATGAAAATTCCAAACCATCCTACTTGCTATAATGCTTGACTCAGAACATTCTGAACAATACGAGAATACAATTCCTACTTTTTGTGTATATCTTTGAACACCCAGCTCACATACTACATGTTGAGTACGCGTTCACTCGGAACGCCCCGAGCCGTGCGAGGTGTTCTGAACTGCACAATTGGGGAGGAGGGGGCAGTGATGGTATTTCACTGACCCCTTGAGCTATCAAAACACCCAACATGGTGGGGGTGCGCACATGATAGGGTGCTCTGATAAGATTCCTAGGCCTACATGTTATCTTAGAATTTGTACTATTTGCACTTTCTCTATGCGTATTTCTTTGTATGCACATAAATGACATTTTTATAATTATATAAAGTATCATACACAAGGATCTATGACATTAAATGTGCATCAACTAGATGTGAGTTATTGAATTACTATATTTTAAAATTCATGCATTGATTCAATGATTGACATGTTTTAGATGTACATTTAACGCCATGAACCATTAGGGTTGGGCGGGGGCTGGGTCGACCTGCGAGCTGACTCGGCCCATAGGTTATGACTTGGCCCAGTCCGTAGTAGCCCGGACCCGGCCCGACCCATGATATACCCAAATCACGCACCGAGCTGGGTCCAACCCCAGACCCGGAATCAAAGAAATAGGTCCGGCTCACTATGGCCTTGCTCACGCCCAACTCGGCCTGATCCGACCTGCCCCGATCCATGATATATTTTTGGTTAGATTAACTGGTCCTTTAGCCCTTTGAGTTTGCAGCTAGCCGCTAACAAAGCCAAAGACCATAGCCATAGGTATTTGACTTGTGAACCTTTTCACCTGTTAAGAAATAAAGCAGCGATTTTTAACCCGGCATTCTCGTGTCTATGTACATTTTCTAGACTCTTTCAGCTC
>NC_033794.1:20947500-20962308 GCF_001876935.1 Asparagus officinalis
TTTCATCAAAACCCTAAGCCACGAACGAAACCCTAATTCCCAAATCTCAACATCAGCGATGGTCTTAACTCTGCCCTTTCACCAGCCATCTCTTCTCCCGAACGAACTCCGACGCTATCCCCTCCTAACTAACCCTCGACATCCGCCCAGTTCCTCTCGGATCACAAAGCATCGACAGTTTTGCCCATTGATTTCGTCTCAAAGATCGAATCTTGAAGTGTCCTGGATCCAAACGGAAGGGAGCTCCAGTGACGAGTTTGGCGGTTGGTTCGTTCGCAGGAAACCAGAGATCGAGGCTCGCAGCGGTAAATTTTGACAAAATTTTCGGTTTTATTCCTGTTTTCTGTGGAGCTAATTAATTTTTTATCATTATATTTTGTAGGTGGTCAAAAGTTTGTATTTGTTGGTATTGGGGCTTCAATGGCAGTCGTGATAGCGGCATTTGCCTGTTTCTCTTTTTCGAAGAAAGGTTTGAATCTACTTTTCTTTAAATTTTTTTTACAGGGGAACAAAGCCGAATTGGATGGTTAATTTTAATTTTTTAACAATTCTGTTACTCTTTAAATATGCCATGTAGCATTCATACCGAATTTTAGGAAGGTTGCATGTACCTTTAAGAATCTTAAATAACTTTGCTGTTCTGCCGGTGAAATCAGTTGCATAAGTGTAAGCTATAAGCTAGCATTGGCGGAACTCTGAATTTTAAACTTCTGACTAGGTCGGGAGACATTACTTGGCTTGTTTAGCAAATCACTTTTGTTGTACATCTACAAATTTTCGTAATCACAGATGGGTTAATACAACATCAATGAGCTAGATACTGTTGCAAGGGCATACCATTTTATTTATTTATTCGAGGGAGAAGTGGAATATAACTATCCAGTATAATGAAATATTACAGAAATTTCCCATACAAAAACCTCTAAGCATAGCTTAATAAGAATGTATATGCCATATGGTCATGCTAAATTGATACTACCTTTATGATGAGAAGAAGATAAAGGTACAAGGACCTAAATGCAAACTACAATTGATAGATTCTTGAAGAGGCAACAGCAATGTGCACTTGCCCCTGAAAAATGCACAACATCATTCCTCAATAACTGGCTATCATTCATCATTGTGGATAATCAAAAATTAATTTTGCTACTTTAAGAGTGGGGTTCTTAACACTTGTGAACCGTTCGTTTATAAGAATGGATTCTTCAGCTTTGGCTTAATTAGGACTCATGATCCATATAGCTCCTTTGTCTTGCTTTCACATTTGAAGAACTAGAATGCACATGCTCAGTTGTATTTGTCAATTTCATGAGTATATCCAACTTTCTGACATTAGACTAATCATATTTCTATACCCATTTTTTTCACACATCCCATCTCTTTCACCAAACATTGCGACAACAAGTAGCAACACATAGATATGATATGGCACCCATGATGATATGACATATTTTCAGAAAGCTGGATACATGGACAATGCAACATGTCGTCGGGTGCATGCTTTTATGTTTCTATTTGATACACAATTACACATCAATAGATAAAAATGTAATAAACTCTTAATCATTAAAACATGTAACTTGTTATTAGCTAATTGATAACCAAAAAAAAGGGAAGAAGAAGAATTGGAATTTAATCCGACACTGTATCTATCACAAGCTTATCATGCCCTTCACATGTTTATTAGTTGATTAGGATTTATTAAAATATTATTCAATCAATGTTTAAGAGTATCGTTCTTGTACTTATTGGAATATACAAAGCTCCAACTCCAAGGGGATAGGCATAAAATGTCCTTTTTTATTTTTTTGAGCTGATACAAGTGGGGCATGAAATTGTTGGATCTGTAAGTTAGACGTGGTCCCATTGTGTGTCTGATACATGTTCGGCAAGTATCATTCCCATATTGTTGATTCGTGACTGATGTGTCGGATGCAAGTGATGTACTTTGAAATGTGCATGCTTCTTTTGCAGGCATTGATCTTCTTTGAAAAGCCATATAGATACGTGCATATAACATTATCTCCATTTCCAGTTATCCACAGAGAATACTTATCAGTTGTTCTTAAGATTGTGCATATGCATAGTGGGTTCATATTGTATCTAATTCTTGTACTTGTAACTGCACAATCAGGTGAAAGCTTCATCAAGTTTTCTAATTTCTAAGTTTCAGTGAGTTTGCAGTATTAAGTATTTCTAAAAGAGAGAACGTGGCATCTCTCTTTCACAACATTAACTTAGTCTTTGCAGTTTGACCCAAATTCTCTTTTGTTTGTAGTCTTTCAGGCTATGTGGCTTAGACCATACAATAACAAGCTCTGGGATGAAAAAAGGGGCTAAATTACCAGATTGGTATTCTACCTTGGCTTTTTTTTCCAACATGGTATTTATTTTTGCTCCGGCATTGATATGGTATTTTAACTTGTGCCCTGATGGCAATAAGGCCCTTCTCCGGTAAATTGTATTTTTTTTTTTGGAAAATCTCTTCCATCCCCTGCCCCACCCCTTTCCGACCTATCAAAATTATTAAATCTACACTCCTTCGACCTCCCCCAATTTTTATCTCTTTCACCCTTCTACCCAATACAATTCTCCTTCATTTTTTCTTTTCCTCTCATCAACGGAGCCCCTGCTTTCTCCTTCAGACTCCTACTAGTCAAATCTAAACCCTAATCCAAATTATTATCGACTTGGCTGAAGGTTGTTGAGGTTGGATAAGAGTTAGGTATAAATTGGGGGAGGTTGAAGGAGAAAGAGGGGGCTCAAAGGAGGATCTTATTAGATAAAGGGGTGGAAGAAATTTGAATTGGGAGAGGTTGAAGGAGGAGGGTATAGATTTGATAATTTTGATAGGCCAGCGGGATAGAAGAAATTTTTAAAAAAAATATAGTTTGCTGGAATTCTCGCCACCGGCGAGAAAAAATGGCCTTATTGTCATTGAGGCACAAGTTAAAATACCATATTGATGCGGAGCAGAAATAAATATCGTATTGGAAAACATGGTCAAATTAGACTACCAATCTGGTAATTTAGCCAAAAAATGTATGATTAGCAAATTGCTTGGCATTTCGAAGCATATGCAGTTTCTGTACTATATTATTTATGCTGTTGCAATATCCTCAGAAAGTTCTGGGCTATTTTGTAGGTTTCAAATTTAGATTTGATGCTCCACTTCGAAGATTCCATCAGCTGCTGACACCATCAGAGTCTAGGAGAACTCCAATTGAATTCAAGGAATCCACTGCGCTAGAAGTTGATCACGCTTCAGAGACAGAGTTCAATGATACGTCTGCCATAGGATCTGATGTATTAAAATCTGAAATGGAATCAGGTATTCAACTAATTTAGAAAACTTCAGGTTTTTCTGGAAGAAAAATATGTGGATGAACAGTTTAGCATATTGTTTATATCTCCATTATCTGCTTTGCTAGCAATCTATGCTTGTGGACCATGTAAAGAACCAGTTTGCATGATGTGTCAGGATTGATATTTGGTGTACCTACGAATGTCCTTCTCCCCTTCTCCTTAATGTCCATGTAGGAAGTGCCTGTTTCCCTCATTTTAGAATTTATACAAAAAGTTGTTAGTTATGAGCATATATGACATAATTTATCTTTGTTCTTTTGTAAATCAAGCCAATTTTATATCCTTGTGGTTTGTTGTTCCTGGTGCAAGCTGCTTCTGACATTTCATTTGACTTGCTTATGTCAATTAGAGTTGGCTGAATACTAGTTTGACTGAATTGAATTAATGCAGTAGGGCTGTTTCTTGTTGTTAGGGTGGCTTCTAGTCTATCTCTGGAGCTTCAACTAGAAGTCATTCTACATGTCTACTACATATTAGAGCTCTTCTATTTTAAATTTTATACTGCACGTACCTTTTACCCCCTTAATATTGCTCCATGCTATCTTTACTACCTTATGATTTATCCATGATCTCTGTGGAACCTCTCATTTCAACAGTCAGGAATGCAGGAAATAACAGAGCTGTAGGAGTGTGTATATATATTTTAACTGGATATCAAGTCCTCATCGATTTTTTGACTTTTTCCTACTATAATAGATTGCCAAGTGTTCTGACAACTCTTTTCTTTCAGATTTGGGCGGAATCAAGCGCATAATTGTTCCTTTAGCCGCTGATCCACTCCAGCAAGAGGCACTGGATGTTTTGAAGAAGCTGAAGGTTATAAGAACATTCTCTGAACTTGTTCTCCGTGCATTTTTATTTTGCCAGCCGCTCTTAGTTCATGAGCAGCATCAAGTATCAGTATCATAAACCACCTGAAATAGCTCCAGTCAATTGACACACAGATAGGAAAAAAAACTAAACAACATACAACTTAATATATGTTTGAATGTGTGAATATTGTTAAAATTTCTTTTAGGTATTATTGTTGGTCTCCCGCAGATGGCCCACAGTATAGAAAATTTGAAGGAGGCAAAGATGCAGTTAGCGAGGCTAACACTATGAGTTACAATTTATGTAAGAGGCTGGAGCGCTTTTTTTTTTTGGGGGGGGGGGGTGGGGATATAAGCTTGCAGAGATGAGAGAAAGAAAGATGGAAACATAATTAATGCTAGATGTATGAAGAGTCAAAGACCAAAGAGTCTTAGCAAGTGATGATGAAATTAAAGCGAGGTGGAGGTATTTTCATAAATCGTTTATTGATAACCACCAGACTAAAGAACATAGTCAAATTATTAGGATCTATGTTACCTGGATACTTCTAATCTTCAAATTATTAGGATCTATGTTACCTAGATACTTCTAATCTGAAGCCATATTCGTACCTGACATGTATCCATACCTATACCCAAACTTCTTGGACACTCCTTGCATATATGCATACATTTATTCGCGCATGTACTCAACTATACAATACATTGTTTTAACTTAAAACACCTGTCATACATTTTTGGACATATATCGTAGACTTCACATCCACTTCTTGAAACTCATTGGACATAAGTCATATTCCGAATTATATAATTTTGAAGGATCGTTTAGATATCTAGTTCAAAAAACTAGTGATTTTCCAAAAGATAATCCGCATAATAAAAGAAACATAAAAATGTTATAGGAATCTTAATTCCCATTCTTGTTCTTATATAAATTATTAATTCTTAATTCTTGTTCTCATATAAATTATTAATTCTAATATATAATATATGTGTATATATTATATAAATATTTATATGGCCATGTTCCCGTACCCTACCTTTTACAAATTTGCTGTGTCCCATACTCATACTCATACCCATGGCCATGCCCATGCAACATAGATTAAGATTAATGAAGTTAATGTTCTATAAAGAAAAATTGGAAGAGTTGTAGGACCTGATAATATTTGTACCGAAGTTTAGATTTTAGAATGTCTTGGATAGGATGGTTGACCAAGATATTCAACAATATTATTGATACCAAGAAAATGTTCAATTATCGCCGATTAGGTACCGGTATACAAGGATAAAGGACAAATTAAAATTTTCGGCAGAGGCCACACCATGCCTGATAATAATAAAACGTGAGAATTAATTGAGATGGTTTGGTCATAAGATTGAAATTAATAAGGTAAAGAGGATTAGAGGTGGGCATAAAATAACTTGGTTGGAAACAATTCAAAAGAATGTGATAGTGATTAATAATGAAGGAGATAATGCTTAACAAAATCGGATAGAGAATAAGATTAGCTGGCCTAAAAATTTAGGATGAAGCCTTTGATGTTGTTTTACCCTCCGATTTTTCATATTTTAAAATTGTTGTCCGCATTTTCATAATTATCAACTTATCCTCCAATTTGTAGGAGGATCACAAATAGAATCAAGGTAGAGTTACTACTCACCTCTTCTTCTTCCTCCATACTTTTTCTTATTAAAAAATCTCACGGAACATTTCTACCTTTTTTCCTCCTTGAGAGGGGGAGGGGGGTTGGTGTGGAGCACACAATGGTGAAAAAAGAATACTCTACGTGCTCATTGAACTTTAAGCCTTCAGTCAAGTAATGATTTTAATAGATCCGTACACTGGATTGACCACCTCAAATTCTATGTAACAACATATAATTAGTCTTTAAATCTTGTAAGAAGAAGTTACAAATTAGATTCACACTGAGAAATATAACCAATCTTGACATTTCTTACTTCTTTGATGACCGCAATGGTTTTTAGTGTGGTAAGCCATCCACCATGCTCTGAAAAATGACTACATTTGTTTGCTTTGTCGCATTCACAAAACTCTCATGATCATATATATAAGCATTGTTATCGAGGCGCGCGCCTCGGGCGCGAGGCACTGCGGGCTGGGGCAATTGCGCCCCGCACCAGACGCGTGCGCCTCGCACGCACTTGACACCTGCGTCATGTAATAGACTCTTTCTTCTGTTTTTTTTAAATAATTTACATATTACATATTTACATCATGTAATACTCTTTATTGCTAGTTGCTAATCCATTCTCCATCTTTTCATGTTTAACCTATAAAAAGGAAACAATAATTAGTAATTTAGTATACTTGTTTGCTAATTGTAACTTCTTTCTCTAATTAGCATGCTAACTAAAAAATTATGAACATGTAATATGTAATTGTTACCTCCATTCTCTATCTTTTCATGCTAACTAGCAAATAGCAATTAAGAATGCTAACTTTTCATGCTAACTAGCAAATAGCAATTAAGAATGCTAACTAGAAAATTATGAACAATCATGTTTTTTTAATCACTTAATTGTTACTTAAAAATATTTAAGAATGCTAACTAGAAAATTATGAACAATCATGTTTTTTTAATCACTTAATTGTTACTTAAAAATATATATATCATATTTTAAATGAAAATACATATTTCTTATTTGTTACTTGCTTGTTTTGTTTCATAGATTTTTGCATATGTTAGAGATTATCTTGCATTGTGATTTGCGGAAACTTATGAACTTTTATATGTTATGCATGCTAATTAAGACTCTTTCGTGATTTAGTCGGTGAAATTATATTTCTTGGTTTTTTATGTGACAATTTATAAACATGTTGCTATATGCTTCTTTGTTTTATGTTGGAAAATATTAGTTTGAGTTGTGCGCCTCAATTCAGTGAGGTGCGCGCATCGTTGTGCGCCTTGCATGGTGCGCGTAAGGGGCCTTTGCGCCCCGTCTTGCGCCTTGCATGGTGCGCGTAAGGGGCCTTTGCGCCCCGTCTTGCGCCTTGCGCCTCGATAACAATGCATATAAGTCCCCCGGCAATCAAAAAATTACAAATGACTCCACTAGAAGTTACCAAGAATTAGTTTCAAAACTACAGTGAGTCACCTGACAAGTGTAACCCTGAGGCCCTTAAATCCTGAAGGGTCTTCTGTTTTTCTATGGATCCAAGATATGGGCCAGGATCTATTCCAGGGAATGGCGGAAGGTAATTGGAAGGTGAATTGGGAATTGTGAAGATTTAGAGGGTAGATCTAAAAATACCAATGATTTGGGGAGTATACAAGTGAAAACTCCACAACAAAACTATGTTGTCTTATACTTGTACTATTGATAGAAGGATGAGCAACAGTACTTGTAAACAACTAAACATTACTGGGAAATACATGGTGATGTAAATAGTATAATTTAGATATTTCATCTCAAGATTCTCAACTTCTTCCCTTTGGTGCAAGGATTATTGTACTGATTGCAATCACATTTTTTGTTATTTATATCTGTAACTTCCATCTCCTTTGTTCTACTCTCACAGTTTCATACATTTCAATATTAAAATCTGTCTGTTACTGGAAAACAATGACTGCTATATTTGTGAAAAGTTATCTGTAGTTTCATGTTCTCACAATCTACAATAGTGGTTGTTAAAGAAAATATAATATCTTCGATGCATTCAATATTATCAAAAGCCTACTTAAAACGTAATAAATAAATTTTGGAATGTTTAGTCAATACATGTGCCTAAGTTTTCATATGTCAGAACACATGAAGTCTTTATTCCAATCTGAGCATGAGATTTGGATTGATTTTTCATGGCACTCAGATCATTGAAAATGATGCCAGTGCTGATGAACTGTGTACAAGAAGGGAATACGCACGATGGTTTGTTAAGGCAAACTATATGTTGGAAAGGTAAATAAACCAACAAACTCCCAGTCAACTTAGATATCTAAAACTAAATTCCATTCATTTTTCCATTATCACAAAGTTCATAATTTTTAGTGCCTTGCTTGTAGAAATTCGAAGTACAAGATAGTGCCCATAATGTTGGTTACAGGTTCAACCGCTACAGCATTTGATGATGTGAGTTCTAATGACCCAGACTTTTGGTGTATTCAAGGTGAGTTGTATGGCAAATCACATGACAATTGATTTAAAGCTTACAAAAATGTGTTCTTGGACCCTTGTCTGATGAGTTTGTTATTAAAGCTCTTGGTGAAGCTGGCGTTGTTCTGAGCAAGCTGTCTGCTGTGGACTCCAGTCTATCAAATGTAGGTTCTTCAGGTGGACGAGAAGTATTTAATTTTTATCCTGAAAGGTGCTGCTTTAACTTAATGTTTTCGTCTTGTTTCTTATTTTCAATTGAATGTGTTAGATCGTCATATGATTTTTATGTTTTTCTGATCAGTTTTATATCTCGGTTTGATCTAATAAACTGGAAAGTGATGGTGGAGTATCCATTTACTTCTGAAGTGAAAGAAGAAGTAAGATTATCTGAGAAACTTTTTTTTATGTTAGATTATGCCAGCTGTCTGTTTCTAATAATCTGCTAGCTTCTTAAAGTCTGACTTATTTACAGTCCAGATGTTAAGGATGAAAGTGGGTTTATTGGACTTGAGTGCAAGCGGTCTAGATGGATCACCACAGTTATTGATGGACCTGATGGCTGGTGACAAGAGCACACTTAGAAGAGTTTTTGCGTAATACCTTCACACTCTTTCAACTGGTCTCTCTCTTTGATACTATATGACTCATCTACATTGGGGAGATGGTCTAGTTTTTTTGCTCTTAGATCACGTTTAAGTTCTAGATTAATAATAGTTTGAACTTTATTTGCTTACACATAAATTCAAATTATGAAACATGTCTGCCATGTAGAAGAGATGTCGTCAGCCCTTGACAAAATGCACTGTAAACTTTCTACTCCCCCCCCCCCAAAAAAAAAAAAAAAATAGATTCAAGTTGTGGGGGAGTTTCTTGTACTACCTTGTTTTGATGTCAGTCTCCATCAATTTCTAATATTTATACAAATCTCATGCAAAACAGAGCTAAGTTATTATATGCCCGTTAAATGGCTAGGTAACATTCTGCTAAACAATAATTTCCATCTGGTTTTTGACAATTTTACCCTTTTCAAATGTCTGCCTCCAACAGCAATAACTTTTCTCGTTTTAAAAACTGAACACGGCTGTTGTGTCATAGTTAAGTAGACTATAAAAGGATTTGATGCCATTAGTAGAATTTGTGGCCATTTGGAAGTCGAAACAAAGCTAAAAGGAGAAGAAAACGAGTCGGGCATGCTTAGACATGGGCAATGGATTCCTGAGGAATTGAGCAACTTCATGGTCTTTATATTTCACTTCAATGCTTTCAGTATGGAACTAGTAACTGGAGTGCCAAACTGGTAAATAGAAATCTTAACACAAAAGCAAAGTTTGCATCATGTATGAATTACCGAAGAGAAATTGCAAATCAGTAAGAACACAGGAGCAACTCATTGAAGGAAAATGCAAATAATTAATGCAAAAGTCATGCGACCATAAGCATCCATATTCAGACTCAAGACAGCCTATATGGCCAAAAACATAGATGCACAAAATCTAAGCCAAAGGAAGAGAGACTTGACATGCCCATCAGAAAACGTGTGCTTCAAAGGGGAATAAGGATGGGGTTTCTCTCAGGACCACTCTTTCTTCTTTTTTCTTTGAAGAGACAATGCATGGAGTCAAAAAGAAAGCAACAGGATAAGCTAAAAATTATAAGGGTTTTAAAAACAAAACTTTAAAATGTCATGAATGCTGGGTTTCTCCCTTCTGTTATATTTTAAAGATAAATCTCAGCAGCGTAACTATCTATTCATTTATTACTTTAGTTTTATGATATTTGCCCAGAACCTTGCCACATTGGCTAGGTTCTAGGAACACTAGTCAACAAGTAATGTACCTTTTGTCATTTATTTAAATATTAGTTAAATCCCACATTATGCCGGCTGTGTGAAGTCTAAATAAATATAAAGTACCGGCATATACGTTTTTCTCTTTCGCAAAAGCTTCTGGTGGTATTTGTTTGTAAAAATTAACGCTTTAGTGTCTGGCAGTGTTATTGTTCTTACTGCTATTAAAACTGTGCCACTTGTATTTACGGATATCTTCTGTTCTTTACATATTAATAGGAAATATTAGGCGGCTTCAACCACATAAACCTGTCACTAAAGCACAGGCAGCAGTTGCACTGACCAGCGGTCGAATGACGGAAATTATTCAGTCAGAAATATCGAGGCGCGAAGCGGAAAATCAAGCAAAATTAGCTGAGATGGAAGAAATCAGGTCTGACTTAATACGGAGAGGAGAAATACAGGGTACATGGGAAGAAAAGCTCAATAAGGAGAAGGAACGAGAGATAGAGGTTCAGAGAGATTTCCAAACCGCATTGGTTGAACTTGAGAAGGAGAAAACGGCTCGAGATGAGGGTCTTGCTGAATATATGAAGGAGAAAGCGGCTCTGGATTATCAACAGCAACTGTTACTTAGTCTCAGGAAAGAAGTCGATGACATGAATGATAGACTTTCAACTGAAAAGATTAATCTCTCTGCGGAGCAACAAAGTTTAGAGAAACTGTTCGCTGATTTGCATGACCAGCAAGATGCAGCGATTGAAGCCAAATCAATATTGGAAGCCGAGAAAGAAGCTCTCCGGATTCTCAGGTTTTTGGCTACTTCTTTCTTGTATAGATCTGTTTATTATAAGGCAAATCTTAGCATTTAATTCAATCTTTAGTTATTAAAGGGAGAAGTCTAAAGTTTCTTTTATTATCATCAATCAATAAGTTTACAGCAAAAATCAAATGCATTGTCTTTCCTTTACTTTTTTTAAAAGAATATTGAGTGAAAGTAATCCTGATGATGTATTCCATCCATGAAATGCAATAATCTGCAGGTACTGGGTGGAGGAAGAGGCATTGAAAATTCGAGACCGGAGTAAAATCCTGGAGCAGGCTGCTCAGAGGTGGAAATGGCCCTCGAGCTCGGGCAAACTTGCGTGATATTCCCTTTTTGGGCAAAAAATCAATCTAAATTTTGCAGTAGATGGATCTTTTTGGTTCGTCTAGTGTTTGCAATTCATTTTTTGCAGCATATGTAAATTTTTCCTTGTTTGTCAGTGACCTTTTTTTTTTTGTTCTCGATAAAGTGAACAAATATGTAACAGAGTTTGTACGAACCACCATGCTCATTTTGACTCTAAATGACTGGATCTGCTGAAATATCTGCAGACCAGTACAGCATGAGCACTTACATTCAATTCCAAGCAATCCCCAGGGGGAGATCAAAATTCCGTATCTGTAATATCCCATGATTTGTGAAGGGAATGAACTGCCCGACAGTGATCAAGTGATTGATCCCTGCGCCAGTTAAAATTCGCTGAAGAGTATTGCTTTGGTATTCAGTGAATATTTTTCGTACAATGTAATTGAGTTCTTATGTTTAAAATTTGTTCCTTCTTAATGAAGGCCTGAAAGGCTGAAACCATAGATAACAGTTCTTACGTAGGTAGTAAGTAAACGCTAGTTGTTAAAACTTGGGGGACTTGGAGCTCAACCTTAGTGATGAAGCAGTCACAATTAGCGTTATCCAAATATATGTCGCAGCAGCGTTTCACTGCTCTCTTGACCTGGATCCCCCGATTGCTTTACTCTTGCTCTGTGTACACAGCGTTATGCTTCCCATATGTGCATCATGCAAATGAAATTTAATATGAACGAACGAAGCATTATCCTTTCATGCTCAAGGGTTGAGTTGAAATGATGGAAAAGGATAAAATAATTCTAACTAGACTATTCATATTACAAGAGATAAGTATGGCTTTAGAGCAAATTGCAGATAATCCTTCAACCCATGATGCCTCACGGTAGCATTGATTACGTTTCAGACCGTTTATTAACACTTGTGAACCCTCAATTTGTAGAGAAGTAAAAGCAAGGAGAAATGGTAAGGATCATCTGTAATTCAGTTACAGCCTTACTAACCAAGTGAAAGTTCCTTGGTTTCCTTTATTTGTAAGGACAGCATTTTGCCATTAACCTCATTTTCATCAACTCGTCCATGTTTAAAATATGTAACGTAAAAACCAACCCTGAAAGGAAAACTAATCTTATTCAAAACCCGCGATAAATCAAGCCTCTTACCTCAGGATCAGCCCTTCCAAAATGTTCGCACCATTTAGATGGTACTATGTAAACATGTACTTTACCAGCAACTACAAAAACTAGGTCATGCCAAATCAGACAAAATTAACGGCCTTTACATCTAATAACGCGATTAGCACATGCAGCTGTGAATAAAACTGACACCCCTATTTATCCTCAACTTCTCAAACATGTACTCATCCTTTCTATCCAATCAATGGATGGTCATTCCATTTTCATCCCTGTTTCTTCCAGCTGGCAAACAAACTTATCAAGAATAAAATATAGTTTAAGTAACATTTGTGTCGAAAAGAAAAGACTGTCAAGCACACATTATGTAGCAAGTCTTTTAGCAAGAGAACAGAAATATCCATGAATAACTACTCCAATTCAGGCAACAAGATTTTCACGGTCCATCACAGACTAATATATGCCTTGCAATGCATGTTCAAAGCCTTTACAGTTATCAAATGTCTTAAGCATAGAAACCTTGTCAGTCTTTGACCAGAAACACGATTTTAGTTTCCCACATGTGTAATTCAAATAAGGCTTGGGAAAGCTGGTCCTTTGGAAAGGCCAAGTCGAACTTCCATTCCGTGATGCATGTCAGCAGGCCTGAAAGTTTCGGAGTCTTGTGGTACTGCAAGCAAGTAATAAAACAATTACATCAACTTATACAAACAAGTGCATCAACTTGGGTAAAATACAGCTTCACTGTCAGTCAGTAATGTTAGATGGCTGTTGTGACCAGTTAAGCCAGACTCGATCAGTGCTTTTATGCCTCAACATTTATTACAATTGGACTAAAAGCCAAGACCTACAAGTGTATTACTTGTATTACTACGACATTCAGCTGCACGTTCACTCACCTGATATGACCACTAAAGACCTTTGAGCTATGCTAATCTACCTCATGGAAAGATGCACTCTCAGTTTCTTGCAGATGTGTCTCCACTTGGATCTGCAACAAATACTGAATTCCAACGTCCTGAAGATATTTCCTAAAGATTTTCAAATTAGTCCCATCATATGGGAAAACATTGGCTGAACGTCCAACCGGCTCTCTATCTCTCTTAAGCAAGAAAATATTTATGATCAATGTGGTGAACCAAGGAAAATATGAAATTCTGGATAGAGCAACAGCTCAACATCAATTTCAAATGGCATCATCACGTTCATTTAGATGTCCAAAGGATCCAGCCATGTGTGAAACACAGGAGACTCGAATGAAAAGGAAGAACCTCAAATACTACCTTTACAAACATTTTGAGAAAAGGTCTGAAGAAAACATCAACTTCAAAGGAATTTACTTCTCTTGGTTTTATATTAAAAAAGTTCAGTTTCAAGTAGATGGGATCATAAATGCACTTTCTTCAGGATTGAATTCAGCTAAAATTTGGACACCAGTCAGTATTTCATGCTAATTTCATTAAAAATGGTTCAAATAAAGAAAAAGGAAAATAAAGTCACGTTCATTACGATTGAGATAATCTTCAACTCCAAAATCATCTAAATCACCAGTTAGGGCCTCTAATCCCAACATGGATGATGGCAATGCTCCTGGAGGCCTCTGAAATCTGCAAAACCAAATTTCCATGTATCCAATCAAATTAAACTATGCTAAACTGTAAAATTGAAGACAAGTATGCTACTTTAATACATTAGAACTAGATACAGCATAGCACTCAATAAATGAAATACTTTATCATAGAAAGAACAGAACATTTCTAGTCTGAAACTTTGTAAGTGGTTCCCTACATATGAAAAATACCATGAGTGAAGATTGGACAAAACCGACATAAGCAAATTGTCAACACTCAACACTTTACTTACATCAAGATAGATTGCTACTGAAATATACAAACATGAGAGTTCATAACTTGATACCACCAAAATCTAGCAATTTCAACATTTTCCACTAACGGACAAATGGAAACATACAACATTGCAAACTTTTCTAAGAAGATGATAACTGTTTTCCTTTTTTGAAGTCTAAGGTAATAGAAAACTAGGTGTTAAAAACTCATGGGATCTCAATGCTAAGTAACCACCATGCTGCCTGCTGCAAACAAAGCTGGGATTCAGGTAACTTCTGCTCTGTCTTTGCTCCTTTTTTCCCTTTTTTTTAAAACCTTTTGCCCTGTCTTTGCTCTGGTTTTGTTGATAGGTAGGTATTTTTTTCCTGCTATGTTATATATCTAGCTAATATTTAGTTATTTTGTAGTTTCCTTCCTCCAAATTTCCCTTGATTTAATTTATCACCATTTGTTCTGTTAGTATTGAGTCTCAAGCTTCTATGGTGTTTATTAACAGATTTATGGTGGCTTTGGTAAATTTTTTCTAAATTATTTTGAAGATGTTAATAAAGCATTTAAATGGTTTTCTCTAAAGTTTCGTTCATTTTAGTTCTTCAAGTTGATAAACCAACGAGATTACCCA
>NC_033794.1:20962318-21015896 GCF_001876935.1 Asparagus officinalis
CCCCCCCCCCAAAAAAAAAAAAACTAATATTTAGTTCTTTAGTGGTTTCCTTTCTCTGAAACTTCTTGTCCTATGTGCTGTTAATCTTGAGTTTTGAGCTTATGTGTTCTTTTAGCAGATTTATGGCCGGTTTACTTTTGTGATCGCCATTTTTATCTTGTTGAATGTTTTTCCCCTCTACAGGCTTTGGTAACTTTGTTTCTACAAATTATTTTGAAGAGGCAAGGTAGCAAAACAGTTTCATGTTTTTCTCTATGTCGTTTGTTGTAGTATTAGATTGTAGATTCAGGTGTTGATGTCTGTAGGATTTTTTGTTTTTTTTTTTGTACATTATACAGGGATTTGGGTTGAGTTGTAAATCTGATTTAATGTGGATGGTGTTGTTGATCTTATCTTTTTTATCTTCATTAGTGCTAATTCATTGCCGATTAACTGAAATTTTCTTGTAGCATCTCTCAGTGATGTCTTGGCTTAGATTTGTTCATAGATATATGAACTATACAATATTTTATGCATGTGGATTTTATTGGGTTTTGGCGTTAAGTTGTAGATCTAGTTTAATTATAAGCATACGGTTGTATCAAGCATTGTTTGTTATAGAACTAGAGCAGACTGGCCCACAGGACATGCAACACCATATATCTTGGCATTGCTGGTTATAGAAATAGAGCACACTGAACCACATGAAAATGCAACACCATCCTGGAACACTCACCTGAGACATTGCAGTGATATATTGAGCGATCATGGTTGGAAAGGAAAGACACCAAAAGATAATTAAATTTAGTCCTTTAGAATGCAGAAGTTAGCTTGTATAATGAATTCTATTTCAATCTGCCAGATAAGGGAAAACAGGGCTATGGGCTGAATATTACACGTGGACAAGTTTGAGAAATTTTTACCCATCAAAATAGACATATCCAATCTATATAGGGAGTTTCCCATGTCTAGCATCCAATCTATGTAGGGATTTTCCCATGTCTAGTTTAACCATGGAGGGATCAACTTCAAAACAATATACAACCTAAAACTGGTCAACGAAATACAGGAAAAAAAGGAAGAACAGGACGAGAAGGGAAGCCTGACTAAACTGTGTAAATGTAGTGTATACAAGATATTCAAAATTAGCTTTGCAGGTTGAGCAAGAATGGGGATAGTAGATTTTTACACAATCAAATATGCATGGATTCTGGAAGAGCTGTTGAACCATGTACGTTATACAATGACTACGTAAAGGAATCAAAAGAGCTGGAAATCTTTGTGACATATGATTTAGCCAAAAAAGATAAGGCGCAACTGATGTTTTGGATTTACAATTGATATGGCTAAAATAAAAGTTACTGTACATATACAAGGGGAGTTGAAGGCATATAACTTGCACACTTGTCAGATGGGTGATCAAACAAGTATAAGGTTGATAAACATTTGTGTGAATTCCCTGAGGAAACTCTCTGTTATAGGTCACTTGATACCTTAGCTTCATTCAAAAAGGAGATTACGTAGTTAAAAGCTTTAAGTAGCATGTTTGAGGAGACATGATAGAAGCATGTGCTTCAAGTTATTATTATCTTTCATCTCGTATCAGCTGAGTGACTGCAGCTTCTTTTTTTTTGTTGGGTGGGGTGGGGTGGGGGGGGCATGATGTATATTATCCTAATCAGCTCCAATATCCTATAAATCCACCAGTATAACTAGATCAAGCTAACAAGTTCTTCATCAAGAAAGTTAGCAAGAGGTAATTCAACTCTCAATAACTCTTGTTGAACTCTCTAATTTATACTAGACAAATTAGAGTTAGCATGTGATAGTCACATGAAAACTACATCCAAATTATTCACAAAACACCCTTACCTTGAAATTAATCACAAAACATCCTTAAAACAACCCTTTACTTAATTACAATTTGTTTTCTGAAAATACAATCTTTACTCCAAATCCATCATTAAAACTTAAATCCCCGATTCCCCATATCTTATCAACCCTCTCATTATTCACATAACCAATAATAAATATTACTCTTCGTAACTCTCTTTAAAAATGTCTCTGTCCTATGCATTTACTCTCATAACAAAACAAGGCTTAGAATTTTAAAATTAGCAATCTTTCTATAATTGAAACCTATCTTACAAATTAAAAATGGAATGGATATCCAAGCACTAAGCATGATATTAAGAACTTGTATATTAATTGTGCTATTTTTATCACACATATATGGTAGTCATGTATAAATAATACAATGTTAACTACAAATGGACCAGATATATGCCGAGTGATCACCAAAAAATTGTTAATAATCTGTTTATAAATGAAGAAAATGCAAACTACCTCATATACTATCTAAAATTTGATTAATGCTAACCGTATTTGCTTAAATGGATTTAAATATGAAGTGGAAAAGTATACTTTAAAAGTATATTTACTCCTAATAACAAAGAACATGAACAATGTCAGGCTCATTGTTCTTTATGATGTTAACTTCATAGCAACAAAAGTATAAAAAAGACCTCCACTATAACAGAAACTATTATTCAAGGCGTAAAGTCAGCACTCAACGTAGTTTCCCTAACAAGAAGCTAACTAGAACTCACCAAGAGAAAAATACAAGAGTAACAATTTGTAACTCGTATGTTTAAAAATTGAGGCTCCTCTATTATGTGCTAAGAAGTTCAATGCCTAACATTGCAACAAACAAAATTTCATACATTCATCGGCATCATCTGTGGGTTGTCCATCTTTAATTAAATACACTAATGCATGTGGACTCAATTAAATATACAACTAAATTATCCACTTTTTTTGACCCAAGATAAATACACGAAACTATGATAGATAACTAAATTATCCACTTTGCTAGCCAAGAAAAATACAATAAGCTTGAGAGATTTACATGTCGGTTGTGACTGCTGCCAATCGCAACAGGCGATGACTTAAATATATAGTTTTGAACTACAAGAAGAGTCTGCTTATGTTTCAGCACATGAGCTGATGTCATATAATCTTTATTGAAATGTCTTTCCTTTCTCAAGGATAATCTCTATCCTAAGGTGGTTACTAACATTTAAAATCATAGCTGCTTTCATATCAAACATCAAATTTTAAGCTAACCATAAAATTAAAAGTTAAGTTTCTGTAGAACAATAAAAAATTAAACCTGCGATTTAAATAATAAAAAAGAATAGAATTGCACGCATCCAATTCCATAAAGACAAGTGTACTATACGAGTAGTTTGGTACGGTTCCTAGAATTTGGGTGTCTCTAACAATGGTATCAGAGCCAGCTCCATGCTTCTCAGTTTCCGACCTTACGTTCTCTCTGAATCAAGTACTAGCGCGCAAGGGAAAAGTAGAGATGTTGATATTTTGACCTTCACTAGGACAGTGCTAAAAATATGAGAAAATTATATGAGAAAATTATATGTACACAAATCTAAATGATATTATATAAATCCACCAGTATAACTAGATAAAACTAACAAGTTCTTTATCAAGAAAGTTAGCAAGAGGTAATTCAACTCTCAATAACTCTTGTTGAACTCTCTAATTTATACTAGACAAATTAGAGTTAGCATGTGATAGTCACATGAAAACTACCTCCAAATTATTCACAAAACATCCTTAAAACAACCCTTTACTTAATTACAATTTGTTTTCTGAAAATACAATCTTTACTCCAAATCCATCATTAAAACTTAAATCCCCGATTCCCCATATCTTATCAACCCTCTCATTATTCACATAACCAATAATAAATATTACTCTTCGTAACTCTCTTTAAAAATGTCTCTGTCCTATGCATTTACTCTCATAACAAAACAAGGCTTAGAATTTTAAAATTAGCAATCTTTCTATAATTGAAACTTATCTTACAAATTAAAAATGGAATGGATATCCAAGCACTAAGCATGATATTAAGAACTTGTATATTAATTGTGCTATTTTTATCACACATATATGGTAGTCATGTATAAATAATACAATGTTAGCTACAAATGGACCAGATATATGCCGAGTGGTCACCAAAAAATTGTTAATAATCTGTTTATAAATGAAGAAAATGCAAACCACCTCATATACTATCTAAATTTTGATTAATGCTAACCGTATTTGCTTAAATGGATTTAAATATGAAGTGGAAAAGTATACTTTAAAGTATATTTACTACTAATAACAAAGAACATGAACAATGTCAGGCTCATTGTTCTTTATAATATTAACTTCATAGCAACAAAAGTATAAAAAAGACCACTATAACAGAAACTATTATTCAAGGCGTAAAGTCAGTACTCAACGTAGTTTCCCTAACAAGAAGCTAACTCGTATGTTTAAAAATTGAGGCTCCTCTATTATGTGCCAAGAAGTTCAATGCCTAACATTGCAACAAACCAAATTTCATACATTCATCGGCATCATCTGTGGGTTGTCCATCTTTAATTAAATACACTAATGCATGTGGACTCAATTAAATATACAACTAAATTATCCACTTTTTGACCCAAGATAAATACCCGAAACTATGATAGATAACTAAATTATCCACTTTGCTAGTCAAGAAAAATACAGTAAGCTTGACAGATACACATGTCGGTTGTGACTGCTGCCAATCGCAACAGACGATGACTTAAAAATATAGTTTTGGACTACAAGAAGAAGAGTCTGCTTACGTTTCAGCATATGAGCTGATGTCATATAATCTTTATTGAAATGTCTTTCCTTTCACAAGGATAATCTCTATCCTAAGGTGGTTACTAACATTTAAAATCATAGCTGCTTTCATATCAAACTTCAAATTTTAAGCTAACCATAAAATTAAAAGATAAAGTTTCTGTAGAACAATAAAAAATTAAACCGGCAATTTAAATAATAAAAAAGAATAGAATTGCACGCATCCAATTCCATAAAGACAAGTGTACTATACGAGTAGTTTGGTACGGTTCCTAGAATTTGGGTGTCTCTAACAATGGTATCAGAGCCAGCTCCATGCTTCTCAGTTTCCGACCTTACGTTCTCTCTGAATCAAGTACTAGTGCAAGGGAAAAGTAGCGATGTTTTGACCTTCACTAGGACAGTGCTAGACAGGCTGCGGAAGTGCAGTGTTAAAATGTTGACTATATGGGTATTCGATCAGAGTTTATAGTGATCTCCCTTACCTCCACCTAACAATTAGGTTTTAGGGGTGACTTCTCCTAAACCCAAAAGACTCTCAACTCCTATCCCACACAAATAACTAAAAATAACACGATCAAACCTTAAATCACCAGCTTTCGACACTCATATTTGTTGGTTAAAGCATCATTAAACCTAGTTCTAGGCATAATTTAACGGTTAAGAATCGAGACCTGGAGAGGATTTGGCGATCGAGATCCTTCTTCAGGTTGAAAGCCGAGCCATAGGTGAGATCCAGCCCCTGTCTCTTCTTCTCCGCCAAGCTCCTCAGATTCTAAATCATCATCAGATCAAAGAAGCCAGTCCGAAATCAGAACAACGAGAAAAGCTCAGGACATGAGATTAGGGTTAGGGTTAGGGTTTCTCACGGTCTCTCGAAGGGACTGGAGAGGATGAACGCCGACGATGTCGCCTTTGACTCCGTCTAATCCAAATCGGAGCGTGTCGTGGTTCACCGTCGCGTTGAGATCGATTGATTTCGACATTTATTATTATTATTATTATTGTTTTTTCCTTCTGCGTTCTCTTCGTTTCTCTTTCTCTGTCCTTGGTTGTGAGGCTTTTTTAATGGAGAAGAAACTCAGAAAGCGGGTCGGGTTAGAAAAAGGTTTGGGTCGGGGTCTAACTGACACCGGAACCAAACCCAAGTTTGAATTTTAGGTTTTCGAGATTTTGTTGGGAGATCAAAGTAACAAGATTACACTAATTAATATACTGCAATTAAAGAGATGTCACTAGTTTTGCATGAGATAACATGTATTAATTTTTTTCCGAACACATTTATTTTAAAGGGGCTGTTTGGTTCATTTCCTAGAAACCTAAGTTTGTGAGATTAGTCATGGAAAATAGATTGTGAGACCCATTTTCATGTTTTCAAACCCATTTCACGACTTTTTGTAAGGAAATGATTTTCCTTAAATTTGGGACACATCGCACTATTATCTTACTAGTGGGTGGGTTCTACATGCACAACATCTATTTTTTTCTTCTCTCAACCAAAAACACGAAAAGAAAACCAAACACCTTCACATGGGTGTGTTGGGTGTTTTGATTTCCTTTTCTTAGTTTCTCAGCCAACCAAACAGCCCCTAAGAGGGTTGAAATAACACCCTATAAGCTCAGGTCTGAAATAAGCTAAACCTCTCAAAACTCGGGGTTTTACTGATCAGCCTCTTTAAAAAGGTTAAGACACGACCCTTAATTTATAAAGAAAAGCATATAGCACTTTTTTATTTCCAAACAGATGGAAAACAGGGTAAGGATTACATTCCGTTAACCAGTGTAATCACGATTCGGAGTTGTTTGTTCTACACATTTGGTGCGCGTTTTGCAGTTTTGCATTGAAAAGAAAAGCCTGTAGGTCTAAAACCTTGGACTTTGTATCAAATACGTCTAAAAACATTCTTCGCCCATCTCTTGCACCACAGCTATTTAAACGCTCAATCCTAGACGGTATTCAGTAGGGATGGTTCATGACAATAAATGTGCATTCTTCTTAGACCATCGAATTTCATGATTCATGCGCCAATCCGAAAGTTGATCCCCTTAGACGCATATTTATTGTTATGGACCGTTATTACTGGATACTTTAGTTACAAATGCGCTTATAAACATTTACACGTGGTGGTGTATAAACGCATGTGCATAGATGCTTAAAGACACAAGATAGCCTGCATTAATGTGAGCACTTCCACCAATAAAAATGTCGGGGCAGTGATTAATCTCTAACCATTCATAGGAAGAGTGTGTACTTTGAGAAAGATTCACAGCTTCAACCCCAAAATTATGCTTTCTGTACAAACTCTTTCATCTAATGGTGATCGAGTTCATCCCCAAGATGATCAGTCCTTTGTTTCTTAAGAAATTGACCAACCGACTCAAATACTGGATATAGAGGAGTTAAAGATCTTTTACCAATTTATTTACCAAATAAAAGGAAGAACCAATGAAGGTCAAATAAAAAGAAAATTCAATAAAGGTCGTATTTCAATCGTTTTTCCTTTTCAAACACGAGATAGTATGGCGGAAAAATAATTCAAATCATTGGTAACATAAATCAAGGAGCAGCTATGTCAATACTAAGTTTATATTAATAAGTAAATAGAAAATTCAAGATAATCTTTCAGTTTACTACAACCGTCATCACCTTAACTATTAACATCTGTGGATATAGAGCTTTCTAATGTGCAGCATATAATAGGAACTGCACATTTGTTGATCCTCCAACATTCTGCTGTTAATTTCCAATGCTATCCTACTGAGTCCATGTCCAAGCTCACAGAGAGCTCAAATTCAAACAGCAGGCTCAACCCATGAAGTCATAGCTCTCAGCAGACTCAAAAGGACTGTAACTCCCAGGTACCTCCATTTTCCCCATCAATTGATCCATTCCTGCATCATTCATCGACCCGATAAAAAAATGTAATATTCCTACCTATACTAAATGAAAATAAAGAAAATTAAATGAAATAGGGTAAATTTGACAAAACCACATTAACTTTGTGAGGATTTGCACAAAACCAACTGGAAATTTATAAATCATAGAAAAGCCCCCGAGCTTGTCTCACTTGAGTATCATACTGATGTCCGAGTGTCCAACACTTAAAGTTGTCGCATTCTCTGCATGTAATAACATTTGAAAATTTTTACCCCTGTCCACTAAATAGAACTTCTACATTGCCCTTTTCAGATAAGGGTAGGCAACACGTAAAGAATGTAGTTTAGACCTTTTACTCTACACACTAACGTCATTTATGAGAATCTACAATAATTCAAGAGGGTTTAGTATAATTTTGAAAGTTCAAGGAAGACTTTCTGCGATTTGTAAAGTTCACAGGGGTTTTGTGCATAACACCCCAAACTTAAGGAAGGCTTTGTGAAACTTAACCGAGGAAACATTTACTTACTTGGATTCGATAGAATATTTTCATAGAAAGACATCTGGCCAAGACTACCAGATGACTTTGAATTTGATGGAGAAACCCCTTGTATTCTTTTAGGATCCTGAGGTGTGTTATTGTAGGAAGAATCATCTCCATTATGTAACTTAGCTTTCTTTTCTTTTGGGGACTCATTCTCTCCCTCAGCTTCAGATTCAGGATAATTTGATGCATTGGTCATCTGCTTTCTCTTTGATCGCGCTCTCCGATTCTGAAACCAATTATAGACATTTGTTTCAGAAATTTGACCGTGTTGGGTGAGTTCGTTAGTTATCTCCTTTATCTTTTGCTTGCTTGGGGTTCCATTGCCTTGGTCGAATATGCTCTCAAGAATCTGCAACTGAATTGGTGTTGGAGTCCATCGCTGCCTTGCTGCAATCTTATGGCCTCCAGTGCTCATTAGGGGATCACAATAAAGGTTCCCGAGCCTCATACCTAAACAAGAAATCTAGCCGTTATGAAAGATAACAGAAAGTTTATGGATTCATGAATAACAGAATCATCGTCCTAGTAGCACAAAGGCAGACAATGAATACCCAGCTACATTATTTGGTTGCATGGGAGAGAGATGTTTTCTTGTAAGGTTAATTTCCATAAAAAAGTTTGTGCATATGGCACTGAATCCCAAGAAATTTTGAAACTCTCACGAGACCTCCAATAACTTCGGGAATTTCAGAAAAGCTCCCAGAATGTATTTTCTTCACTTGATCCTCATAATGGCGTCAGCCCATATTTTGAGTTCCCAAACAGAGAATTTCACATAAACGTCGTGAAGTATTCAGTAGGGCTTAAGTGGGAAAAAATCAAAATGTTTTGGGGTTTTCTGGAATTCCCAAACTTATTGGGGCTTTACTAAGAGTTTCCAATTTTTGGGAGGTTGAGTGCAAAATTGCCAAGCTTACTGGGGCTTTAGTGAAATTTACCCTTTCATTTAACGCATTCACATGAGGAATATACAATTTGATAAGACAGATGAGAATTATTACTGCTTTTAAGCTAAATTTCTCAATCTTTTGCATGCATGAAAGATATTTATCTTCCATCTACTGTGGTATCCTCTGTTTACTTAACTAATTCAGCATGCCACCCTGACACTCACTATTAGATTTGGATCGCAATTTCCAATTAGATTGTGAGCCGGTTATTATCCTATATTCTTAACTCCATGTCTACTCAAGATCAAACATTATGATTGTGATTTCTAAGCTCTGTGATACAATTGTAGAAAGTTAATTGAAAAATTGCCCATGATCTTTACTAAAAATATTGTTGAACGTGAATGTCTAGTTACATCAGCATAGACATGCACAAAACTGACAGCGTAACTGTGGTAGACTAAGGGAGAAACAACAAAGTATCAAATAATACCATTAACTTGAATAGACCACATATCATGAAGATTGATGACTTCTTGGAGACCATGACAAATAGAACCAGAAATTTCCTACACTGGAATAGAGGAAACCATAATAGATTTTTCGGTAATGAAATATACCCATAATAGATTTTTCTGGAAAACATTGAATTATGCAATGTGTCAATACTACATTAAGGTCGTAACTAGAAAAAAAATTAGGCTAAATAGCACTTAAACACCTTATAGTTTAACCTACTTTGCACTTATATACCCAAGTTGTAAAATGTAGCAATTAAATACCCCTACCTTGCTTAAAAATGTCATGTTAATAGCTTTTGTTACTTAAACATGAGAATATTCCCAACATGTCGATTATAGGTTTCTTTTACCCTCATTGATTGCTGTATTTACAATTTTTGTGAGAGAGAGAGACAGTGTGTGTGTGTGTGGGTGGGTGGGTGTGTGGGTTAAAATGAGTGTGTCTCTGTGTGTGTGTGTGTGTGTGTGTGTGTGTGTGTGTTTGACCTTTAACCCTAAAAAATTAACTCCATCTAGAGATTCTAACGAAGAGAAACTAGGGTTTATTAATTACTACCTTTTGCAAGTTGGGGTATATACATAAGATGCAAAGTAGGTTAAACTGTAAGGAATTTAAGTGCTATTTAGCCTAAACATTAGATGAATGTTTTTGAAAATGAATTGAAAACATGTTAGCCTGTATTATTCATGGACCTCGATAAAACAGGGCTTAGTTGCCAAACATGCCATGAAAACTCTATTTTAATTTGAACGTCACCTACACTCAGTTGGCTAGATACAAGCGAAAAAGACGGAAATTTTCACAATTGTAGTGTGCACAAACTGCCAGCCTAAAGTGTATAGATTCTAATTACAGGTCTATTACAAAGTAGCTTCCAGATTCAGTTCATAACTGCGTCGTCTTCACATGGATTAACCATTCAGCTCATCTAATTACAGAGCAACGTAAGGGGGGGGGGGGCGGGGTGGGGTGTGTAAAAAACTGAAACCCAAACTAGTAACCTTGAATTGAGCCCAATAAAAGCATGATGATCAATAAATGCCTAACTAAACTATAGTTAGTGTCAGAGACTAAAACTGCACCAAATTAGATAAAATTACAGAAAGCCGCAAAAGGCACGAATAGCAAAAAAAAAAATTTTTGCCCGACTGACTGTAAGAAACTCAAATTTCCCATCTCAAAATCTCTCATTTCCTCGAGGTAAGCAAAACCCAGAAACCAAAAAATACCTAAAAATAGAAGAATCGCTTGCAAAACCTCTCCTTCCCAAAGATTGAGAAAAAACCCAGAACCCAAAATTGCATCTTTTAAAGAGAGAGAAATAAAAAAAGTTAAATCTGTAACCTGCAATGGAGTCGTTATGGGCAGTGACGGCTTTATGCATCTCAACGAGCTGCTCACAAATGGAGGCGTAGACTGAGATCTGACGGCGGAGGACCTCCATCTGCTCGTCCGTCATCACTTTCACGTACAGAGCCCCATCGCCCAGTGATCTTTCCCTGTTGCTGCCGTTGACGGCGTTAGTTTTGACGGCGGAAGGGGAAGGGGAAGGAGATGGGTTTTGGGTCTCCATTGTTTGTTCTCGGTTGATTTGCTTCTCAAATTGAGAAGACTTTCCTTTCTTTGTTTGGAGGCGAGCAATTGAGGAGAGTGGAGGTTAGTGGGAGTAAAAGGAGAAATTAACGGCACGCGCGACTTTTCCCCCTTTTTTTGTTGGAATATTTTACTAATTGGTTAATTGCCTTTTAAATATGGATTTATGCCTGATTAGCCTCCATTATGGGGGTCTTTTGTCATGTTAGACCCTAGATTATTTCTCAATTGTGTACTGTACTTCATATATTGTTAATTTACATCCCCAACCTCAATTGTTGAGTTGTGGTATTTCATCGCAGTAAAGCCCTAGGTTTTGTCTTGTTTTAGGTTCTCGAATTTAATATTTACAAATAACACCACAAGATCTATTAATTCCAAGAGTTAATCATCATACTAGGGTAATAGTTACGGTCGAAATCTCTCCGTGGTTATTGTCTTAGACAAGAGTTAATTTCACAAAATCCCTTGAACTGAGGGGGGTTTTGCACAAAACCCTTCGAAATGTTTTGATCTCACAAAACCCCTCATTTAAATGACTCTCAATTTGGTCATTTGTCATTTATGGTCAATATATCCACCTCTCGATTTATGATTTTTTTTTATATATTTAAATGACGACTCAAAATGTTTAATGTATTTTAGCACTGTAGGTTATGTAAGGATACTGTACGATGCTTGATGAGTGATTAGCACACTACTTCTCATATTATTAGTGATCATAATCGCATAAGTTTTTCTATTACATTTATCGGTAACGAAATGAAAATGAAAGAAGAAGTTGCTTAACAAAAGGCAAGAATGCACTGTGATGACAAAAGAGAAAAAGAAGAGACCATGGGTAGCTTGGTTTCTCCTTTTCTCAATCCAATCTATATCTAGATCTCATTATTAATGTTTGGATCAACTTTGAAGGTAGATGATACATGTAATGATATAAAGGGCGTGCCTTTGTGTGACGTTGAGGTCAAGCTAATCCTCTCAACCTTTTTTTTTATAGGAAACAAAAAGTCTCAAAAGGGAGTGGAAGAGGAAATTTGATGAAAAAGGAGTTCGGTTGGTAGGTGGACTTGCAGTAACAGTGGTTTTGTAATTATTAGGCTAATAAAGCCCCCCCTTTGCCTTGATTTGGATTAGTAGCGGTTAACTAATAGAAATGTAGCTCACATAATGAATCTATGGTAGGCCCTACTTTGCCGTTTCCATATACATTACAATCCCATTAATTATTAGACAATTTAGTTAAGGGGGTGTTTGGTTAAATGAAGGTGACACGAAGGTGTGAAAGTCACTTATTTTTGCAAGTGCGAAAGTAGATCCCTGTCAACATGAAAGTGAAATGCAATGTTTGTTTGTAAAAATGAATTAATCTTGGAACTAGGAAAATAAAGATGATGTGGCAATTATTTATTTATTTGTTATTTAAATTCATATTACACTCTAAACTCTAATAATTATTCTGGTAACAACTAAAGAACGAATTGAAAGCCTCGTGTATATATATCATCAATTACTTGTACTAATTTTTATAGATTCTTTGTATTATGTATTTTTTTTACTTATGTACTTTATATTTTTTTAATAACGTAATGGCTTATTAAATGCCTAGTCATGTTACAACTGTACAACAATCACGCTAAAATGTGTAGTCATGTTCATAACTTGTCTAATTCATATTATATACATGACATAACAATGTACACAGCTATAAAAGAAATAATATAATTAGCATGTAAGAAAATTTTAGGGGGAGGTGATTGTTTCCGCCGAATAACATGGGAAATAAGGTAAGATAAATAATAAATATACTAATTAATTAGGAGTGGTCCCCACTTTTTTCTCACTTTCACTTGACTTCAGCACTTTTTTAGGGGAACTTAAACATGCATTAGAGCTTATGTGGACTCATTTTAACATTTTACTTTCAAAATTACTTTCAATAAAACAAACACCAAAAGTCTTAAAATCATTTTACTTTCATACTTTTACAATTCACTTTCATAAAAACAAACACCCCCTAAATGTTGCGACGAATTGAAAGAATGCAACGTTTTATGGTAGCATACGGTATCTTTTTATGTAACATGCAATACCTTTTCAGAAGATTTTTTGGGGGAAAAAAATCTTCCGGCGTTTATTTTGTTCAAGGTTCAATCCAGTTTGAACTCAGTCCAAACTTTTGACTCGAGCTCAGTTATACCATGAATTTGTCAGAAAAATCACCGCAAATAATCAGAAAGAATTCCAAAAACGGGTTGGAAAGCGGACCCGAGAAAGGGGTAATCGTGTGATCACTGCCCTAGAACAATAGTCGCTGTCTTCGTAGAGGCGATTCGATACGACCACGGTTAGCGGTAAGAACCCCCCGAGAAGGCCGGCACCAAAGTTTACTGCGAACTTTGGTCTCTTGCTCAATGGATGTTTGTCTGACAAATTAAAACGATAAATCAAAATATTGTAGAGAATTATGAGAGAGAGAATAGAGATTGCTCATTCTTTTTTCTTCTGTTCTTCAGACTTCCCTGAGATCCATTTTAATAGCCTTGTGAATTTTTTCCGTTGAGTGAACACTTGTTGATGAGGCCGGAGAGGACGCCGACGTTGCCACCATATGGGGGAGAATCTTCCGCTCAGAGGAAAGAGAATGGAGGAATCGGGGAAGTGTTATACAGAGAAGAGGATAAGGAAAGAAATATATATTATGCAAATGTACCCCTCAAAATATCATATTTGTATAAGAATTAAGTAAGAATTCAATCTTTTAATTAATTCCAACACCCCCCCCAAAAAAAAAGATTGAGTTTTGGGAATAAAAAATAACAACTATAATAATGATAACAAAAAACATAGGTCGGGCAACCTCATATAAATCGGCAAAGATAGTTTTCGGCTTTGAATATTTGCTTAGTGACATTTGTCGCAATCTGAGTGGCATAATGGATTAGACCTTGCATTAGACCCCTTGATCAGAAATTAACAAAAGCACACATAATATGCATCCATTTATTGAGCGAGCGGTTTGAAGCGTTAATGGTCATGCTTACAATAACCATCTCATGAGAGTTACTAGGAATCAGCCCTATGTCCCCAACTGCGGTCGTCACGGTTCCTCTCACGTAGGTAAGTCCTGGATATTGCACGCCCCACAAATGTTGGACTTATTAAGAGTAGAACTCGTCCTGCCCAGTCACATCATATGAGCACTGTCACCATAGGAATGAGGGAGTAGCTAACATGGTGCAAGTCATAAATACATCCAATACTATAAAAGAAGTATAACTCCGAAGGTCAGTGCTCCATATGAGATCACCAATCCAGTTTGTTTCTACCACATTGAACCTTCCATGAGAATAACTCACCAATCAAAGGTTGGGTTCCCGCTGTCAATGAACTCTACTATGGGCTTAACCACATTCCCCTCGATGATTCTAGGACTGCACTCCTAGATAAACACTTATTTTCCCATAATGTTCTGCACAGATTTAAATCTTATCTGCAGATGTTTGTTCAACTTTTTATTAATGGTATTTTTTTAAAAAGTTCTATAGTGGATCTGGAGTCTGTGTGAATAGATATGGGAGGAATAGATCCAGACACAAAAGGGAGCTCAAATATAAGGTTCTTCAACCATTCAACATCTGAGCAGCAAGAATCTAAAGCTATAAGTTCAGACTCCATGGTGCTTCTGGCAATCATTATTTTCTTACAAGACCTCCAAGATATAGCACCATCACCAAGCATAAAAATAAATCCAGAAATAGACTTCACATTATCAGAATTAGTGACCCAGTTAGCATCACTATACCCTTCAATCACATCAGGGTATCCAGTATAAATTAAACAATATTCTGTTGTGCCTCTCAAATATCTAAAGACTCTTTCTAACGCATTCTATTAATCCTGACTTAGGTTACTAGTGTATCTACTTAGTCTATCTACTGCATAAGCAATGTCAGGTCTGGTTCGGTTTGTCACATAAAGAAGAGAGTCTATTAATTGTGAATATCTATGTTGGGATATAGGCTCATCATCATGTCTGTTCAAGGTGATTGAGGAATTATAAGGTGTATTCATAGGTTTGCACTTATGAAATTCAAATTTCTCTAACATTTTCTCTATGCTATGGGATAGACTCAAAGAAATGCCTTTAAAAGTTTTGGAGATTTTCATTCCAAGAATCCAATCAGCTTCTCCAAGATCTTTCATGTTAAAATTCTTTGACAAATGATATTTAGCTTCTAGAACAACTTTGATTGAAGTCCCAAAGATGAGAATATCATCTACATACAAACACAAGATGACACAATCATTGTGAATAACTGTCCCAAAGATGAGAATATCATCTACATACAAACACAAGATGACACAATCATTGTGAATAACTTTTGAGTAAACACATTTATAACACAAGATGACACAATCATTGTGAATAACTTTTGAGTAAACACATTTATCAAACTCATTGATAGAAACCCCATATTCTGTAATGATTTTGTTAAATTTTTGGTGTCATTGTTTAGGAGCTTGTTTAAGTCCATATAGAGATTTCACCAATTTGCATACCTTTCTTTCTTGACCTTTGGCTAAGAACCCTTCCGGTTGGTCCATATAAATCTCTTCTTCGAGATCGCCATTTAAGAAAGAGATCTTAACATCCATTTGGTGAATAGTCATCTTGTGAATAGAAACTAATGCTAGAAGAACTCTAATAGTTGAAATCCTAGCTACAGGGGAGTATGTATCAAAGTAGTCAATATCCTTTTTTTGAGTATACCCTTTTTCTACCAGTCTAGCTTTGTATTTCTCAATGGTTCCCTCATATCTTAATTTCTTCTTGAAAATCTATCTACAACCAACTGGTTTACATTCTGGAGGTAAGTCAGTTAAAACCCAAGTATTATTTTCTATAATAGATTTAATTTCACTATCTATGGCTTCTTTCCAAAAAGGAGCTTCAGAAGAATCCATGGCTTCTTGGTAGGTGTTTGGATCACCTTAAACCAAAAAGGTAAAGAACTCTTCTCCGAAATTCTTTTCAATTCTTCCTCTCTTGCTTCTTCTGGGTTCTACTTCTATAGATTGTGGAGTACTGGAAGATGAGGCAAAGCTAGAAGAAGGAAGTGTGCTAGAAGAGAGCTCACTAGGAGTCCTAGTCCTGAAAGGGAATATATCTTCAAAATATCCTGTATCTCGAGCCTCAATGATAGTGTTGTTGGTTATATCACTAATATCCGAGTTGACTACTAAAAATCGGTTTGCGTTGCTATCTAATGCATATCTTATACATGCAGCATCTACAATTTTAGAACTAATTTTTCTCTTCTTAGGTTCAGGTATCCCTACCTTAGCTAGACATCCCCAATGTTCATGGGGAGTGATATCAGATATTTCTGAGGTACCCTATTAAGAATGTAGCAAGGAGACAGGAGTGCTTCACCCCATATGTTTTCAAATGCTCCTAAGCTGAGAAGCATACAATTCACCATATCCATGAGAGTTCTATTCTTCCTTTCAGCAACCCCATTTGATTTGACATGCTCTTGGCAATATTCGATCATGTTATTTGAGGTATACCCCCCCCCCTCCGATCCAATCTTAGGATCTTGATTTTCTTTTCAATTTGATTCTCAGCTTCTGCTTTATATATCTTAAACTTTTCTAAGACTTCATTTTTAGTTTTGAGAAGATAAGTATATATAACAATACTTTGAATGATCATTTATGAAGGTTACAAAGTATCTTCTTCCACCCCTAATAAGATTTATGTTTGAATCACAAACATCACTATATATCAGTTCTAGTGGTTCAAAATCTCTATGATTAGAGTGGAAAGGTTTTCTAATGAATTTAGCTTGAACACAAATCTCAAACTTAGAAGGTGGATCTATCTTGGTTTTGGGTATCAAGTTCAAAGATGTTATTTTTCTAATGGTTCCATAGTTTATGTGCCCTAACCTTTCATGCCATTTGTCACAAGATTCAACATTTAAGATTATGGAAGAAGAACTTTTATTACCAAAAGGTCTTATTACATTCAACTTAAAAAGACCATAACAAACAAAACCTTTACCAATAAAAATATCATTCTTGGTAATTACAAACTTATATGACTCTTTGAAAATTCTAAATCCAACTTTTAATAAAACAGATTCACTGATCAGATTTCTTCTAAGTAATGTTACATGTAGGACATTGTGGAGAGTCAAAATCTTTCCGGATGTCATCTTTAGATCCACACGTCCACTTCTCATTACTTGTCTAGTCGAGTCATCTGCTAGAATTACCCTCCCTCCACTTTATTCCTGATAAGTTGAAAACCATGAGCTATCAGAAGAAATGTGAATTTTTGCTCCAAAATTCAACCACCAGTCATCAGAAAAAGTGGTAAATTTTACAACATAAGAAGATGAAGCCAACCTAGAGGAGTCTGAGTTATTTTCTACCATGTTAACCCTATGACTTGCTTCTCCACCATTTTCGCCTACAAGAGTCTTGATAGGAGCTTTCTTGTGGTAGAAGCACTGAGTCGAAAGATGATTGGTTCTCCCACAGATATAGCAAAATTTAGTCTCAGACTTTTGGCTAAAATGTTTGTGGTTTCTAGAGAGATTGGGATATTAATTAGGATGATGGGAAAGATTCTTCTTGAAATTCTTGCCCTTGGGTTTGTGATTTGGGTTTCTAAAGTTCTTAGGTTTTTCCTCCACTAGGTTTACTTTTGCTTTCATTTTATTTTTTGGCTTGGAATTTTGCCTATGTTGGTCCTCTATCCTAATACCTTTGAGGGCTTGTACAAGGGTCAAGTCACCTTGTAGATGGCGGAGATCTTTAGCAAAGTTAGACCAAGAAGGAGGAAATTTATCAATAATACTAGATACCTTATATTCTTCAGAGAAAGTATTTTCTTTCGACTGAAGGTATAGGATGTTGTCTTGAAATTCATGGAGCTGATCATTGATGGGTTTACTATCTACCATAACAAACTTATTAAAGGAGGAGGTCTTGAAATTCATGGAGCTGATCATTGATGGGTTTACTATCTACCATAACAAACTTATTAAAGGAGGAGGAGGAGAAACGTTCTAGCTGATCATTGATGGGTTTACTATCTACCATAACAAACTTATTAAAGGAGGAGGAGGAGAAACGTTCTACACCGGCATCATCTAAACTGTATTCAGACTTTAGTGCTACCCACAAATCTTTTGCATCCTTATACTCATAATAAATGTCATACAATTTGCCTTAAAGAGCACTAAATTTCGGTTGTAATAATGAAAGTTTATTTCCTCAGGAGATTTGGAATTTGTGGATGATATGGTAGGTGTGGAGGTAGGTTTAGCTTGTGATGATGAAGAGGGTGTAGGTGTTGATATATAAGAGTCAAAGTCAATAGCAGAAATGAGTCCTAAAGTTGTAAGCTAATATCTCATCTGATTAGCCCACCGTTTGTAGTTCAAACCGGTAAACTTCTCAGGTTTGGCGGACTTAGATCAACATTAGCCATAAAGACTAAAAAAATTGCTACTCTTGGTAATTCATAGGATCTGACAAAAGAATTGTTTGTCAGGTACAAGCTTAGAACTATATGACAATGGCTCACAAAATTGAAGAAAATTAAAACTCACAATGATACGCTATCAAGAATGGATAAATATGGAGTATATGCACACTGAAACTATTAAAAGTACAGATATAATTGCTTTGTTGGTTATGCAAAGTTATGAAAATAATGTTTTTTATTTCTTTTTTGTAACTCTTAGAAAGAGTATAAAAAGGCACTATATAGTATAGTTGCAGCAGGTACTAGTCTAACAAATAAACTAAGCAAATGAATTTAGATTAGTAAAAGCAATTGATACATTTTCAAAGGACAAGCAAAGTTGCAGCAGAATGTTTTAATAGTGTTAGTCTAACAAATAAACTAAGCAAATGAATATAGATTAGTAAAAGTAATTGATACGTTTTCAAAGGACAAGCAAAGTTGCAGCAGGATGTTTTAATAGTGTTATTCTAACAAATAAACTAAGCAAATGAATATTAACTTAGCATCTAATGCTTGAAAACAAATACATATATATTAGACAGAGAGCACAAAGCGGGGAGCAAAATTGATGAGAGTGAATTACAGAAATGTAACAGTTAAAACTTAGAGATTAGGAAAATTAGAAATTAGGAAAACAAAATGAATGACAGAGCACAATATTACAGATTGATTATTTGAAACAGAAACAATATAATTAGACTCTTGTTCTAGATTGTCAGAAAAATCACTACAAATAATCAAAAATAATTCCAAAAACGGGTTAAAAACGTAGGCCTAAGAAAGGGGTAATCATGTTATCACTGCCCTAGAACAATAGTCACCGCCTTCGCAAAGACGATTCGATGCGATCACGCCTAGCGGTAAGAACCCCCCGAGAAGGTCAGCACCAAAGTTTACTACGAACTTTGGTCTCTTGCTCAATGGAAGTTTGCACAACAAATTAAAACCAGAAATCAAAATATTGTAGAGAATTATGAGAGAGAGAATAGAGATTGCTCACTCTTTTTTCTGTTCTTCAGACTTCCCTAAGATCCCTTTTAATAGTCTTGTGAATTTTTTCCGTTGAGCGAATGATCGTTGATGAGGCCGGAGAGGACACTGACGTTACTGCCATATGGGGGAGAATCTATTAGGTCTCGTGTTTTTATGATGATTTACAAACCCCATTATTGGTACTAATTGATTGTCAAATGATCCTACGCAGAATATGCTATCAAGCAAAATAGTGCTATGTATAGGAGGATGGATGGATTTGCGTTTCAACGATGATATTCATGAAGGTGGAGGCAAGTTAATGAAGAAGCCTTAAATGCTCAAAGATCGACTCAAGCAAATATCTACTTAAGAAGTGCATTCAGGTATAAATTCAAGAAAAGCTTCATCAACAACAAAAACTTGGCAAATATCGATACTCGATCTTTGTATACATTTGTAAGCGATATTTATATTTTTATTTCTCTCTAGATTATAATGTAGGTATGAATAAAGTTGATAACTTTTGAAGCATTAGGGGATTATACACACACACACACTTCAAGACTCGTTCTTATCAAAATCTTTAAAATTTATTTTTAAACAAAAGTGTGATTCGAAAAAATACTTTCTATCCTTAATATTTTATAATTTCAAGTATTTTCCAAAGCCTCAAATTTGTTTTATGTTGTTTCATCTATTTTAAAATGAAAATTAATTTTTCAGTCTATCGGTCGACCGACCGTAATCATCGGTCGACCGACTATATTTTATTTTTCAGTATCTGCAAATTGTTTCTGTGCGGTCAACCGACCAAAACTATCACTCGATCTTTATCAGTCGGCCGAAAGTGTCGACCAATCGACCGATAGTGTTATCAACTGCACTGTACAATTTTAGTCGACTAACACTGTACAATTTTAGTCGTTCTGGTCAGTCGACTGGTTCAAATTGATCAGTCGACCGAATCGCTGATTTCTAGGTAACAACTAGTTTATCAGAATCTGATTTTTAAGGGATTTGTTTTGATTTTTGGATTTTCTTCATATTTGAGCTGATATGATGAGAGACTATAAATAGTTCTCAGGTCACATTTGTTAAATAACTAAGAAAAAAGCTTAAGATTTTATTTTTGAGACTTCTAAGCTTAAATCTTCTACTCATTCTCAAGATCTTCCTTTTCCGGTTTTCACTTTCATACACTCACAATCCCAGTGCTTTAATAGTCAATCTCTTCATCCTTGCCATAGGATTCTTGTAAGAAAGATTGTTATCTTTATCTTATATTGAGTGGCTTTGTGTGGAGGGTTAGATCTCGAGGAGATCGTTGTGCAAGAAGTTTCGGCTTTGAAACCGGATTGTGTAGTAGATTACCATCGGGAGAGGTGGTCGGGGACGTAGGTCGAGAGTGGCCGAACCTCGTGAGCATATCGCCGACTTCATTGGCTAACTATTTCTTACTCTCTCTCTCTCTTTTATATTTACTTGTTGTTATATTTTGTGTCTTTGATTGAATTGAATTTTTATTAGTTGCACATTTAGTTTGATTACCCTATTCACCTCCCCCTCTAGGGTAATTTCAGAATCTTCCGCTCAGGGCTTGTTTGTTTGCACAGAAGTAATTATGAAGTAGCTGAAGTAAAAGAAGTAGAGGTTACTTCTGCTACTTTCAAGCAAAAAAGTGTGTTTGGTTCTCTGAAAAGCTTACTTCCAATACTTCATTAAACGCTTATGTGGCGCCTACATGTCATCCTTACTTCCAAAATATTTTTTCAATCCTCAATACTCAGAAGTAGCTCGGAAGTAGTTGAAATGTTCCAAAATATTTTTTCAATCCTCAATACTCAGAAGTAGCTCGGAAGTAGTTGAAATGCATATTAATTAGGAAATAAATAATTTCAGAAGTAGCTCGGAAGTAGTTGAAATGCATATTAATTAGGAAATAAATAATTTTTTTATTAATATTTCCTTTATTAGTTACTTTTAATAACTTTTCATTGATAAAATTGCTTTTAAATTTAATAATTATTTTGTAGTAATTTGTGATGGTCGTCAGCCAGCTTTTCTTTGGGATGAAGAGAACAGTTTATCTATTAATTCTTTGTCTAAATATCACGTTGATGTTACGATCAAAGGAGGAGGGAAATTGGAGATTCATAGGAATTTATGGTCATCCGGAGTCTCATCGTAGGACAGAGGTAAACAATTATTTTGAAGCTATGTGGTTGAAGGATTTTTCTTGCTCTCAAGTGGCGAGGGGTTATAGCGGCATGAAACTGGTTGTAACGTGCTAGATCAAATTAAAGAGCATGGCGTGGTTTTGAAATTATGGAAGCAACATGTGTTAATTATTTTCTAGTAATATTTTTAAATGTTATCCAAACAAAAAAAAGTAAATGAAAAGGAAGAAGTTCTACTTCCATCTTCTAAAAATATATGAAACAAACAAAAAAATGATATTTCCACTACTTCCTACTTCATAGCTTTGAAAGTTACTTCTATAACGTACTTCTTACTTTCAATACTTCAATTATCCAAACAGGCCCTCAGAGGAAAAAAGGAGAGAGCGGAGGAATCGGGGAAAGCGTTATACAGAGAAGAGGATAAGGAAAGAAATATATATTATGCAAATGTGCCACTCAAAATATCATATTTGCATAAGAATTAAGTAAGAACCCAGTCTTTTAATTAGTTCCAAAACATAATTGTCATGCTTACGACCATGTTTGGATAAGTCGCGTTCTAATTCGATTTGTTGGATTGAGTTGTTAGAACTCGTTACTTGAACTGAAATAGATATTGTGAAATCATATTAACGGCTGTAGAGTTAGATGCCCTACCCAAAGGGTATTTGTAAATAACAAATAAACAATGTATGTAGAAAACATAAAAAATAAGTATGAAGATTTATTAAAATTTCACCAAATAAAGAACCAACTGTGTTTTTTATTGCTTTATGCATACTTTACTCCACCTAGAGAATGGTCTCCCTAATGCTAGAAAACAATCATCAAAATTATAAAAAGTCTCTAAATGTTTTAAGGACATTACATTGAAAATTAATATTCACCGGCCCAAAGACCAACATATTATTGTAAGACTGCCAACTCCCCATCGCTACTCTCTAATTCGTGCTTGCGTTACTAAACTAACCATTATTTAATACGAAGGTAATTTTCGGTGAGGATTCAAGTTTGAAGTACGCGCATCTTAACCTTTTATCAGCCTTAGTTTAATAATAATAATAATAATAATAATCTGCATAAAACTCACATGGTTGGTTAAGCACCAATTAATTGCTTAAGTCGCACATTACGTTGAAGAAAGGTTCGATAAGGACGCGTGGTACATGGACGGTCAAGCTCAGGATTTGAATCATTCAATAATTAGCCGATTAATTAGCGACGTGATTAAGAATTATTGGGCACACCATGTGCAGCCGTTCCCTTCCCCAGCGGCCGGAATTCTAAAGAAAATATCGGCCTCAAGTCTCTGTCACAACAAAACAAAATCATAGCATGCTTTTGATTACTTTGTTTCGGTGGCTTATATAAAAGTATTAGTAGTACCTAACGATTAAAAATTGTCCTGGGACTATGAATTTTTTGTTTTTGTTTTTTTAATAAGCCTAATTCGTTGGGGATACTTTGTGAAGTAGAAAGGTCATTAGGTTAATAAAGTTGGATCTAGAAGAAGTTAGGAAACACGTCGTCATTTGGGACTAATCCCTTTCTATATTGTAAGAGGATGCTAGGTTGACTGCTATGTTTACACTTGCACATCTGCATTTCTTAGATACAATAAACAAAATGTCACAAGTTCAAAAAAAAAAAAAAAATCCCTGCAACTAAAGTTGCAATCTTTAAAACTGTAGTGAACCAAAGAGCTCGAGTATGAACATTTTCCAGGTTAAAAAAAATAAAATCAAATAGTTACAATATACCGTGAAAATGGAGCTGTAAACAACGAGAAAGCCCTTGCCAAGCTTTGGGATAGGCTACAGCTAATTGTGATGAGAACGCAGCTATAACCCCAATTTTTTAAATCGGTCATCAAAATCAGAGGGAGATTGTAGAAACAAAGAGAATCATAAAAATGGTGGAAACACTTCCATGACAAAACAAGAGACGCAATAAGAATTCTTTGTATTGAAGAAAACATGCTAAAAGAACAAAATCACTTTAACTTACGATTTGTCTACTAACGGTAAGTTCCATCTTATTGACAGAAAAGCGATTGAATCCAGTTTCTAAAAGGAAAATGGTACTAAGGGGGTTAAAAAAAAACAAATACGAAGACTAGATGTTATTCAGGCGTCATGATGCAGCTAAAACATTTTTGTGAACACAAATGCTACGGCAACAAACTAGAATGATAAAAACATATTTGTCTGCACGAAGACAGAAACAAAACAAATCTATTTGCGCAGCTTATATATAATCATTAACAAATTGTCACGAGCAACCTAGTCTAGAATAGTAGAACAATTTGAAAGATAAAACACCTTCAAGAATTCATATATCAAGCAACTAGCGATAAGAAACTCAATGTAGGAATTAACAACAAGAATGCTACTATTACAAAACATGCTCTAAGAGTATGAATATCCGATACCTACACCTACAGCAAAAGTTGTGCAAGAGAAAACATAGGATAGCCCAAAGATCACAAAGCTAACAAATTCCATTTTCAGGCTCCGAATAGTAAGATATAAGCACGCACAGCTAAATTTGAAGTCAGAAGGACAAAGCAGTAATCAGAAACTGAGAGTTTGCAATCAGTACCTGTTCCTAAAAACTAGTCTTCTTTCCACCATAGAAAAAAAAAATAACGGGAAAGAACCATACACAGTCTAAGCTACTTGGATGTTCTCTTTGCTAGTCCCAGTTCTATTCATCATCTTCCTGGAAAAAATAAGTTCGAAAGTAAAACGAAAACGATCAAAACATAGAACATATATAATGGAACTAAACAGAAAATAATAAAACACGGATCATACGACAATTTTTAAAAAAAAACATTTGTAAGCTTGATGAAAATGCATTTTGATGTAGTGGCTCAAACAAAACATTACAACAAAAGCAATGGCCTCTTAAGAAAACCTTAAAATGCAGTAGATTTCACAAGATCCTACAATCTCGTGTGTTCTTGAATTCCTACGCTTCAGCTTCTTTGATGTTCTTAATGCTGTTTTTAGGTAGAAAGTTAGTCTTTAGACGGCGTACTACTCTCCAACATCATAACCTTAGCAAATGCATCCCACTAGCCCCTCTTGTTTGAAGATCACAAAGTTTATTTGGCGAAAGAACCATATGCATCAGGCAGACGACTTATACATGCACTTGGGCTTTAGTTTTATAGCATTCTAACACACAAAATATGTGTATAAAGTATTTATTTGCAGTAACTAGTAAGGCAATTATGTTGTTGTTAACATGTATGTGCACGTGACACGTATCTTCAAACATGAATATCATGGGACTAAGTATGGACAATGCACGACATGTAGCACATCTTAATTTCTTGAGACTCTTCTGAAATCAGGAACTCATAAGTAGAGATACTTGTTATACTTGTTCCATGGTTCATGACATTAGGCATGACAATAATTTCTTATCTACAGCTAGAATATGCATCTTGTTAAAACGACTCCTGTATTCTTTCTATAAAACATAATAATTTCTTATCTACAGCTAGAATATGCATCTTGTTAAAACGACTCCTGTATTCTTTCTATAAAACATGGTATGGAAAAAGGAATGAGAATATGCATCTTGTTAAAACGACTCCTGTATTCTTTCTATAAAACATGGTATGGAAAAAGGAATGCAAATGTCAAAACAGATTTTACTACTTCAGTATCACGTAACATTATCACTTCTATTGAGACTATGAGACTTGAAGTTGAAGCTAGGCTTGATTTTGACAGTTATAGTTGTATAGTTTCAGCACAAAAGAAGCACAATAACCACATAAAACTTGGTAAGGAACAGATTATTTCCCTTTGGTCAGAGACACGTGCCCTTTGATGTCTCCATCAGAATTAACATCTACTTTCCATTCTCGCTTCTTTTTCCTCCTATTTATTACTACACAAACAAAACTAGTTCTGTTTTGCTCAAATTAATTTCATAAATCAGATATAGGTTGCATCAAAAAATTAAGATTAAAAAGAGAAAATATCTAACTGGACTAATATCATATGGTTACTAAAACTAGAATTCTAAGACAATATTACATAATTACCGTACAACTCGCCCTTAACAAAGCCACCAAAACTCGTTCAGAACCCCACAATATACATGGAATAAGATTCAGTGAAATCGTCAAATTGCTACACTACATATACTTTAACAGTTGGCCATCAATCACACAACTAAGGGAAAATTGGATATAAATTGCTCTTACATTTTCAATAAGTAATCTAAATTATCAACATATGCCACATCCTTATAGATCTCAAAGTACAATAATAAAGTGATTAGAAAATAAATCTGAGGCTGTTGCATAAAATATAGTAATTACCTCTGCATCACCATCATTCACCTCAGACTTTGACTTGTCAGATTCCTCTCCCTCAGCTCCACCATTCTATTTCCCATACATAACAGAAAAAATTTAAAATTACAAGACAACTATGCAAAATTAACAGTCGATTCATTAATCTGCAAAATAACATTATTTATACCATCGTCTCCCCTCGGTTATACGCTTCCATTATTTTCAGGTACTCAGCCTTCAGTTTCTCGGCCTTCGCCACAAACGGAGCTTTCTCCTATAAGCTCATGAACAAAATTTATCAATAACAGAAGGAATAAAATCTATTTTTTTTAAAAAAAAAAACTCAAACGCTTACAGAATCACTCATAGATTTCCACTTATCTCCCCCAGCTTTGCTAACCTAACTCAGAAACGAAACAAACGTATAAGCCACAAATTCACCCCAAGAAAACAGAGGTTATCAAAGAATACTGCGATCTGGATGCTCACAACCGAGACGAGCTTGTTGTCAGGATTCTTCTCCTTGAATTCCTTCCTGAAGCCATCCCTGTTAGATCAAAACCCAGAGATTCCATCAGCAGATCATCCTATGACTCAAAAACAGAAATAAAACAGCAAAAAAAAGGGAGGAAATAGATCGTAATACATGAAGAGTAAGAAGGCGCTCAGAGATCTCTTCGGCTTGTTCGGATCCCTCACCTTCTTCCCGCCCCTCTTCGTCACCGCGAGCCTTGGATTAACGGAAACTATAGATCAGATCGCTGAAACCCTAGCTCTAAAGCACATTCACTTTTAATAGCACAAAATGATTAGAAATTCGAGGGGGGGAAAAGAGATCCGTGATTCGCAAAACGATGGCTAAAACAGCGATCCGTGACGATCAAGAGAAAAAACACGTCAGATCGCGAAAGCACTGTGATTAAAGCACTAGCAAAGTAAAATCGCAGAAAATTATAGAAAAAACCGAGAAAATAATCGGCGCTCTATGATGATCGGGAGAAACAACAGATCAGATCGCTAAAACCCTGTATCTAAAGCAATAGCTGATAAAACTATCGAAAAATAAGAAGAAAGGAAAAAAAAGAGCAGAGAACCGTGTTTAATACTTGCTGTTCGTCGTGGCTGCCGTCAATCTTTGGACTTTCATCGCGAGATCTGAACAGAGAAAACAATGTTTGTGAGCGAACGGTGGAAATTGGGAAGAAATTGAGCCAAAATTGGGGAAAGCACCTTCGAATTAGGGTTTCGTTATATTGAGAGAACGAGTTAAGCGCTGGGAGTTTGGGGGGAGGGGTATATAATGGAAATTGGAGGGAAGGGAAATGAGAGCACAAGATTTTGGCGGGATTTCAAATTTGTTGAGATGTCCGAGCTGGGTTCAAACCGTTTGATAGATGACACGTGATATGCATGCAATTAAAGTCCCACACAAATTTGTCAAATTTTAGAGCTTTTCATGGAGGAGACATTTTCATACTTAATGTGACTTTAATTACGAGCAGCGCTCTTTGTTTGCACTTTGCTTTTTTATTTTCAACACACTTATATTTTAAAAACTTACGTGAAAACTTTCCTAAAATAAAATTGTCGACACGTTCCGTTCTTCAACCATCTTGATAAGCGTTTTTATTTGCACGACATGTTTGGGGGTTGAATGGAAAAAACAAATAGAGGCAAAACCTTAGTTTTGAATAAGCAAAAAAAAAATCTATATAATAATTCTATTTTAGTTATTATTGTAGTTCCAAGTACCATTTTCAACTCGAAACATATCTATCAAGACATCTGTAGACATACAGAACGGTACTTATGCACGAATTATAAAAGCAACAATGTTCTTTTCTGGTATCTTTACCAGAAACCAAAAATAGAGCAAGATAAAATACTATTCACCCGTGCAAATCGCCAGAAAATGAAAGTGCTTACTTCGGTTCGAATTCAAGTTCAACCTAAATCATGGTGACCGTTGTTCAAACTTGTTTCAATCTTTCCAATGACACCAAGATCACCATGTTTTTTTTTTCAATTACGTAGAGGAATGACAGAAGTTCGAGCAAGGGTCCAGGTTGCTGAGTAGTATTGTATACATCGCATTATATACCGCTCAAGAAAAAGAAAATAAACATTTTGGAACGCATGATTTTTTTTCCCCCCCGACTGAGATGGGAATGCTTAGCACTCGCATCACAACTACGCAAATAATCATGAACTTTAAGATGAATTATCTTTTATGCTGTTTCGATCTTTGGACTTAAAGCAATAAAAGAAAATTGCTAGAGCGCAAACCAGTGCATTATTCTCTATTTCATCTATTATTATAGTGTGTAGATCTAGCAAAACATACTAGAACTAAGATGATTTTGCGTTTGCTAAAAAAAAGATAAGTGCGGCTTCTTTGATTCTTTTCGAAATTGTTAAACTCGTCAGTAGGAGCTCACACTTTTCTCTCGTAGTTTAGCAATAGTTTTGGAGACAATAGTGTCGTTATTAGTGCTATTCTTTGCTTAAGTTCTAGATTAAGGTAACATCATCAAAGTTTGGTCAAAACAACTCAGAACCGATAAGCAATCATGGTAACATGTACATGGATTACTTTAAGACGGGAAACTACTCCGTTTGGCTAAGCATTCTCAGTTCTCAATATTAAGATACATAAATGACACTTCGGTAGAGTTTTGTTAGTTACAAACAAACAGCCAAACAAAATTTGGGTTGAAAACTGCACGGACGAACACCTGCTAAGGGGCTGTTTGTTTTGAGTATTTTGCCTCAGGGAGGGGGTGGAAAGCTTTCCACCCCCTCCCCGAGGCAAAATACTCAAAATAAACAGCCCCTAAATGTGTGGTGTAAACACCAACGCCTAGCGTATAACAAACATTGAAATGCAAACCAGATAGGGTGGTAGAAAAAATACATTTTCAAGGTTAAAAACATTAGCTCCACTATAGTTGGGAGGCAAAGGAAGCGAAAATGGAAAATTTTAGATTATCGCAACAAGAAGCTAGAGTCTAGTGCGTTAGTTTTACAAAAAAAAAAAAGGCAACCAAAAGCCAAATGTTTCAAGATGAATGGTTCTTTTCATCTACCCCTTCATGGCAATATATGGCTTCACACCTAGTCATCACTTCAATTACGGAGGAAAATTCAAGAGAAATGAACACAAACAGAATGCAAGAGCATAATAATGACTAATATATATATATATATAGCAAACCACACCCACGCTCAATAGATAGTAGATATTTATATTAGCAGAAAATCCCCTCAGCAAAGCAAATGTCAACGAAAGAACATAACAAGTTAGAACAACCAAATGTCAACGAAAGAAGATGGTAGTTTATAACGAGAATTAACATAAAAGGCAGCCACTCGCCCTAACCAGACGTCTCAGCTTGCAGGATACCGACAATAAAACCCTTTTAACCTTTTACACCACAACGTGCAGAATAACAACCATGCCAGTCAAACTTCCAATCATTTGCATAGAGGCTCAAAAAGATATAAATAGCTCAGAAACAACTAAAACATCACACCACATGCTAATGTGGCGCAACTATATAACTTACCACAATGTGAATGCACAAATTAAGAAGGGCTGAAAACTTTAACCATCATACATAACGGGATAGACTAAACCAAATCGGAAGTTGACTTGTTATCAAACAACATAATATGTTTTTTAAAAAAATATCAACAGAGTAGGAGATTATGAAGCATTAAACACTGATATTGTTTTTAACCCATAATGATTCAGGTCCTAATAGTTACAAGGAATGAACTCACATCCATCCCAACAAAATGTAAGCATTTCTCAAGCACAAGATTTGAGTTTAAAAGATTCACATTCCTATGAAGCCCACTCCCCTATTTCCTACGATAACCAAAGGGGGCCAAAGAGATGGGAGTATAGCAAAAACTCCCATGTAAATCATCCTCACCGCTTTTCCTACTTTAGTCTTCATCCTCATCGTCGTCCTGCGATAAACAAAAAAACATGCAAATTAACAACCGCCTATCACGAGGAAAAATAGTTGTGATTGTAGAGCAACCGCAATAATTTGAGGACCGTTTTAAAAAAAATTACAAGGGTATAAGAGATGATGCATTACCTCCTCACTCCCGGTTCCTTCTTCCTCGTCATCGTTAACCTCGGACTTGGACTTGTCAGACTCCTCTTCCTCCACAACGTTTTCCTCGGTCTGGTGAATGCCCAAAACATAAATGAGCGATTCCAGGTAGCAAATCGTCTGATAATGGCGTTTCGTATAATATTATTGGGGCAAAATAAAGTATGCATACCGTCTCCCCTCGGTTGTACGCCGCGATTTTCTTCTCGTACTCGGCTTTTAACTTCTCGGCCTTGTTCTGGAAAGGAGCCTTATCCTGGAATTGGGGCAAAATACATGTTAAATTACTGAAATTAGGGCAAAAACGAGGCCCAAAGAGAATGGATTCCGTTTAAAGGGAAGAACTCACGGCATCAGACAACGATTTCCACCTCTCACCGCCAGCTTTCCCGACCTAATTCCACAACCATTAAATAATTTCAAATTATTCACAATATCCAGGGCGAAAATTAAAAAAAAAAGCTCAAGAAAAACAGAGGAGTTAGGGTCTTAAAAGGAATTAGGGTTTACAGCGGCAACGCTCTTATTCCTAGGGTTCTTCTCCTTGAACTCCTTTCGAAATCCCTCCCTTTAATAACAAAATCGACCAGCGAAAAAACCAAATCAGGCAAAAAAAACCAAAAAATTCACAAAAAAATTAAAAAGTTCCAGATCAATCAGTACATGAAAACGAAGAAAGCACTTGGAGGCCTCTTGGGCTTGTTAGGATCTTTCGCGCCCTTTCCCTTCTTCTCCACCTTCTTTGCTCCTTTCTTCACCGCCAGCCTTCGATCCAAACGAAAAACAAGATCAAAACCCTAAATCCAAAGATCAAACCCTAAAACCAATCAATCCAGAAACTTACTTGTTGTCGCTGGCCCTCGACGAGCTCGCCTTCGGCTTCCGTCCCTTCATCGCCTACAAATCTGCAAAAATCCGATCAGATCCGTGAAAAAATCGCGAAAAAATGGATCAAACTTGGGGCGAGAGGGGGGGGGGCGAGATCGCTTCGTGAAAAAATCGCGAAAAAATGGATCAAACTTGGGGCGAGAGGGGGGGGGGCGAGATCGCTTACGATTAGAGCTAGGGTATCGAGGGGCAAAATGGGAATATGGAGGAAAGGCGAAGCGATGCGTGGAGATAAGAAGGGCAGAGAGAGGACTCGGAGGGAATTAAAATTTCGTGAATGGACGATGGAGGATTAAATTGGGAAGGGGGAGGATTTGGGCGGGATTTTGAAATTTTGTGTGGTGACACGTCATCGATCCGCGGGATGGGTTTTTGTTGGCCGGGATTGGGTCGTCTTGGGCTTGTGCTTCTGTTGGGTCTGTGTTCATGGGGTCACTGTGCGGAGAGGTGCACGTGCGAGTGGTGGAGAGACACGTGGGGGTTTAGATATTTTGTGGGGTGAATTATGTGATTGCCCTTTGAGACTGTTCATGGATGTTGATCGGCTTCACATAGTGCAACTTTATTAATATCAACTAGTTTTATGTCTATACGATGTACAGATTTGTTTAATATATAAAAATTAATGTAGCAAAAAAATACAAAATAAAATAGTAATAATATATAAGTAGTCAGAAATGATACAACTAAAACTGCATATATGTTTGACTTACTATTAAACTGTAAAAAAGAATCAAAATATAATTTCCCTATTATCATAACAAAATAGATAAAATGTCTCATGTCTATATGATTAATGTTATAATATTTTGATATACCAAGTAATTAGTATGTAGCATAAAGTTTAGTTCCAAACAAAATATTTAAAGCACATAGAGATACTTGTCAAGTATATATATCTATAGCATAAAGTTTAGTTCCAAACAAAATATTTAAAGCACATAGAGATACTTGTCAAGTATATATATCTATGAATCAAAACAATAATTATCAATATATTGATAAACAAAATATCTATCATAATCATATCAAGTAGTTAGGTTTCTCATCGCAAAACCAGCAAAAAAATATGTAGTGCATATAAAAGTTTACTAAATAAGGTTTTAGACCAGAATACTAAATATAAGTTTCAGACATCATGAATCAGATAGAGATTTTTCAAAAATGAGCTTGAACTCTCTGTAGAATATTCTAATTCTCTTTTTCAATTTTGATTTGTTTTGTTTTTTGTTGCTAGACATTTGCAGAAAAATCAAGTCAACTGAAACTGAGCGCTCGACATCAGATTCTAAAAAATTTCTCTTGCAAGGAGTAATGTTATCCGAGGAACAAATTTCAACTTCATTATCACAAGTGACCGATAACGAGCCACGTGCTTCAGTATAACATAATAGTTAGCATGTTAATGAGGTGTCAGGAAAAGATTGTTGTACAATTAATATGAAAAATCAAGAAATTAATAGTAAAGCGAAAAAAATAGGCAATTAAAAGTGATAATGGTGAAAGTTGTAGCAACAAAAGATACTACTTAAAAAGATATTAAAGAATTTGGTATTACATTTAGAAAGATTACTATGACAACCTATAATCAGAAATCTTCTCGGTGAATTCCAGTAATTAAGCTAGCTACTTCTCTCAAATCTTCTCGGTGAATTCCAGTAATTAAGCTAGCTACTTCTCTCAATTAATCTATGGTTAAGTTTTTCATGATCAAGTAAATGCATGGTTCAATTAAGCTTCTCTCAATTAATCTATGGTTAAGTTTTTCATGATCAAGTAAATGCATGGTTCAATTAAGTATTTAATTTTTTTTATTTGTACATCAAGGAGAAGGTGGTGGAAGTTTTTGATGCAAAGTGTCAAAAGTTAATTAGAAGCTTCACGGGATTAATAAATGGGTCATGACAAATAGAACACAAGCCAGAAATAATGTTAACTAAACTTCAAGCTTTCATTTGTTTCGAAAACTTCTAAAACTCAAATGGTAAAAAAACGTTGTATTATTAAAAGTCATTCTACTCATATGTTAGATAAGAATCTGACAATATATAATGCATTCTTTAAAAAATCTAATATGAAAAACATATTCTACACATTTTTGGAAAATAAAAGCATGTTTATTTTATCTATTTAGTTAGCATACTAATAAGATATGAAGAAAAGATTTTTGCACTATTAATGTGAAGAATCAAGAGAACAATAGTAAAACGAAATTCAAAAGTAACAAAGGTGAAAGAAGCAGCAACATCAAAAGAGTATTTGAAAAATAAATATTGTGAAATATACAACAAAAGTGAATTTGAGAGTTTTGCCTTGTCAGGTTGTCTCCTTGATTATGGAGAGAGGTGTTGAGGTGTTACTATAAGTATTAGTTTTGAACATAGTTGAGTATGGGTGGAGGTTGTACATATAATGCTTTTGGAATGACATGAATACTTACCTTTCATTTCACAAAAAAAAAAAAATACCAACATGAGAAATGAAAAAGAAAAATAATACTAAGTGTATTGACTTACATTATCAAGATCATCTTTCTTTTTGGAAGATTCAGCTTCATTAGTGAAATATTCTTGACACGTCGACTCCTAATGATTTAGAAGGAAAAAATATTACTAATATATTGCTCAACCTCATCTATATACACAGATTGATACATGAAATGAATAGATATGTAGCTCTATAAAAGAAGGAAATATGTAATGTACCTGGTTCAAATCTAAGCTGTCTCTGAAAACTACTATCAGATTTTCATCATCAGTCATTTTAGAGACAGAAAATACATGCCAAATGTAACGCCCTTGGTTTTAACAAGACTGCAGTCCGAGATAAAAGCAAGAATGTCAAACCTGTCATGCACTACACCGTGCAAAAACATTTTTCACCATCATAATAAGTATCTATCTAGTGGAAACAATAACGTGTGTAGACACAAACAGGCAAAAGAAAATGTACAGCAGAAATATTAAACAACAGATATTCTGAAAGAAATAACCACCACTGATATAAATCAAAAGAATCTCAAAAAAAGGAACAGTATTTGAACTGAGTACAACTGTCTCGACATAGAACAAAGGACATGACAATAAGGCACACTGCCTTTACAAAACTAGAAATAACATCTCAATGTTCATGAACCAAGTCGTCGTGGAGTCCTAAACATAATCTGCTAATAAAATATCTATAAGTAGTAACTAGAGCAAATCCATTAAGCTACGGCTCTCCGTGCACCTGGCTCGTTACCTAGCTAAAAATGGGGAAACAACGAGCGTCAAAGCGCTATAGCGAGTAACATCTCAACCAACCCCAAGGGAAGGGCTAGTTGGATAGAAAAATACTGATAATACATATAGATAATCATAACATCAAATCTGAAATAAAAATGGTAGTTTGATATTTAGGAATTTACAACATGTGCGTGGATGTCTCAACCATCCCATAAGCTCATATTGTAAATAGCTAACTATCAACTCTAACTATAACTTGGAGTAAAATCTCCATTTCGAACTATCTTAAAAATATCCTATCAAATGTCAAAATACTTGTTCAACTCTTGAACTTCCTCTACCATATGTTAGTTTAGGCAAAATTCACTGAATGTCCAATACATGGACTGTATGAAACCAATGTCCAACACATGGACTACACATGGGGTAGGTCCAACACATGGACTATAAATAACGTAGGTCCAACACATGGGCTGCAAAGCTACATGTCCAACACATGGACTGAAATGAGCAAATGTCCCACACATGGACTATATGATCGAGGTCCAACACATGGGCCGTAATAGATAGGCGTCCAACACATGGACTACAATGGATTTCAAATTAAAAACATCTATATACTATTCACTCTCATGTCTCGGTGAAATAAACAAAGCCTCCTGTCTGTAGTCAACTCGTGAACACAATTCTTTGTGCTTAACAATACCAAATAATCTAGAAATCTAGCCAGCCACACGACGTATGCATAAAACAAAACAGGGTAGAAAACTGACTCGCGGTCGACCGTGGCGCCCAGCGCGGTCGACCTCACTAAGAACAGAAACTCACTGTGTTTCTGTGCTTCCCAGCGGTCGACCGCCACGCCATGCACGGTCGACCGCGATCGATGGTCGACCACCGCACCCAGCGCGGTCGACCACGATTAAGACAGAAACTAAAATCCGATATGTGCACGATACGCGGTCGATCGTCGCGCCACCCGCGGTCGACCGTGAAGCAGGAAAAAATCCGATTTTCAGGTTTTTGTTCTAACTGATATCGATCTCGATCTTCGTGTGGTATTTATATGTACTAGCAACCCTATGCATATGATTTAATATATCTGGAACATGGTATAAACAGTCTAATCACTATAGACAAAAAAGAAACGATTTAAAACATGCATATATATGACGAAACCATCGAAAACAATTGTTTTTCTTTCAAAATTCTTGTTATACTAAACACCAGTTCAAAATCTGCACTTAGGAAAACGTGGGTGATCCGTATTAATCCGAAAACATGTTCTTTTGCAACATACAATATAAAGATCAACTTTTATACTCAAACTAGCATGTTAGGCTTAACAAAACCTGTGAAAAACATTATTTAAAAGCATTTAAAACTGGATGCAGGGTTGGGCAAGATGAAACTCGCCTGAGGGGTGATGAACAACTGTGGGTAAGGTCATGAGGGGGTTCTCCTTCGCTGAACACCGCTGGATCTCGCTCAAACTCCTCGAAATCCTCCAAGAATCGCCCAAAGAACAAGCTAAGGTTTGCAAGAGGGTAGGGGGAGACTGCTAGGGTTTTCTGTGATGAAGAGGAGGCTCTCCTAAATTATTTAATATATATATAAGCTCTCAAACCCGACACAAAACCCAACACAAAACCCAACACAAATCGGACTGGGAAAAAATAGTATGGCCGCTGTGCGGTCGACGGCCGCGCCACGCGCGGTCGAACGCACATCAGAAATCTTCTGCGCATGAACCTATCGTGTGCTAGTCTTTTCCACTTGATTTCTCTCACATAATCATACTTATTTGATCCCAAAACACTTGTTATCATACTCCTCTATTATCTAAACATAATTTTCATAATAAAAACTCATTTATTTAATTATACAGGGTTTTACATTCTTCCCCCTTTAAGAGAATTTCATCCTCGAAATTCCAAAATCGACTCACAAGCATTAAAAATACGAGAGAATCATAACATCTCATAGCATAACTTTTCAGATATGAACATAGCGGTATTTAAGGTTAGCAGTCTAGAATATAAATACTTGTGCCTTAATCCCTAACTAAATGGGAATAGTACGTCAGGCGAAAAATCCAAACAAGAAACCCCCTATATATATATCAAGTATCCCAAATGATTACGGATTAAGTGTCAATACCCCCATTCTAGCGTTAAAGATAAATACAACTATTCCATAACCATCATAAATCATAAGAAAATAAAATTCAAACAATCTTACCTGCTCAAATAGGTGTGGGTAGTCGCGATGCATATCCTCCTCACGCTTCCAAGAAATCTCCTCAGATCCTCTCCGGTTCCATTGGACTTTCACCAAAGGAATCACTTTATTTCTAAGCTTCTTGTCCTCTCTAGAAAGTATACAAACTGGGATCTCTTCGTAGTCAAATCATCCCAAAGTTCGATCTCTGGAGCATATAATACTCGCTATCTCTCCTCATCATGAAGGTGCTTCCTGAGCATAGAGATGTGAAATACGTCATGCACACTAGACATCGATACTGGAAGATCTAGTTTATAAGAAACAGTCCCAATTCGCTCAATAATCCGGAAAGGGCCAACATATCTCGGGGCAAGCTTCTCCTGTCTACCAAATCGCTGCACACCCTTCATCGGCGATACCTTCAGCATGACAAAATCTCCCTCCTGAAACTCTAACGGTCGCCGTCTATGATTGGCATAGCTCTTCTGTCGACTCTGAGCGGCTAAAATGTGCTTCCTAATCACTGCTACTTTTTCGATAGTTTGCCTCACCAGCTCTGGTGCAAGCAACAAGCTATCTCCGGCTCTGCCCAACATATAAGGGATCTACAAGGCCTTCCGTATAATGCTTCATACGGAACCATACCAATCGTCGCTTGATAACTATTGTTATAGACGAACTCTATCAACGGAATATGATCTTCCCAACTGTCCTGGAAATCAATAACACAAGCCCTCAGTATGTCCTCCAACACCTGGTTCATCCTCTCAGTCTGGCCATCCGTCTGAGGGTGAAATACACTGTTGTACAATAACTTGCTGCCGAATGAATCCTGAAAACTCCTCCAAAAGTGCGAGGTAAACACTGATCCTCGATCTGATACAATCGTATCTGGAACTCCGTGAAGTCGAACTATCTCCCGAATAAATATCCTCGCATATGTCTCGGCGGTATAAGTGGTCCTCACTGGAATAAAATGTGCCTTCTTTGACTTCGGCAACCCTACAATGAAATTTATAGAAATGTCTGCCCACTTCTACTCTGGAATGGATAAAGGCTGAAGTATCCCTGCTGGTCTCTGGTGCTCTACCTTCATTTGCTGACAGGTGAAACACTTAGCCACATAATCTGAAATGTCTCTACGTATGCCACTCCACCAGAAGTGTCTCCTTAAGTCCTTATACATCTTGGTGGATCCTGGATGCACTGTATACCGAGTACGATGTGCTTCATCAAGCAACTCCTTCTTCAGCTCCACACTGGCTGGCATAACTAGTCGATCTTTCATCCAAAGTCCTCCATCTGCTCCAATGGTCCAATCATCTTTGGGCTCTTTGGCAATCTCCTCCTTCTGGATTTGAATCCAAGAGTCCTCTAACTGAGCTCTGATCACTCTGTCCCTCCAAGATGGCTATACTGAAATAGCTCCCAAGTATGCGTTGGTCCCACCAATCTCTGGCCTAAACTCGAACTGACTAAGGGTGAGAAGATCTTTATACAACGAGCATCTCAAAGCCGCAAATCTGATGTCGACGCTTCCTACTCAAAGCATCTGCCTCGGTGTTCGCCTTCCCCGATTAATACTGAATCGCGAACTCGTAGTCCTTGATAAACTCAATCCATCACGCTGCCTTTGATTAAGTTCTTTCTATGAGAACATGTACTTTAAACTCTGATGGTTTGTGAAAAGCTCGAACTAAACTCCATATAAGTAGTGTCTCCACGCCTTCAGCGCGAATACTACCGCTGCTAACTCCAAATCATGAGTAGGGTAGTTCTGCTCATATGCCCTAAACTATCGTGAAATGTATGCTACTACTCTCTGAGTCTGCATCAGAACACCTCCCAAACCTACTGACGACGCATCCGTGTACACAACAAATGTCCTGTCACTGCTCGGAATGGTAAGAACTGGCGCCGTATAGTCAACTTAACCTTCAAGGTATCAAAGGCCTTCTGGCACTCCATGCTCCAAGTGAACTGTACGCCCTTCTTCGTAAGGCGTGTGAGTGGCATTGTAATCTTCGAGAAGTCCTGAATGAACTTCCTATAATATCCGGCCAAACCCAAAAAGCTACGAATCTCGGTAACCGTCTTCGGTAGTTCCCAATCAAGCACTGCTAAAACCTTAACTGGGTCTACCACTATGCCCTCTCTGTTGACAATATGGCCAAGAAACCTGACTTCAGAAATCCAAAACTTACACTTGCTGAACTTAGCATATAGCTGATGTTCATGCAAGGTCTGCAAAGCCAAACATATATGCTGCTCATGCTCCATCTCCGATCTCAAGTAGATAAGAATATCATCGATAAACACAATCACGAACTGGTCCAAAAATGGACGGAAGACCCGGTTCATCATCGATAAACACAATCACGAACTGGTCCAAAAATGGACGGAAGACCCGGTTCATCAAATCCATGAATACCACGGGTGCATTGGTCAACCCAAATGGTCAAAAATGGACGGAAGACCCGGTTCATCAAATCCATGAATACCACGGGTGCATTGGTCAACCCAAATGGTATAATCAGAAACTCGAAGGACCCATATCGAGTCAGAAAGGTGGTCTTGGGAATATTCATCTCCCGGACCCGCAACTGATGATAACTAGAACGAAGATCAATCTTCGAGAAATACTATGCTCCCTGCAGCTGATCGAACAAGTCATCAATCCAAGGCAAAGGATATCTATTCCGGATAGTGACCTTGTTCAACTCACAGTAGTCGATACACAATCGCATACTACCATCCTTCTTCTTCACGAAGAAAACCGGCGCTCCCCATGGAGAATGACTCCTACGAATAAAGCCTTGAGCTAACAACTCATCCAACTGGGTCTGTAGCTCTTTCATCTCAGCAGGTGCCATGCGATAGGGTGCTCGGGATATCGGGATTGTGCCCAGCTGTAACTCAATACAGAACTCAACCTCTCTTACAGAAGGTAACCCAGATATGTCCTGAAAGACATTCTGATAATCTGAGACGACTCTAGTCTCATATATATCAACACTCTGCTCTCGAAGCATCACCTCCTCGATGTACGCCAGTAATGACTCCGCAAACTGGTTCCCCTGAGAGGTTGCCACAACTAACTCGGACCCATCGGACGCCCGCAACTTGACTGTTTTCGTAAAACAGTCAATACTGACATGATAGGAAGATAGTCAATCCATACCCAGAATAACATCGAACTCTGACATGCTCAACACTATCAGATCGACAATAAGCTCAGACTCGTCTAAGCTGATAATACAACTCCTACAAATGCTCTCCAAGAGCGACATCTCACCTAAAGGGGTGGAAACTGACAAAGGAGTATCTAGAGGCTGAGCTACTAGCTGGAGTCTACTCATAAAAGCACAAGATATGAAAGAGTGAGAAGCTCCCAAATCGAAAAGAATATGGGCTGGAAGAGAGTTTCCCCTCCACTACGGCCCCGCTCGCTCCATGATCACGAGGGACTACTGTATAAACCCTATCGGTGGCCTGAACCTATTCCGCTACTGGAGGTGGAGAAAATGGAACTACCTGTCCCTGAGGGACTTCCTGCACTGCACGAATCTGCCCCTCAATCTTCGGTACCACTAGTGGTACCTCTAGTCTCGCCTGCTGACCCTGACCTCGGCCCTGGGCTCTGTTCTGCTACTGATTCTGCCCTCTCCCTTGTTGGGCTCCTGCTGGTATACTGCGACATTCTGATGCTTTATGCCCAATCTTACGGTAGTTATAACATGCATCATGAAACTTACGCTGCTAGGGTGCTCTCTGATCATGCTGAGGTCCTCTCCTATGAGGGCCTTGCTGCTGGGGTCCTAGAAATGATCTCTTGTTCTTGCCCTTATCTTTGTTGTTTCCCTCCTTGTCCTTCTGGAACAAGGCTGACTCATTCTCCTGAGAGATGGCAGCATCCGCTACCTCCCGAACTGAATAAAACCTCCTAGAAATGAGGTATCGACGAAGGCTGGGGCGAAGTCCTGCTAGGAACATCTGAGCCTGGTGCTCTCCGATCTGCCACATGCCCATGAAATGAAGCAGACTCATAAACTTGCTCTCAAAGTCTGCTACCGACAAGTCCCCCTGAGACAATCTGGATAACTCAAGCTCTTTCCCGGTACGTGCCGCAGACGAGATAAACTGCTCATCAAAGAAATAGGTGAAGTCCTCCCAGGTGAGTGTCATCCTCTGATCTGGAGTAAACTACAACCGATACCATCTCCCCACATCCCCTTTGAGACTGTAAGATGCCAGCCTCTACTTCTGAACTGAAGTCACATTCAATATCTCAAGAATGTTACTCACATCCTCTTTCCACTTATGTGCTGCCAGTGAATCTGACGATCCCTGGAACTTCGATGCTCTCATCTTTTGGTATCTCTTCACCAGACGGAGCCAAGTCTCCTGCTCTGCCGCTCCATCTGCAACTGCCTGTGGTGTAGGTGCTGATGCATTCTCCTGAAAACTCCCCGCAACTGGGAAAGCTGGTACAACCGGTGATGGAACTACTGGTGATGGTGGTGGGGTGATGTGGCTCGTCACAAGCTCCTCAAGAGCTGCCATCCTAGCGGCTATGGGATCCATCAGGTCTATCAAGTATTGGGGAGCCTGCTGCGACTTGGGTGGAGCCTGCTGTGGCTCTGGTGGAGTCTGCTGTAGCTCTGCCTGACCAGTTCTCCGGGTACTAGGTCTACCGCATCCTGCCATCTGAGCATATGAGAGAAGGTTTATGAGTCTTCAAACAAAACATATATATATCTCGTATCATATATCATTCACGCAAATACTTTTAATAGCATGAAAAAAATTTCATAGTTTTTTTTGAATACGTGTATATAACGCCCTCACTCATTCTAGAAATTTCTAGCGGACTCTATACATGAAACTTAAGAAACTCTATTCTAACTCCACGACTCGACACAGGATGATCCTAAGGATATTGGAACTAGAGCTCTGATACTAATTGTAACGTCCCTGGTTTCAACAAGGTTGCAGTCCGAGGTGAAACCAAGAATGTCAAACCTACCATGCACTACATCGTGCAAAAACATGTTTCACCATCACAATAAATATCTATCTAGTGGAAACAATAACGGGTGTAGACACAAACAGGCAAAAGAAAATATACGACAGAAATATTAAACAACGGATATTCTAAAAGAAATAACCACCATTGATATAAATCAAAAAAATCTCAGAAAAAGGAACAATATCTGAACTGAGTACAACTGTCTCGACATAGAACAAAGGACATGACAATAAGGCACATTGTCTTTACAAAACTAGAAATAACATCTTAATGTTCATGAACCAAGTCGTCGTGGAGTCCTAAACATAATCTGCTAATAAAATATCTATAAGTAGTAACTAGAGCAAATCCATCAAGGTATGGCTCTCCGTGCACCTGGCTCATTACCTGAAAGTGGGGAAACAACGAGCGTCAAAGCGCTATAGCGAGTAACATCTCAACCAACCCCAAGGGGAGGGCTAGTTGGATAGAAAAATACTGATAATACATATAGATAGTCATAACATCAAATCTGAAATAAAAATGGTAGTTTGATATTTAGGAATTTACAACATGTGTGTGGATGTCTCAACCATCCTATAAGCTCATATTGTAAATAGCTAACTATCAACTCCAACTATAACTTGGAGCAAAATCTCCATTTCGAACTATCTCAAAAATATCCTATCAAATGTCAGAATACTTGTTCAACTCTTGAACTTCCTCTACCATATGTTAGTTTAGGCAAAATTCACTGAATGTCCAACACATGGACTGCATGAAACCAATGTCCAACACATGGACTGCACATGGGGTAGGTCCAACACATGGACTACAAATAACGTAGGTCCAACACATGGGCCGCAAAGCTACATATCCAACACATGGACTGAAATAAGCAAATGTCCTACACATAGACTATATGATCGAGGTCCAACACATGGGCCGTAATAGATAGGCGTCAAACACATGGACTACAATGGATTTCAAATTTAAAACATCTATATATTATTCACTCTCATGTCTCGGTAAAATAAACAAAGCCTCTTGTCTGTAGTCAACTCGTGAACACAATTCTCTGTGCTTAACAATACCAAATAATCCAGAAATCTAGCCAGCCACACGACGTATGCACAAAACAAAACAGGGTAGAAAACTGACTCGTGGTCGACCGCCGCGCCCAGCGCGGTCGACCGCACTAAGAACAGAAACTCACTGTGTTTCTGTGCTCCCCAACGGTCGACCGCCACGCCATGCATGGTCGACCGCGATCGATGGTCGACCGCCGCGCCCAGCGCGGTCGACCGCGATTAAGACAGAAACTAAAATCTAATCTGTACATGATACGCGGTTGACCGTCACGCCACCTGCGGTCGACCACGAAGCAGAAAAAATCCTATTTACAGGTTTTTGTTCTAACTGATATCGATCTCGATCTTCGTGTGGTGTTTATATGTACTAGCAACCCTATACATGTGATTTAATATATCTGGAACATGGTATAAATAGTCTAATCACTATAGAAAAAAAGAAACGATTTAAAACATGCATATATATGACGAAACCTTCGAAAATAATTGTTTTTCTTTCAAAATTCTTGTTATACTAAACATCAGTTTAAAATCTGTACTTAGGAAAACGTGGGTGATCTGTATTAATCTGAAAACATGTTCTTTTGCAACATACAATATAAAGATCAACTTTTATACTCAAACTAGCATGTTAGGCTTAACAAAACCCGTGAAAAACATCGTTTAAAAGCATTTAAAACTGGGTGCAGGGTTGGGCGAGATGAAACTCGCCTGAGGGGTGATGAACAACTGTGGGTAAGGTCGTGAGGGGGTTCTCCTTCGCTGAACACCACTGGATCTCGCTTGAACTCCTCGAAATCCTCCAAGAATCGCCCAAAGAACAAGCTAGGGTTTGCAAGAGGGTAGGGGGAGGCTGCTAGGGTTTTCTGTGATGAAGAGGAGGCTCTCCCGAATTATTTAATATATATATAAGCTCTCAAACCCAACCCAAAACCCAACACAAACTGGACTGAGAAAAAAATAGTCCGGCCGCTGTGCGGTCGACCGCCGCGCCACGTGCGATCGACCGCACAACAGAAATCTGCTGCGCATGAACCTATCGTGTGCTGGTCTTTTGCACTTGATTTCTCTCACATAATCATACTTATTTGATCCCAAAACACTTGTTATCATACTCCTCTATGATCATAATCATACTTATTTGATCCCAAAACACTTGTTATCATACTCCTCTATGATCTAAACATATTTTTCATAATAAAAACTCATTTATTTAATTATACATACTCCTCTATGATCTAAACATATTTTTCATAATAAAAACTCATTTATTTAATTATACAGGGTTTTACACCAATTTTCATTGAGATTGAATACTTAAACTTGAATCTTGAACAAAAGTTTATTTTTCACCAACACATCTAACTCTTGAGGAAATGAATCATCATCACCTTACTGTGAACAATATAAAAAAGCAAAGTAAAGCTATTGAATTAAAACTTTTAATTTTTTCAGAAAGGAATCAGAGTGATTACTTTTGTCAATTGTTCCCTCAATTCGACTGCAGATTTGTGAATAACTTGTTTAGCTTCACGATCAAACAGAACAAATGATGCAGTACATGTATGGTCAATGACTAAAACCTAAACCCTGTACCTAATGAAACTCAAAAATTAAAATAAACCAATAAAAACTATGATCTAAAGTGTACGTTGAAGATCCAGACATCCATTCATGAAGCATATGATGAAATATAACTTGTGAAGAAACTGACATACATACTTCCACACATACCTTGGGATAACAAATCTTGCATTTTTATTGTATTTCTCACACCAAAATTTACCATTTTTAGCCTTTACCTTCCTTTAATATTTTTTGCAGGCATTGTAAAACCAATTATAATCTATTTGAATTTTCTCCATAGTTGCTAATGTCACACATGTGCAAACCTGATTATGATTAAGTAGTAAGAAGATAAAGTTATGAATAATTTGGTAGAAAATTATCAATCGTCTTTAGATTAGTTATCTAGTTTGCCACTAATCCCATATTTTAAATAACCAGTGCAATATCAATAAAGTCACTTCTTCAAAATAATTACCTCATGTACCTCTCAAATTTCATCAAGTGTCTTCCGTTTAATTAATAACAAAAAATCATCCTCGACAGAATAAGCTTTTTCAGTTGGAATCTGACTAAATCGTTGAGATGAAGAATCTTCCACAAGTTTCAGACTTATGATAGTAAAATTAAATTAATTAGAAATAATATCAAATTACTTGTAAATAACTAACGAATGAGATAATTCATCATGTATCTTTTTTTTAGATCAGCAACTTCAGGTATGTCGGGATTGATTAATATCTTGGATGCATATAAGACATTTGTAATAGTAATTTTACCTAAGAAATAAAGTTTTTAAATTCATGATTCTGTCAATATATAAGCATAATCTACGAAATAAAAAATATACCTTTTTTGATAAATTAGTATACATCTAATTTGATTTACCTCCATATGGTTTTGTCTTCGCAAGCTGAATCACCATTATAATAATTCCTGAATTAGCTTTCTATACATAGTGCAAAACTGATAATCATATTTTATTACAATTTTATATCCTCATTATCTATTTTTAATGAATAAATATATCACTAATAACTATTTTTATCTTTAATTGCAGGTTAATGAAAAAATAATAAATAAATACCCAAAAGAATCCAACTTCCTTATTTTTATAACCTTTTATTGAAGCCCAGAATCAAGCCGAATAGCCTGTAGAAGTCGAAGAAAATAAAAAAAATCCAATATGAAGAGAAATTATATTCAAGATGGTTGGCCGCAAAGAAACGACGATATCTCCCAATCCAGAAGACGGAATTTAACATATAATATATGAAAATTGCCTATCTCGACGAGACGAAGCCAAACTTAAAGTCAAAATTTTTATTGGAGCATCAATGCTGATGCGGGCATCGATGCTTGTATCGATGCCAAGTCGTCCAGAATTCATCAACGGCCGAAATTGCATTCTTGGGGCTCAAGTTTGATCCAAAGGCTCTCATTCACTGATGTTTACTATAAATAGGGGTAGAGAGTGAGGGGTTAGAGGTGTGAAAATTTTTTGTAACTCCATTTGGAGAGGAGGACCACTCTTAATTAAGAATGCCTTCTAAATTTGTAACTTTTGTTATAATTAATAAAATAATCTTTTCACCACTTTAAATTATTCTTCTATTTGTTGGATGATGAAGATGGAGATGAAGATTAATTTAGAGGTTTGTTTTCTCTTTTATTTCTTTTTTATTGCTTATTAGTTTAGATTTATTTCTATGTTTGTAGTTAGATTTTATTTTCTTGTTAAATAGCCAAGAGGCTAGAACCCTCTTGCCTTAGATTTATTTCATGCTTATAAATTAGATTTATTTCATGTCTTTATTTTCTCGCATTTAATTCTTGTAATTTATTTTGTAGCTTAGTATTTATAATTTATTTTGTAGTTTAGATTTTATTTTCTTGCACTATTCGCCTTGAGGCTAGAACCCTCTTGGGATAAGTTTTTATTTTTTTACTTTTTTTATTTTCTTTGATTCACCTTTAGGCTAGAACCCTCTAGGGAATCACCATTTTCTAAGAAGTGGATTTAATTCTAGATTACCCATATCTTTAATTGAATCCGCCATCTTTAATTTCTTGAATTTTTTTCTTAATTCTCCTTTTTGATTCTTGATTTTATTCATCTTTCCTTGTGAAAATCATTCATTCTTTGTCACATCCACTCTCACTTACATTTTGTGCCGATTTACACACTATCACTTTCACTCTCTCTATCTCTCCACAATCACATTCACTCATCACATTCACTCATCACTCCTATTTGTCACGCACACAACATAAGAACCGATTTATATTTTCTCCTACAAAACACATTCCTCATGGGATCGATAACTTTTTATACTATAACTTGACACGGTTGTGCACTTACAATATTTTTGGTACATGTTTATACCGCATTAAGTTTTTGGCGCCATTGCCGGGGAAGGTGCTTAAGTATGTTTTAATTATTTTGATTCTTTAACTTGTGTGCTTAAGAAGGTGCTTAATTATTTTAGCGTCGTTGCCAATTTGCAGACCAATCTCTAAACCAAGAGATTAACACCTCTCACAAACCGAGAGAACTTTTGAAGCAACAACTCAATTCCTATAAGCCTTGATTTGTAGTGTAGTGTAGTAATGACTTAGGAATGATTCTAACTTCTGTAAATTGCCTAGACAAGTATTTTAATGAGGATCAAAGGCAATTTTAGAAAACTTTTCTTTTTCTCAAAATCTGAATTTTTTAACACTTGAAAGATGCATAAATATCAAAGCTTATGGGTATGTAAATTTCGTGCATTTTTCTGAACAAATAACCTATATATAGCCCTTGAAAAGACAAGAATTTGAACTTTAAAAAACGTTTAAAAAACGGCTATAAACAGTCATTAATTCAAACTTTAAAATGTGAAAAAACTGTATTTGTAGTCGACTACAAGACATAGTAGTCGACTACACTGAGTTAAAATCGACTCAGTGAACCAGAAAATTTCTTAGTAGTCGACTATAATAAGCATTAGTCGACTAGTCATGTGTTTTACAGAAACATGACTGACAATTTTGCAGTTGACTATATTAAGCATTAGTCGACTAGTCATGTGATACAGTTATATAGTCTTTCTTATGTTTATACTAGGCATGCATTCATGATACACATTACATGTGCACAAACCTCTCCGTTCAGTTTATCACTTGCTAGATGACTTTCTGATTGTCCTAATTTGTACACCAGTGGTGAATCCGAACACGGCAACTTTTCTTTTCGGCACCCCGGATTTTAGTGACCTTTAGTAGATAGGATTCCTTCGACTAGCTTGTTAGCCACTTCATCCAGTTTCTATCCCAGTTTGCCAATTATCAGTTTCTGATTTCTTTTGGACTATGTTTATTATTTATGCTGCTATGTAGTGACTATGATGTATCTAGTTTATTTAATTGTTACTCTAGACTTGTATAGCTGTTCGACCTTGTAATTATTACTCTGTGAGGAGGATATTGATACCATAATTGTGATATACTTTATGTTATTCAGTTATATGTGGGACTTGTTGATACTTTTATTGATTAGTATTTGCTTATGTTGAGTATGTATACTGTATACCTGTTTTCGCCATATATCAGTTTCTTTATATTTGTGATTATGTATGATTCCATTCTGGCCATGGTGGATGAGACATATGTACTAAGCTTAAGTATATGCTTTTGGGTGGTGTTTAGCCCGATTGCATATGTTGCTTAGCCTAGTCATATGCCCATCATGTATTTTCGGAACATTATGGCGGCGTGATAGGATCTCCATCCTGAATTAACATGAGTGGTCAAGTTGTTTGCGATAGAATGCAAACATTTGGTATGCCTCATTATAGGGAAGGGGAATGATCCAGTTTGAGTTGTTTATAATGAGTTTCCTCAAATTATATGATTAACTTAATGCACTAGCAATGAACTTTGAGCTCATTATGCGAATACAGGACAAACGAGAAATGTCATTTGGGAGTGTATCTATTCAATTGAACACTTGCACGCTATCTTTTAAATGTAAATGAATCACACCAAGTTGCCTTCTTAAGGACTGTATAGTTTTCTAATTGGATTTGTTGTAGGCAATTAATATTTATACTACATATCTTAACTCTAAAGGGGGGAACAGTTCACCTAAAAGTGATGCAACAAGTTGAGTCCCAGAAGCATTTACAAACAGTAATGATGGTAGATCTAGTCTATCAACTGGTTAACATTAATAATAGGGTGGCACTAGAGGCACACCCCCGACCACACCTTCAACAACACCCACTCTCTTATTTGCTACAGTACACCGGGCCCCACATGTGATTTTAAATTTTAAAATCACATGTGGGGCCCGGTGCACTGTAGCAAATGAGAGAGGGAGTGTGGTTGGAGGTGTGGTTGAGGGTGTGCCCCTATCATTTTCCTTAATAATAGATGTTTTTCCTATACCACAGACTACACTATCTATAGTACAAGAAACTAAAATGTGAGGTTCTTCCTTGTAAATTGCCATAAAAAAGTATAACCCTCAAACATTTTGAAAGTTATATGAGAGATAATTTGACATTAGTCCAGATTTGAAGGGTAATTTTTTTTGAAATTCAGCCCAAAAAGGTAAAAATCCTTTTCAATATGAGAACCAAAAAAAGAATCTTACAAAGAGGCCCCCTCTAGTGAAAATCATACAGGACAAAAAAGATAACACTTGTGTCAGTCACCCTTAAAAAAAATATAGGACATTTATATTTATGGGTTATTTCAATCTTAGTCCCTCACATCTTCAATATTTCCAAATTAATCCTCCAAATTATGGAAATTCCTATTACGTCCCTCAAATTATCACACTGCTTACAATTAGGCCCCCCCTAGTTAACAACAATCAGATCTAAAAGACTATTCCTTAAAATCTAACTTTGAGTGATGTCTTTCCCATTGTACCCTTGAATTTTAACATTATGTTAGGAATGTATATTCATTTTAGGTTTTTAATGCATTTTAGTCGTAATTTGAGAAAATATCAATGGTAATGTAGCATTATGAATGCAATTTGAGTAACATGAAATTAGAATAATTCCCCCCCTGTCATCTATCATGATAAAAGGGGGCAAGGGGAGGAGGATTAGGGGTTTTGGAGGAGAATGTTTAACCTAAGGGCATTATTGTAATTAACCATGTGCATTAAGGCTTAACTTAACCCAAATTATCTATCAAATCTAACTTTGAGTGATGACTTTCCCATTATACCCTTAAATTTTAACATTATGTTAGGCATGTATATTCATTTTAGGTTTTTTTAATGCATTTTAGTCGTAATTTGAGAAAATATCAATGGTAATGTAGCATTATGAATGCAATTTGAATGACATGAAATTAGAATAAATTTTTTCCTTGTCATCTATCATGATAAAAGGGGGCAAGGGGAGGGGGATTAGGGGTTTTGGAGGAGAATGTTTAACCTAAGGGCATTATTATAATTAACCATGTGCATTAAGGCTTAACTTCACCCAAATTATCTAAATAAATGTTTACTTAGACAAGGGACGTAATTGTAAGCAATGTGATGATTTGAGGGACCTAATAGGAATATTCATAACTTGGGGGATTAAATTGGAAATAGTGAAGATGTGAGGGACTAATACTGAAATAACCCTATATTTATATATGTGATAAAGATAACTGGCATGATACTTTATACAGTTAATTGGACATTTATATTTATATATATGCTAAAGTTAAATGGGATGATACTTTATACAAATAATTTTAAACTCACTTTGTATTTAAGAGTTTGACATAAGTGTATGTTGCTATATTTTAATATAATATGCTATACATTTCTAAGTGCTTAGTTGCACAATATATTTTTAAATCAAACGCTCAAACTAATGTCGCAACATCGTGCGGATTAATTTTGCTCATTGTAAAAATAAATCATAAGTATGAAAACTTAAAATGTCAACGCCACTATAATTCGAATACAAAATCAACAATTTTTGAAGAAGACCCTGATTTGACCATGCTGGAATAAAGTATGGGTTATTGTTTTAAATGCAAAATTCAAAAATGCCATCGTTTCAGCCCATAGGCTACATGAGCAGGCTTTTATTTGGAGTTTTAAACTAGACTTTGGACACATTATTTTATTTCAAATATTCCCGTAGCTATTCGTTAGAATCTGACCACTGTACTACGTCCAAATCTTACTTCGACTCATCCTACGGTGTTAATGACAGGTGTAGGATAGCTTAAAAATTTTGCAAGGCTTTAGAACCCAAAAGAATGAAAAGGGTGGATATTTTTGAAAGAGCTTTGCTACAGGGACCCAAAATATGAGACTAATAGAGGGGACAAGTGAGGTGTCTCCCTCCTATTGGATAATGAGTTGGCCATCATTAATGATGATCAACTCATTATCCAATAGAAATGAGACACCTCACTTGTCCCCTCTATTGGTCCCATATTTTAGGTCCTTGAGGAATTTTTCTTTTTTAAATGCAAACCCTTTTGATTTCTCAAAAATTTTATAATTAGTTATAAATTATACTTTATTGGGGGTAATTTGCAACCCTTGGTCTATCTTTGGTAATATTTATCAACTTCATTCCATGTAGTAGCGTGTAACATTTTTGAATTTTCATTTTAAAAAGGATAAAGTATCTCTAAAATAATCGAGGAGTAATAAGTACTATTGAAGACATAAATATGAGCGGGTTTTCTATGATCTATCTTTTTCCATTGAATTTATTCTTTTTACCCAAAATCCCACTGTTCACATCATTTAACACCGTATAATATCAAAAAATTAAATTAAAGAATAGAACTCTTCCGTCCCAGACAGTCATAACAAGAAACCTAACTTTGAGAATAATTGTAAATTAATAAATCATTTGAATTATGTAAATACAAGTTTAATAATTGAGCAATTATAGAGATTATACAAAAGAAGGTAAAAGTCTACGGAATTAGTATTTTTTCCCCTTGTAAAGCAATTTTAGTGATGAAAAATACGTAGTACTTTTCACATTTTACACAAATGGTCTGCAATGTAAAATCAAAGATGTGAAGGGTTCTACTCAAATTAGCAAACCCCACAAAATACACAGAAGTTTTATTTATAAACCGACATTAGGGTTTCCCTCTCGACCTAAAGATTGGGCTCCTCTTGCTTATAAATCCTCGATCTACTTCCATAAATTCTCTCTCTAAACAAAGATTCGTTCCCAAATCCTCGATTTTCTCAGGCGATTCGTTCCGTAGAAGGGAGAAGAGCAATCATGTACGGGTCCAGAGGGTAAGTCGAGAAACCCTAACCCTAGTTCTTGTCATCTGATTCTTTTTGTTCTAAAGTTTGTAATTTTCATGGGGTTTTGTTTAAATTCTCGTGCCTTTTTTCATTGGGATGCTCGTCTGATCTAGGGTTAGGCTTTGTGGTGGAAAGTTGGGAACGTGGCGGCTGTTTGATGTGTTTTCAGGGATTTTTTTTTTGGGTGAAGATTTTGATGATTTGTTTAGTGTTATTCAAGAAACATAGTTTTTTTTGTCGCTTTTTGAACTTCAGGGCCGTTTAGGTTGAATTGTTGTAGCCTGAGTGGGCGAGTGATAATTGGTCAGAAAAAGATCGGATTTAGATTATTTTGGGAAGGAAATATCCAAACGGTTAGGGGACGTATTCATGAAGCTTTATAGCTAAGGATCAGGTAGATAAATTTCTTCAAGCAACAATTTTTTCCGTGGACTCTATAATCTCTCTTGCTTAGAACATGTTTCAATTGTTCTTTATTGAATTTTCTCTCAATGTTAGACTATCATTTATGAGGATAACAATAGTGAGGTCAGTCACAAAGTATTGTAAAGATCCATTACTTTCCCTAGCGCTGGATGTTACCATAACTGTTGATCAGAAACTCTGTTATCCATGTCCTGGTACCCATGATGCTTTACGCTTAACTGTTAATTGGGAACCCAATTGTCCTATGCTGATAGGTAGACAACAAATGCTTTCTTTGCTCTACAGCTTAATGTTAGGGCTCATTTAGTGTGATATTGATTATATGAGTGGTTTGATGCGGGGTTATGGAGGTTTGAGTTCTTTCCCTCGAACAACCAGGTTTTTTCGATGAGTTCTTCTAGGTGTAACAAAAATTTATTATAGTCAAACGTATATCTCTCAGTTCCAGTACTTAAGGGCAGGTGGTGGCATCAGAATTGTGTTCGCTTGAAATTAGTGCTAGTGCAAAGCAAAAACAGTAACGTCGGTTTGGCAACACTTGATCGGGACTAGGCTACTGCCTGGCCAGCCCACATGGGACTGAAACTGCATTTGGTGGTACACTAAGATGAGGTCCATTTTGTCCCACACTACATAGATGGTTTAATGTGGCACATGTGAGTTACAGAGATATGGGGTTCTTTCCTGCAACAGTTAGCTTCTAGAGGCAAATTTTCCTAGGTCTCAAATATTTAAAGGGTGTTTACCAAACTGAAGGTAAATTGAAAGTGTGATAGTTAATTCTTTACGAGTCTGAAAATATATCCACGTTAGAATGCACGTGAAATACGATGTTTGTGTGCAAAAACAAATTATTGTTGAAACTAGACAAGTAAAGATGACATGGAAATATCATTTTATTGATTAATTTATTTAAAATATTTTTATGCTTTCATTAATTGTTTGTTAACTACCAAAGAATCAACTGGATTGGTACACACACCAATGTTACATAAAGCGCTAGGCGGACTAGGCGTTTAAGCCGGGGCCTAGTGCCTTGGTGTATGCCTAGGTGGCGCCTAGTCATTTGCCTATTTTTAAATTTATTTAATTATGATAATTCACAAAAACATGAATAAAATTCATAGAAAATTTCCATAAAAATAAATAACAAGCCTAGATTCATAATCAACCATGCACAAATACCAAACAGCCAAAATAATTTCTAACTAACTAATTAAATTCAACAAAACTTTAACAGTGAGGCCTAAAGCCCTGGACTAGTATTTAGTGGACCATAAAAAACCACCTAAATAACAGTGAATTAAAGTCGATAATTAAACTAAAATTGAATAAAATTAACTAATTATACTAAGAAATAACAAAAACAACAAATAACATACAATACCAATGAATAGAATTAAAAACAGAGGGAGAATAGCAAAAAATTACCTTCAATAATCAATATAATAAAATTTTAATCAACTACTAATAGTGAACAAAAAGGCTTTTCAAAATAAACAGTGAATAAAATAAAAAAGTGGAAAATAGCAAAAAAATAAATATTACCTTCAATAGAGGATGCAGAGATGAGAGACTCGCCGGAGGTGACCAGAGGTAGCCAGAGAAGGAGAGGAGAGGGGATGAGGT
>NC_033794.1:21015906-21027739 GCF_001876935.1 Asparagus officinalis
GGTTAGGTTTTATAAAAGTTTTTTTCTGAAAGCTAAGCGGTCCGCCTAGCCTTAGGCCTAGGTGCTGCTTAGGCGGTTCCATCGCCTAGAACTGCTACTCAGGCTGGTTCTAGGCGGGGGCAGTAGTGCATATGCCTAGGCGGCCTAGGACACTTTTGAGGACACTTGACACATACAAAAGGTAAAATCACTGCTTTATTTGACTAAGATGTATGTTTGTGTTAATTTCTACTTGTGATACTTTCGCCTATTATTCATACTAGTTTTCAGAAACTATTTGTTATATGTATTATATTTATTTTGTATTTTATTTCTAACTATTTTAATCATATAGTAGCTATATTATGTTTGTAATAGTTTTGTGAACCATCTAGTATAATTAAGAAAACTGGAAAGGAAAGATATTTTTATAAGCAACTTGAAAATGAGAATATTACAATTAATATATGATTGGTCATGCGGAAAAAACTCGTCTGCAATCTCTTATTGTCTTAGATTAATTAAAGTCTATATTTGAATATGTCGAATAACCTGCAGGCAATCTGCTTGTTTGCTATTACATTAAAAGAAGAAAAGGAGCGAAAAAGCTACTCAACCGAAAGGAGAGGAGATGAACCCAATTGAGCTAGGCTACTTCCTTAATGAAACTAATATGACATAAATGTAAGAACCAATAATAAAATAAAGAACACGTATACTAGACATTGGCGATTAACTCATTTCTTGAGCGTAGAGAATGCATAGTCCAAAAAGAAAATTAGTCTGCAAACTATTATGGTATCAGGCAACTTTTCCAACTAGATGTAAAGAATGTGTTCCTTCATGGAGACTTTCTTAGGAGTGTGGTAGGCCTAGTAACTTTGTCTTCGGCTTGCTCAGTAGGTTAAAAGTAATCTCCTTCAACAGCATCTATGTGTCCAAGGATCTAAAATTTTGCGACAAAGATGCACAGAAGGTGGTCCTGTGATCAGCCATTGTCAATTGTTTCCAGAGATGAGAGAGGCCTGGAGTTAGATCTCGGAAATGAATGAGAAGTATATATATTTTTCGTTCGTTTAAAAACTAGTTTGGGGTTATATTTCAGAAATGATTGAGAAGTTTATATATTTCGTCAATTTAGAAATTAGGTTGCATTTGCTTCATAGTGAAATGGTGAATGCTAGTGCAGTTATGGAAGATAGATGATCATGAAGATGACTGAAGAGAAAGGATAAGCAGCAAAAAATGTATAGCAAGAAGAATGAATCATAATGAGCACTGCTAACAGAGAAACTCTTGGCGGTGAAAAAAATGTCCGGACAAAGAAAATAGAAAATAGAAAATAGATTATAGTTTGGAAGATAGCAATACAAATATACTCTAATGTTTTTTTAAAAAAAAATCTATAGCAGTTCCCAACTTTTAACTTGCAGATTGATTTCGGCATGTTTAGGGGAGGTTTAACGTGCATTAAATCTGACATGGACAATTTTTTCCATTTCACCTTTAATATTTACTTTCAATAGAACACAAAGTATTAAAAGTGTCATTTTCAAACTTTCATTTTTCATTTGCAAACAAACATCCCTTAAGTGGGGAAACAAACTAGGTTTCAATTAACCTAGTTTGGAGTGTTTTTTTAAAAGATCCTTGAGGACTGTCATGTTTGAAAAAGGGACAAATATAGTTTCTCGACACAGGAAAATTTGGTTGAGTGTAGGGTGCAGACCTGTTATGTTGCAATTGACTTACCATTTTCTTGTTTGCCGTTATCATGTTAAGAATTCTGGATGCTTGATTCCCATTTCGGAATAAATCTTGTTTGGCAAAATTCTGTTGTCTCACTTAAAAGGATTAGGTTAATTGTATTAAGCATTGCAAATCTCACTTTTACATATAATGGTCTTTAGATACAGTGATCAGTCTACTTAGGTTGGGCTGTGTTACTTATGTATAGGTTCCATTTACTACAGTCTTTTTATTTACATGGACTATTATATTGGCTACAGCAATGCTACAATTCTAGTTTGCTGTTTGGCTCGAACTGTTTCTCCAGAAAGTATTTGTTCTTGTCGTATGTTTTGGACTGAGGATTTAGAATGTTCATTCTGCTTGGTAATTATCACGTTTTGCAAATATTGCTTAGTATAATACATTCATGGAATATAAACTGCTATCTTCAAGAATATAAACAATACGATCTCCTCCTTGTCACAATGAGTAACATCTTATCCTTTTGTTGCTGAGACAATCACACTAGTAGTTTCCTTTGTTGATTGTCAGCCCTTTCATGACCCATAGCCTTTTGATATGTTAAATTCCACATACAAAGTTGGTTACTTGTAAGGTCATTGGTTGAGTAGGTCATGGTGCATTGCCAGTGATTTTACTGTTGTTGACCTTGGTCGTCATAACGTTCAGACAGAGTTTGTCCTTGAGCATATTTCTTGTTGACTTCTCAACATCTTTTATGTGCCTTCTTTTCTTTACCTTCTGTTACTTCTTATTTGTTCAATCATATTTCTCTCTCTTGCATGTGTTTGTTGAATTATTGTTTCTGGAAACATCTAAGCAGGTAATTTATAGTGCACTTGTTTGTTAACATGTACACTTTGATAAGTTCGTCTATTTGTTAATATATAGTGCACTTGTTTTCATGCTTAATTCATCTTTCATTTAATGTTCTTTTTACTGAAATTCATTTTGTTAGTTAATAGTTTTTCACCTAGTCTCTTGGTTCATTCTTTTTCTGCCATTAGAATATTTGGGAATATAGTATGTTTTTAATCAGTAAGAAATAACAAATTGGTAGATAACTGTATGGTAGATAGCTATCAGGTAAGATCTTAAAGTTGTCGGTTGGGTTTGTTTATTGGATGGGGATTGAGTGTCAAAGGGTTTTTTTTCCTTGGGATTTGAATAATTTGAAGGGCAATGATGGGGAGCGGGGGGTTTTCAGACGGGTACGAGGGCACAAAGAGGCAACGAATGACGAACTCAAATCCCTACTTCGCAGTGAGCAGTGGCATCAGCGGAGGCGTTCCCGATGGGTACGATGCAGACATTGGGTCAAAGAGGTCGCGGATGATGGATCCACCTGTCAACCCCTACTTTCCTGGACCAGCAAGCAGCTTCTACCCATCTTTCAGCGGCTATGGAATCGGCGGAGGCAGCAGTAGCATCGGTGGAGGCAGTGGCAGCATCAACACCATTTACAATTTCCCTGTAGTTCGTCTCCGAGGCCTGCCCTTCAATTGTGAGGATCTCGACGTCCACAAATTCTTTGCAGGGCTGGATGTTGTTGACTGCCTCTTGGTAAACAAGGACGGCCGTTTCTCTGGTGAGGCCTTTGTTGTCTTCTCATCCCCTATGCAGGCCGAAATGGCTCTTGAAAGGAACAGGCAAAACATGGGCCGGAGGTATGTTGAAGTCTTCCGATGCAAGAAGCAGGATTACTACCAAGCCATTGCCAACGAGGTGACCGACAACAACGGGGAGTACCGTCGTGCGTCTCCTCCACCCCGTCCAAAAAAGGCTGTTGCAGACGAGGATAAAGAAAAGATGGAGTACACCGCGGTGCTCAAGCTCCGGGGGCTTCCCTACTCAACAACAGAGTCTGACATAGTCGAGTTCTTTGGTGACTATGAGCTGAGCGAGGAGAAAGTGCAGATTGCACGCCGTTCTGATGGCAAGGCAACTGGAGAGGCTTATGCTGAGTTTCCATCCGCAGAAGTGGCGAAGAGCGCAATGTGCAAGGATAAGATGACGATTGGATCGAGGTATGTGGAGCTGTTCCCGTCTACCCCTGAGGAGGCGAGGAAGGCTGCATCAAGATTCAGACAGTGAGTGCAGCGGATCATAATGGTACGAGAGCTATAAGAGGTTGACGTCATTTTTTGCCTGCCTCTTTAGCACATCAGCAGAGCTTCTGTCATATGCAATACTCTTTTCTTTCTCTAGATCTTGTTTCTGTTTGGATGTAACTTTGTGATGTTATGGAGATGGATGATATTATTTTATTGTGCTAAAGTAGCAGAGTCGTGGTTGACAGAATTATGTGTTCTTCGATTCGGTTGCTTTGGGTCGTTCTGGATGTGGCGATGCCAAATCTGCCGCTTCGACAAGCAATTAGTATTTTGTTGGCTTCTTGTATGTTTCTTCTGGCTGTTGATTCCGCTTGCAAAGTGCGTTGATCTGTATTTATAAATTGGTGCCGGGGGTGCTTTTGGAAATCTCGAGCTCGTCCGCGGACCCTGCGCGAACAACAAATTAAGCGAAAATTATGTAGGATTATGATGTAGAATCATCTTTCTGCCGACTAGGTGAAGGCCTTGAACTACCAAGTCGAAAGCAAGGTGAGCTACGTCGTTGTCAGTCGGTCGGATATTTCAAGTTCAACAGTTTGGGTTGGGGTTGGAATCATTAGGGACACTGTGACGGTCTATGATTATTGAGGAAACAGGCTCTTTTTGACGCATCATAAACACTGTTAAAAGGCTGAACCCTTGTTGCGCGTCAAGATATCAACCTTCTCCATGCAAACCGATGTCCAAATCTTGCAGAAAGTACGCTTCATGCTCCTCGAGTTTCCACTATACCATACCTGGGGAAAACGCATTTCCAGCGGGTAACCTTTGGCTCGGCTGATAAAATGTTATATTCTCTTGCGCATCTACGGTCTGTTTATACCCCTCATAAATTCTGAATTACAAAGAAGAACATCATAGATTCGTAAACACAAACTTGCACAGCTTAAGAGCACATACGAGGTGCGTCAAACAAACAAACGTACGTTCAGCACATGAAATATCCATCCTCTCTTCTATACATACGTATCAAAGTTGGTGAGAAATGTTCCGCTGACAGCGTCAATTAATTCTCGGTCGCGTACATGTTAAACGGTCACAATAGTACAAGCACAATAACTTCTGAAAAGGAATTGGAGGCTTTGAATCTTCTACTGATACAGCTATATATTATGGATTTCTTTTTAATGCTACAAATGAGCTGCCAGCTTATTCAGCTGCAAACTGCAAACTCCCCGCTAGATCACATTAGGATTAGGATCCTGTACAAAACCCAACCACTCTCTTATCCCTCCCTCCTACCTTACATAAATAAAGCTGATTTTTAATCAATATGACACCCCAACAGTTAAATTGGGTGCAACACCCACACGAGGATGAATTTCCACGGAAAAAATCAAAAGAGAATAATAATCTCTACAGCTGCAGTGCCAAATGCGGCTGCTTCTGCTTTGAATCTGCAAGCACGCCTGAGACCGGTGACCCAGGAGAACGGAAGTCCGCATTCAAATCCGGTGGAATCAAGCCAGGCTTTGTATTCAATGGTGAAACCTGACACTGCCCTTCAGAATTAGAGCTACCTGAGTTCACTGCATCTGAATTTTCCACCACTAACCTTGATTTCTCTTCTTTAACGGGTTGTGTATGGGGAGGGTGAGACTTCACAAAACTGTTGTTGACTCTGCTCCTAGACGCCATATCGAGCACATGATTTGGAGATTTCATATGCTGCATCATCTTCATTGCTTGAGATTGGAGGTTGAACACATAGCCAGAGTTAGGGTTAAAACCATTCCTCAAATGTTGCATTGTTGAGTTCTGACAAACCTGCAAGGTGTTGTTAGGCTGCATATCGCCACTCGATACTCCAAATTTGCTTTCATTTTTTACCAGATCACTACTCTCAGTACTGTTATTTGGGACCAGTTCGCGACTTTCTGGGTGTTGCTCTCCACCTGATACTGTAGTAACATGCGATGTTTTTACTTGAGACGAGGAACATGGAGATGATGACAGTAGCGGTGGGTGAAATTTATTTGGTTCTTCACTCTCCCCAATCCACCCAGGACCAAACTTTGTCCCTGGGGGCAGTATTCTTTCGATTCTTTTTGCAGCAATTCCCCAGACGGTAGGGCCAAGGTTTGCAGCAAACCGTGCCAAGCTTCGGGCATATGCATGTTCCATGTAAAGCCCAACCTGGTGTTCCAATAGAGATTAAAGGTCAAAATCTAGAGCATGAAGCGAAAGATAACAGATTGGAACTAATTGAAAATGAAAGTAATAGAGACAATACACGACATAATATATAATTGAGAGGAGCATCCAAAATAGAGATAACATTGAGAACAAGATGCACTAAGAACTGCAGCGACAGATTTGAATCAAATAACCTACAGTACTCTCAAACTTGGAAATGTATATCTTGTACAAATGATATAGATATTTTGTAAACCAAACAGAAGTAACTACTAGCAAGTAGGTAATAGTTGTTGACTAAAACCATACAGCTGAAAAAAATTACACCTATAATTTGCCACTTACTGGCATAAGCAGCTTCCTGTCTCCATCAAAAGCAGTTAAAATTGGAGGCTCCTGAAAGCCGGTAGGCTGTAGGGGCTCGTTGTATGTATTTCGGCGGTTCTCATCTATAACTGAAATTTTCTTCCAATGTCTCATTGGAATACCTTTCAATGGCGAACCTTAAAAAAAGAAAAGTAAATAATAAGTGGGTTTCAAATTCTTAGCAACCAAATAGAAAACTGAACTCATAGAAGGGTGTTCACTATCCAGTCTTCGTTTGTTGGACAGACCTGAATATTCTTCATTTCTCTCTAATTTATGCTGGTTATTCCCTCTACTCGCATCCATGACGCTTGGCTTGTCAGTGGATGATCCTTTCCTTGCTACATCACGGGTCAAGTTAGAGCCATGAACACCATCTCTAGCATTAGCAAGCGTGGCATCAGAGGAAAAATCAGACCCAGTACGATCAGCTGGAGGTCTGCCAATTCGCTTCATAAGGTTCTTGACTGACGGCCTACCCCTTCGTACAGTCTTTGGTTCCTGCTCGTCATCATCACTCTCCTGCCTTAAATTCTCAAAGTCCTTTTTTGCAAGTTCTTGAATGGCCCTTGCCTGTAGAAGATATAGAGACAAAAAAAAAACCCCACGACATTACTGCTTTCACGTTCTAACCCAAAAAATAAAAATAAAAGTTTTCACTTAAAGAAACTGCACACACAACAATACCTGCCGAAAATAAATCGTATCAGGCGAATTGTATCGCATAGCATTTGAGCTTATTAGGAAGATATCGCTCTGCAAGCACATGTTAAAATAAAGTCAAATGACAGCAAACTTAATTAACAACAATTACAATCCCAATTACTGACATGGTTCAAACAGGCATGGAAGGTACCATATGAGCTTTAAAGGGGTTACAAAAAAGAACTTTGAGCACTTAAACAGCCCCATTACGATGGCATGAGAAGTATGATTATGGAAACCATAATATGCAACATGAAGTGACACAACAACGATGCATAATAACATTTTGGCTACACGTGTCATTGCCATCTCAAGTCATAAGCAAATCTTATACAAAATCTAGAAGCCTAGGTTGCACTGGCATGTTATATAATTGATTATATTCATGAATATGGACATAAATAAGATACCAAATAGATACATGTTAAAATGCACTGGATGTATGTCTGGCCTTGAAGAAGGAAATTCAGGTTAGGCAAATTTCAAACACCAACTAACCAAGTTGGCTACGTACCAGACATTTCCCAAACATGCATTGAACATGAAACAGGTCAAGGTTTGAGCTGTTGCCAATTAATTCAGAACCAGTGAATACGTGTTACATTGAACTGCAAAAATGTCAGGATTCAAAGGCTTAACCATTTGTTCAAACTTAGCTCTCAGTCTTCCCTCCTTCCATTCCAAGTTTGATTCCTTTTGTTCTCATCGCCTGTTTCCATACAGAGCATTCACTCTTTTCTTCTTTAACCTTAGAATCGACCCTCTTACTAGTACTTCAATTCTAACATTTGAGAACACCAACAAACAGCCTGAAGACTCATTTTCTCCTCTTCGTCTGAAAATCATCCTTTTCCAGTAAGAATTCATCTCACATAAAACCATATTCATGAACTGCAAGATTCAGATGGTTTTTTATGGAACCTAAATAACAGCAATCACCTATAGACATAATACCAAATCTGCTAAGTTCATCAATGTAGCTTGCCACAGTTCCAAAGGTATGCACAGCTCATCTCTCATAGAAAATCATATCCTCGCTCATACGTAGATACCATAGCTTGGTTTTGTAGGCATATCCAACATTACTTCGGAATACAAAACACTAAAGGATTATTAATGAGAACATCAGTGAAGCTCATGGAGTTCTTTATCACACGACCAACTCCTTTTGCATAGAATAACTGTCTTTCTGAGTTTATAAATAACAGAAAGACCAATTCCTTGCCCTAAGCACATAGGCTTCCTGCACACTTCATTTCCTTTTGACTAGAATGGTAAAACAATATCCAAAAAATAGCCTATGGAATCAATATGAGACCATAAATTGTCATTCCGATACGATAAAATATTGTTAAACATTAACAGCCAGACAATAACAAATTCAGTGATTTAATAAGATTGAAAGCAACCTTCCACAAACCCCTACCGACAAGCAATACTTACCTAGATATTGCCATCATTAAAATATCCAACTATACATTTCCACTTTCAGAAGCAATCCCATCAACTACACAGCATGTGTAATTGAAATGGAAAAAAAGAAACAAAACGAAAAAAGATAAACTTTGTAGTAGTTGTTGTTGCTGCTGGTGCTGCTAATCACAACAAACTAAGGGCTGTATGGAAGTAACTCATAACACGTGTTTTTATTCAGTAAAGGATCACAAAGGGCCAGCAAAAGTTAAACTCGGGCCATTGAAGAACAGGCGCTCTTGAAAGCAATAGAAAGAGATAATAAATGATCTAAGCTTGCGGCAGGAGTCTAATCCAAATATAGGACAGTTAGATGAAAACCATTACTCAGACACAGAATTTACATAAGCAAAAACATATACAGAATGGAGTTGAGATCATAAAAGAACCATGAAAGCTAGGACACCATCGAAAAGAAAATACATATTTTTCTAAGCAGCCATATACTTTGCATTTCTCTTAGCTGAGAAACAAAAATTCACAACCCACATTTTAACCATTATAATAATAACTACTAATTTTTAAACATTTGGAAAAAGAAACCAACACGTCAACAGGGCTGTGCAAGTAAAGCGGGACAGAAAGACACAAACTCAAACTACTAAAAAGAGAACCAGAAAACAGCAAGCAATTTTAAGAATAAGTATAAAATGGGGGGAAAAAGTCTTATGATAAGAATGAAGCCAAATTTTCACTGAGAAAAGGGTTAAGAAAATCATAACCCTTAAATATCTATACTACAACCGACCTCAAATTGCTCCAAGTTCTCATAAGCACCACTATCTAGTTTCTTCCGAACTGTTCCAAAATCCATCGGATGCTTGATGATGTCATGGTAATCCGGCAACTGCATAAATCAACCACAATACACCATTAAGTTCAAAATCCAAAAACCCAACCCATAACTCTTCCAAAAAATTCCTATCTCTTACCTCTTCGGGATCCACAGGTTCAGAGAACACGGCATAAGTGTCCTTCCTGGGGTTAGCAAGCTATGATAAGACATCAAAAGCACAAAAGATACATGGAAATGAAAAGCAAACAAAAGGGTGACATTAAAATGAGAAAAGAAATCACCAACTACGCACTTCTGAAGCCTGTCAAGGATGAACACCAACAACTTTTTATCAGGCAGAGGCGTAGTGGGCCCTGAATCTGATTGATTCCCTGTTCCAGAATCAATTAAACTAATCATAAAAACAAACAAATAACCGCTAGCAAACCATAAAAACTCGCCCTTTCCACGAATCCAAACCTGCAGGAGCTTCTTCATCCGTCGCTTTCGAGTTGGAATTTTGTGCTGCTGTCTGCTGACAAGGTAACCAATATCCCCAAATCAGTCAAAAAGACCCAAAATAGGGGCAAAACCTAAAAGAAAACGAAGGACGTGGACAAAGTTGGGAACTTTTCGCGAAAACTAGAGGTAATTTCTACAGATAAAGTAAGAAAACTGTTGAATTAAATAAACCCCCAAACTTCAAGAAGCTATGCTGGCGGTTGACCAAGTCAAATCAACGTTAACCTTTCTCAATCTACGAAACCTAAGAGCATAAATTCCCGATCCGTACACAAAACCCACACGAACAGCCTCGGATCTCGCAACCCTAAAAACCAACGAGTTCAATTAATAGCTCAATTTGGTTCCCACCTCAACGGCGCCGATCTTTCTCTTTTTCCGCGATCCCCCGCCGTCAGCGTCCGATCCGGGGCCCGATCCGTCCAAATCCGATCCGTTAGGGATCCGCAGGACGAGCTTGAGCTTCTTCTCCTTGCGCTTCCCATTGGATTCCTCCTCCTCCTCCTCCTCCTCGTCATCCTCCTCCTCCAAGCCAGGGCTAGGGTTAGGATTTCGCCTCGTGCTCCTCCTCGTAGCAAATTTGAGGCTAGGGCTCGAGTTGCGGCTCGGATTGCTAGGGTTAGGGTTAGGGTTTCGATTCTGCTCCTCCTGCTGCTTTTGGAGGCGGAGACTGCGCTTCTGGAGATCCAAGAGTGAGGGGCGCCCTTTCTTCTTCGCCTTCTTCGTCTCCACTGGCTGCCTCTTGTTGCCCATTTTGGGAAAACTTTTCTCTCTCCTCGCGCTCCCCCTCCCCCACTCTCTCTCTCTCTCTAGAAAGAGGTGGTTGGCGATTTTTTTTTGGGCTTTTTTGCAAAAAGAAGTTTGGGGTTCGGGCCTCGGGGGGCTCTATGGATGGGGTCCGTGCTCGTGCTTCTCACGTGATGGCCGGCTGCTGGATTTAGGTGGGCCTGCGCAGAGATCCGGCCGTTGGTGTGGTTGGGTTGCAGATTTTGGACGGTTGACTTGTGGGTCGTATGGACAAGGGTACATCGATCCGTATACGATAATTACACAGGTGCTGCGTTGTTAATCGCCCGGTGAGGAAGTAAAGCATCTGGGCCATCCATTAGTTGGGCTAATACGAAAGCCCACGTTAATGGGCTTCTACTTGGACTCTGAAGTTTTTTTTTTAAAAAAATACTCAACGTTGTTGTATGTAATGTGAACACCTTGTTTCCGAAAATACATAACGGATCAGTCAATCCTCAGTAGTATTAGCCTTTTTTTTTCACGTCACAATAAAGCTAAATAGCTCTTAGAGTATCTCCAACAGCTTCCTCATTTTTTATTTTTGGAGAATTTAGTTAGGTTTTTGGTCCAACAGATTCCCCATCTCATTCCTCAAAATAGGGATGGAGGAGAAAAAATGGGGAAGCTTCCCCAAATCTGCAGCATTCTCTAAAATTTTAGAGGAAAAAATGGATTCTTCAAAATAGGGAAGCTGTTGGAGTTTGTGTAAAAATTAGTTGGAGAATATGACTTTTGCTTCCCCATTTTGGAGAAAATTTTGGAGAAGCTGTTGGAGATGCCCTTAGATACCTTATAGATTCACCTATTTTGCACTTATATACTCTAAGTTGTTGGAAGCGTAGCAATTAAATACCCTGAGTTACTCTCCACTATACGGAGTTAATTTTGTTGTGTTAAAGACCAAATCACCCTTGGTTAAAATTAAAGTTCCCAAATTGTAAACACAACAATAAATGGGGGGTAAAAGAAATGTATAATTGGCATGTGTCCACCTTATGAGGATACTCTTGAGAGCATTCTCATGTTTAAGTAACTCAAGGTGTTAGCGTTCCATGTTTAAACAAGTTGGATTATTTAATTGCCACGTTTTATAACTTGAGGTATATAAATCTAAAGTAGGTAAAACTATAAGGTATGTAAGTGCTATTTAGCCTATATATATTCAATATATAAACCTTATTTCCGTGTGGAGTTCGTCTCCCTTGATAATCGGCTTGAATAA